>NW_017306281.1:4116045-4169399 GCF_000935625.1 Nanorana parkeri
CCCCCCCCCACGTCTGAAGGACCAACGCAGTTTTTGCATAATCAACTCGGATACAATCTGAACGGAGGCCTTACAGTCCGATGCTGAGTGGACATTTCTGCTCTGACTGGAAGAGTATACAAGTAAATACCAGAACACATACTTCCCAGGGAGGTAAGGTTGTGTTGTTAAAATAACCCAGAGTGGAGATGTAGAATCCTATAAATGCCCATTCCTGACTGGTTCTAGAATTCCTGGTAAATGGCTAAATACACATTAAAGTATGTTAGTGTGAACATGTCTTACCTGCCAAAGTCAAGCTGGTACGTAGCTTCTTAACACATTTTAGAGCACATTCACACCTATGTACCGCATTAATCACAGAGCATTGCGGCCGGGAGGTGTGTTAGGGTGCCATTCAAATGAATTGCAACACAATGCACCTGCTTCACTGTAATGCTAGTTAGTGAAGTTGCATGATAGCATGCAGTAATTGTACTGCATCGTTCACATAATGCAACACATATGTGTGAACGGGTCCTTAAAAGAAACCCGTAGTGAGAAAGTACCTAGGCTGCTAGTGCTGACTTCCCTTTTGAAAATGTTAGTTGCCTGGCTCATCCAGGCTTCAATCCTTTGAATACCTGACTTGGAACAATCATGCAGATCAGGAGTTCTGGCTTCCTAAGCTGTATTCTTGTTCCTGGTCGGTTCCTCAAATTACAGAGGCACAAAAGCGGCAAGTATATTTAGGAAGTCAACAGTATTAATCTCCCTTTGTCTCTCAGTACAGGTTAAAACGCAGCTCAACCCAGAAGTGATTGCTGTATTTTGGGTTGACAAATGGCTTGTTGCATTGTACATGGTGAATTGAGCTGATAAAGTTGAGTCAGGCCTGTCCTGGCCAGATAACATTGCACTTGTACAGTCCTGAATACTTTTATATTCCTAATGGGAGATCAAGGTGTGCCCTGGTTCACTCAAAGCAAATTTTGGGTGCAGGAAATACAAATGGAAATCTAGAGCATTGTGTAATCACTCCAGATATGTTTATATGCAGGTTGGCTATTGAAAGATGGCACCTCAGTCTATCCTTTCATTGCTGCTCATGGGGGTAATTTTACTGTATTTCTACTACCTGGATACTGTGAGTTACAATGGTGGTGACTGCAAATGACAATATATTTGTGTATGTAGTTACACTTATGGCTAATAAGAGTATTTAACAAAGCATTGCCATATTCCTGCATGCACATTGTTTGAAACTGTGTTTTTTTCCCCTTCTACTGTATACATAGATCTATTTGATATGACCACATTCTGTTTGTGAAATATTTTGGTATCATATTTTATTGTGTTTACATTGATTAAGATACACCTGGACCACATTCTGTTTACTTTCTATCAATCAACTTGCTGTAGTGGGATACTTTACAATAAAAGATGGTATTGATAACTTAATAGTGTCATTTTTTGTTTCCTTTTTTTCTCCTGTAGCTGCTCATGGACACCAGAAGAAAAGATTGTAACGCTATTCAACCTCCTCACTATAGGCTCCATTTACTAAAAAGGATGTACTATTTTGACTCAATTTATTTTATATTGCATAATCGGTATATAGGTAACAAATATACATATTGCTTATTTTATCATGCATGGTGTGATTTTATTCAATAGATTTTTATTAAAGTTTTGTATTGTTTTTAACAAATCAATAATAACAACCATGTAAAGTAGTGAACATAGTAACAGTTTAATACAAAATGTGAACAGAGAGGTAGATTCGCAACCTATTAAAATGGGACAATTCAATAAGTGTAGCAAGTAGTAGGATTAATGTGAAAAATAATGTTAACGTAGAAGAACATGGGAAAATACGGGGTCACGTCGGGTAAATAGACACCAAACATGTCAAGCCGTAAAATTGCGCGGGCCCGCAAAATCGCAGAAAACAACCACACCCAAAATTGGCCATAGGGGACGCTTTAAAAGCTTTTACTGCTCATGAGTTTAGTGTTATCAGTAATTAATGGCCCTAGAATTATTACTCTCACTCCGACGTTTGCTGCGATATGTAACATGTGCGGCATAATGGGCGCAATCGTCGTTTTCGCACATAGGCGCACCCGATGCATGTTTGCGTGTGTATGTGGGGGGACGGCCATGGACGGGAGGAGGTTAAGTATTGTTGAGGTCCCTTAAGACCCAGGTCAATGAATCAACAAAGAAAGGAAAAAGCAGTAGGAAAAGAGTGGAGAGGAAGGAAAAGACTAGGCGAAAGACAAAGGGGGAGAAGAGGGTATGGAGTAGGTAAAGACCCAACTCCACCGCTGGGCAAAGGTAGGGAGTTGCAGCTCAGAGCAAACTACAAAAGGTTAGAGCTCCATGAGGCATCTATCGGAGGTGTGGGACTGTAGATACTTCAACCATGGCTCTCAGATTATTCAAATTGTGAGATCTTATCTGTGAGATGCGTAGACAATCTTTCGTTTACAAATGTCCAGTGAAGCCTCCGCTCGCGTTTTCGAGAGGGAGGGAATGAGAGAGCCATGATTTCGCTATAGTTTGTTTAGCAGTAGTAAGAACATGCAATATAAACTTGCGCTGGCACCTAGTAGGTTATTAAGTAGGACCTCAATTGGTTGTGCCCAAAAGATGGGAGAGAAAATCATAAATCTATATCCAGAGGGCTTGTACTTTTGAGCATTGCCCCCAAATGTGAAAAAAGGAGCCCCCTTCTCAACAGTTCTGAAACCACAATCATGTGTGTCCCGGAATGAACGTCCGTGAGCAACTAGGCACTAAGTCCCACTGGTATAACAACTTATAATTGGTATATTCTGAGAACAGGTTTTGTTTTTGTTTTTTCCCCCCAAATAGACTTCCAGACCTCAATGGGACACAGGGATCTTCTGCCATGCTAGCATGTATTCATGAGTAATAAGTGTTTGTCCAGCTATCAGATGACCATACAACAAGGAAATTAGGCCAGGGGTGTGCAGGTCTTCTTTACAAACTCTCTCAATAGGGGTAAATGTTGCCCCAGTAGTAAAGCTAGGTATTTGGGAGGAGAGAAAGTGCTTATCCTAGAGATGATTGTTGTGTTTTAAAGGGCATTACCTTGTGTATAATAGTGGTTTAGGGCACTAATTTATCTCTGCGTCACTCTGACCCTGCACTGTGCGTCACACTGACCCTGCACTGTGCGTCACTCTGACCTCTGCTCTGTGGGTCACTCTGACCTCTGCGCTGTAAGTCACACTGACCTCTTCTCTGTGCGTCACACTGACCTCTTCGCTGTGTGTCACCATGACCTCTGCGCTGTGCTTCACACTGACCTGCACTGTGCGTCATTGTAAGGTGATACTTCAGTGCTCCTTTCACCAGTGCTCTAATTTACAAGTCGCTCACCTCCTTGCCAGGACCCCTTCTCATATGAGATTGGCTCAAACTGACATTTGATAGAAGCTACGATTATTGGACAATTTGTTTCACTTGGTACAGTTTTGAGATTCGCAGATGATCATTTTCAATATAATTGGTTGATCGTTTGTCACTTGTTGGTTAGTTTTTTGAAACACAGCAGTTTCTTTTTGGGTTACAGCACCGCTCTGATTGATGATTGAATCATGTTGGTTAAGTGTTGATGTTGGAGGAGACCTAAACTCACAATCTGCATTCATCCAAAAAGTGTTTGTAGGGTTGAACTACAGGCTGCTCTGTCCAGGCCTATTAAATTCAACTACACATGTCTTTATTGACCTGGTGTGGTGCACCGGGTACAGTCATGCTGAAACAGAAGCATTTCCAAACTGTTGCCACAAGATTGGAAGTGCATAATTCTCTAAAATGTCTTTGTATCCTGTAGCATTACCAATCCCCTGGTAATTGGGAAGGGTGTCTGCACACCTTTGTCCATATAGCAGTTGTGATTGTCAGATGTCCACAAATGTTTAATCGTATGGTGGATTTTTAGTATACGCAAATATTTGTCATTTTAGCAAATTTAAATTGTCTGTCTCATGTACTCTAAATGTTGACTCAGCTATTGCTGCATTGGGCTGTGAAGGTCACATTCAGATAGAGATTGCTGTTTGAGCCTTTTAGTAACCTGCCAGTTGATGAAATTACATGTTTGCTTGCTCATTGCTTGAAAATGCTGCCCTTGAATAAATACATTCACTGCACATATTCTTTGTTCACCCATCAGCGGAGTCAGAAAAATTATAGAGGTGGTCCAGGCACAAGATCAAGGGGGGGGTCTCACTGCTCATTGTTCTCATCTATGGCAACCTTAGTTGAGGACTGAATTGTGTGTATAAGTGATAGAATATAATTCACATTCAGGGTATTTCTGTAAATATATCTCTGACATATCACAGTATACAGCAACAGAATTAATAAAAACATTGTTCCTTTATCAACAATAAAAATCAGTCCTTGAGCTCCATTCAAGTGACTGCGCTTAAGCTGAGGGGCGCAGTCTGCAGGTAGGAAGAAGCATTACCTCAGTCTCCCCCAGTGATCACTTACTCGTAGCTTATGAGGTGACCTGTGTAAAACCACATTTAAATCCCATGCAAGTACAGGGATTTACATGACTATGTCATCTCCATGTCAGCATCTCAGCCAAGAAGTAGATGGTGACCCTGGATAATGCATGAACAAATGACTTCATCCATAAAGCTCTGATGTAGTTGGTTGTCGGTTTTTCCAATATATTAGCATGATGGGGAAATTCTTCCTACCTGCAGACTGCACCCCTCAGCTTAAGCGCAGTCACTTGAATGGAGCAGGTATAAAGCCTGTGCCATTCTTCTAAACTTAGAAAATGGAGCAGATCCTGATCCTAATTAAGAGGCACAAGCCTCTTTATTAGGTAGGAGCAATCTGCTCCGTTTTCTATGCCGTGTCTGTGCCAGACACGGCATAGAGAGCAGGAGAGCTGGGGCTGCTTCTTCTGGCTTTGGATCCCTCTGCCTACCCCTGCTCAGTTGAGAGCAAAAGGGAGGAGGAATGCTGCTAGCCCTGCATTTACCAGGTTAACAGCTAAGCATACAGGCAGGAGAACAGGGGTGTATCTACCAGAAGGCAAACTAGGCATTTGCCTAGGGCGGCACTATCCGGGGGTGGGTCGGCAGAAAACGCTGCCCCAAACCAATGAGGCGACAGGGCTGGGCTTGCCTTTGGGCATACTGGGCGCCTGCCCAGTGGGCCGAGGCTGGGCGGCACAGAATCAAGCAGCTGCGGCTTCCTAATGAGGCAAACCAGACGTCCGCTCCTAATTAGAGAGCTGCCCAGTGGAGGGGAGGGCCCAGTGGCAGGCTGGGGGCTGCAATGTATCCCATTGGTACTGATGGCAGTTCGAGCTGCAGGTAAGTGGAGCAGCACATATATGCAGGGAAAGGGACTATGTACAGTCCTGAGACCCTGCACAGCCCACTATAGACTTCACACAGCCCACCTGAGACCTTGCACAGCTCTGCTGAGACCCCGTGTGCGCTGAATCCAGTGACTGACAGGTTGCGCAAAATGTCCTAAACAGGAAGGGGTGGGGCAAATTTAAATTGAGGGGGGTGCCCGAGTTTAGTCTTGCCTAGGGCAGCACAAAACCAAAATACACCACTGCAGGACAAGGAGCTTTTCCTGCATAAAAGCAGGCTCTGCCTATGTAGTTTGCTGCCTGCACGGGCAGAGAGGTCTGCTATTTAAGGACACCTGCCCTAGACCAAAACGATCACTTAACCCTGCAGTGTGGGGGTAGCAAGGGCTAGGTTTTATTCTGCCCAAACCTTTTCTCCCAATATTACTCTGATGAATGACTATTCCACTATTTTTGGCAATGGAGTAATATCAGGAGCTGCGGCTCCCAATAATTAAGTTATTCTGCCAGCCCGCACAGGGTCGCCCTGTGTTAGGGGGATTGATATCTGGTGCTCTGGTGCGGCCCTGTGCAGGCAGGCACTATAACTTAATTATCAGGAGCTGCAGCTCTCGATATTACTCAGTGGCTGAAAGTGGTAAATTGGTCCATTCTCTGTTTCAAAATGTGTTATCTGCAAATGGAGTAATCCAGTAAAGAGTCCCCTCTCTGTCCCCAGGCCCCCCTGCTAAACTGATGGGGCCCAGTACAGGAGGGCTGGCTCTACTTCCATATCGACGGCCTTGGGCCTACCTACTTTGTTAACCCCTTCATGACGGGAGACGTACAGTGTACGTCCCGTCACAAAGTGGCTATATGACTGGCCACGTACACTGTACGTGCCGAGTTATATTAGCCTCTGTAATGCTGGTAACTGCTGATTCTCAGCAGTTCCAGTCATTAATTAATGCCTCACTATTGAGACATTCATTAATGAAATAGTTAAGCTTTTTTAAAAGCTTCTTTCTTTCATTAATGAAAGAATGAAGCCTTTACATTCAGATACGGGTTCGCTAAATAGCGATCCCGTATCTGACAAGCACATGCCACTTGCGCCAGTTTCCTGCATCATTATAATGTGATTGTAAGCATTTTACTAAAAAAGTTTCTGTCATGCTAATTTGTGCCCTAATCAGCCCAATTTAATTTTATCTTCATGTTATGCTAACAATTTATACAAACCACTTTTTATTCCTCATTGGTGTTCAGTGGTTACTTATCTGATACATGTTCCACTCCTGCACAGCTGCTCTGCTTCTCTACTTACTATCGTACTGGAAGTATTATGACACCGTCAGGTAGGCAATCACTCCAGCTCATAGTACCAGCATAATTGATGTGCCACTCTTTAGTGTCCTGGATCCTGTGGCAAAGCCCGCAGGACAGATTTTTATTTTAATACAGGCACTTCTCGTATGTAATATATTGTGTTTTCTCTTTTTTGATCATAGAATTAAAGTAGAACAGAAGCCAAAACTTGTTATATTTTGGATAGAGTAAGGGAGTGTTAAAACCCCTGTCAGCTTTTTTTACCATTTGTGTCCCATCGGGGGAGATTTGCGTTCACGTCCTGTCATATAGCAGAACAGGAAGTGAGAGGAAATCCCTGGTGGTCAGCAGGGTCACCAGAACTAGTATCTCCATTGGAAGATTACCCATATATTCTATACCACTGGCTGGAAGATTAAAATTAAAGTATTCAACTCTCACACTTTTTTTCAATAATGAATCCAGATACAACAAATGACATTGCCCAGCAAAGTATTTCCCTTGAATTTTTCTCACAAGCACTAACTGCCATACGGTTTCTGGACAGCACCAGATCTCTCAGCTCGGCTTCTCTAAACTTCCTGTTCAGTGCAGGATCCCAAAGGACAGATCAGTCTCCAGCAGCTGTCCATCTACTAGCTTGGAGGAGGGATGAAGTAGGTGCAGGGGGACTTGCCTTGCTGTGCCTGTGTGTCTGTAGAGACACACACAGCTTACTAGTACACACAAGGGTGGCTCCATAAGACCCTGGAAGCGAAAGGAACCACCCTAAAACGGGATATCAGGTCTAGCTCTCAGGGGACCAGCTGAATCTGCAGGTCAACCAAAGCTTTTAATCATCAAGTAGCAGCATCCATTGTAAGTGATTTCTTCAGCATTTGAAGTAGCTTTAAAACCTTTTGACTTTAATATCACTTTAAAAGTAAATTAGGTAATATATAGTATATAAAGCTAAGGTAAAATAAAGTATAGTAGGGGGGAAGAGGGGGCAGACTGGGCTCCAATTATTCTTACTGCTTGCGTATTGTAATGGTCGCCCATTTGTTGCCTTCTTACTGTGTTGGTTGTCCATGTATTATCAATATTTCCACATTTTTTTTCTAACCAATGCCCTGTCATGATTGGCAGATTGCCCAGTCAGCACTGTTAGTTTAGAGAACCGTATTACTATTATGTAAGAACTGGCGAAAAGCTATTCAATTTGGTATCTGTAAAAATAAATCAAGGCAACTGGACTTGCTGTATTTTTTCTTGAAGATGTTTCACTGGTCATCTGACCAGCTTTCTCAATTCAGAATGAATATAAATACAAAAATGATCTGGGAATAAATATGGGGAATATTGCTCCAATCAACATAATCTGTTAATCATAACCAGCATGGGGTCAGAGACCTCATGGAGGTAAGGTGCTGATTGCATTTACTCCATAATTGGAGCTAGCTGGTGTTATTAACCTGCCCAGAGAGAACTGGTAAAACAGCATTGTATGTGGCAGACAATAGATGTCTCACCCCCCACCACCAAGGGGTGGAGCTAAGGAACAAAGGGCCCTGGTGCAAGATTTTTTTTGGACCCCCCCAAAAACCCCCCCCACAAACACAGCACTCTCCTCCCGCAGCGCTCGGCCGGCTGTCACTATCTCTCCTCCCTGCTGGGACACAGCAGCGCCCAGCAGGGAGGAAAGAAAGCAAGGATGCGCTGATGTATCAGCAGAAAAATTGCACTTTTGGCATTTAGCCAAAAGTGCCATTTCCGCCCGATATCTTTTGGTGGCCGATTTATCAGTGCAACTCTAATATTTACAGCAATGCAGAATGCCACAGGCTATAGAGGACTACACATCCCAGCAATACTTTATATAGCAATAGCATTTCTGTATAAAGTACTGCTGAGATTTGTAGTCCTCTATAGAGGGTGCCATTCTGCAACAGTACTTTATACAACATTAGGCTACAAATAATTATTATTTAAATGAATTATTTACCCCCCCCATACCTCTGCTGGCCGGTCTTCTGTCTTCATCTGTTTCCTGTGTGTTTTCTGTTTGCGGGCCCTCACTGCCGTCCGAGAGGCGTCCACACCGCCTGCACCGGCGGTAGTTCCGCCACTGCCACCACCACCTCTATTCAAGCTTGGTGTCTCCCTTTTTACATAAATGGCCTCTTTTACACCTCTTTTAAACCAGCCCTCCACCCTGTCCAAGTTGCGTACTTCCAAGGAGTGACCATTTTCTTTAGATGTAGGTACACTGCTGAATCCTGACCAGAGGGTTTTGCTCTTCTATGCTGTGCCATAAGCTGGTGTAACTGCTGTTTTTTATTTCACCGACATACAATGTTGAGCACTCTTCACTGCACTGAACTGCGCACACAATGTTGTTCATCTTGTGCTTAGGCGTTGGGTCTTTTGGGTGAACCAGTTGTTGCCTCTCAAAAAACATTTTTATAGAGGAGAGAGTGAGGAGAGGCAGCCAGGGCAGGGCGTAAGGAGACCAGCTATAAAGAACTACAAATCCCAGCAATACATTATGCAGCAATACAAAATAATATGAAGCGACATACTCTGTGCTGTTCTGGGTTGGCACCCTGATGTCTCCAGGTGGCCTTGTGTGGGCTCTCAGACAGGCTGTGAGGCTCTCAGGTGGGCTGTGCGATACTCAGGTGGGGCGTGCGACATTCAGGAGGGCTGTGCGACTCTCATGGCTGTCTGGGCTATGGTGTCTCACCTGGGGTCCAAATTGTGGTGAGCTGGTTAATATCCTGGAGACGATGTCGCAGAAGGGTTCAAATCCTGAAGGTTAATCATTCTCGAGGATCCAAGAGTTGGAATCCCAGATTGATGCTGTGTGGAGGCTGTGACTGACGATCCTGAGTGCTGAAGTTCTGGACTGGCTTATGGCCAGCTTTTGGGAACAATTACTGGGGTTTTTTTTATTGCTAAATGATTCAAATTGGAGTCCTGTTCTTGCTCTGGGGCCGATTCTTAGAGGTGTGTAGTGGCGTCTAAGTGTTCAGCCGCTGGGGGGGGGGGGGGGTTAGACGGCCGCTGGATGTCAGCGGTGGCTGGGAAGGGTGGAATCGTGGTAATGCGGGCACTGTTGAGGCACTGCTGGATTGGCAACAAGGAGCCCGGGTGGTGTGCGTGTAGGTGCGGCTTCTATGTAGGCTGTTGCTGCGCCCTGGTGGATGGTGCATCGCCGCTGGAGCAGGGAGGTAGGGGGGCAGCTGGACGTTGTTTACTGGCGTGGAGGAGAGAGCAGCAGTGAGGAAGGTGAAGGAGGATGTGTCGGCACTGAGTGTCTTGTGTCCAGATGCCGCTGGCTGGACACCTGTACACAAGACTCCAAAACTGGACTGTCCGGGTGAAAACCGGACGGGTGGCAACCCTACTCAGTGTGTTGCTGGGTTTAAAGCAGACAGGGATGCAATGTTTATTACAAATCCTTCTCAGGCACCCCAGCTACATATGGGATGACCATATTCTTATGTTTGTCATGCTTTTCACCCTCACTGGTAGTCTTGGTGTTCTTTCCTCTATTTCTTTCTGTCCTGGAAAAGGCCCAGTCTGGAAACCGGCAAGTTTTAAGGGCCATGTTTTTGCCTGTAGAACTTATCCTTGCACTTGTAATAGGTGGTACTCAGGCAAAGGTCCAATAAGGAACACACTTGATCTCGGTTAAGTTCTGTTCTGCTGCCTAGGGTGTTGTCTAATAGCAACAGTTTTCTCACTGTTTCAATTGCTTCTGTGGTGGGTATGCAGGTGATGAGGGATGTAAAATCATAAGATACCATTGTTTCCTCTGTGTCCAATATAAAGTTCTGGATTTTGGTTGCAAAATCCTGAGAGTTCTGTATGTGATGTTGTGTATTTCCTAGCATAGGAGCTAGGACTCTGGCTAAGTATTTTGACACATTTGTAAGTCACAGAGTTGATTTTGCTGACAATTGGCCTAAGAGGGGTCCCATCCTTATGTACAGTATCTTCGGAAGTCCATATTTACAAGGAGGGGCTTCACCAGTGTAGAAGCAAAGATACATAGTCTGATCAATGGCTTTGTCTTTTTCTAGCTGTTGAAGTAGATCTACCATTTTCTTCTTGTAACCACTGGTTGGGACACTTGTTAGGGCTTCATATGTGTTGTTATCATTCAGAAGTGCAGTCACCTTACCATGGTAGTCAGATGTATTAGGGATGCACTGATACGGAGTGCATCCCTAATACTCAGATACCTTCCCCAATACTGGAACTTCCGGTCAGAGGAATATTTTCTCTGACCGGCAGTGCGGTAGGGGAACATGGAGCTGGCTTTCCGGGCAATCGGGAAACTGGGCGGGCGAACACCCGGCTCCATGCTGAGTAACTGGGAAGCCGACAATTTTTACAGATTGCTGACTGGGCCCGGAGAAGACTACGGCTCGTCTCCTGCACCAGACTCTCCCTGGACGGCCGAGCGTCCCATTGCTGTCATCCAGATGGCCGAGGTGAACAGCATCAGCGGTGTCAAGGGGATCGCATGGAGCCGGCTTCCCCGGCAATCAGGAAGCGGGGCGGCATGTCATTACTCGCCACCTGGCTTCCTGATTGCCCAGGGAGCCAGCTCCATGCCAGCGGAAGCACCAGTATTAGTGAGTACCGAAAGCAAAATATTGGTACTTGATACCGAAAAACCGATATCGATGCATTCCTAGCATTCAGTACAGCTGTGCATCTTCAGCAGCCAGAACCTGGTGATACTCTTGTCTTTCTTCAGGGATGTACCCACCAGGGGCGGACTGACAACACATGTGGCCCCCGGGCAATACAAGATTATGGGGCCCCCTTGTGCTCCGCCCATATACAAGCCCCACCCACAAGCCGCCCGCAATAGTCTGAACAATGCACATTAAAGTGCATTGTTTTTTCTGTTGAGTTTGGCTCCGCGCATATTCATACAGCCGAATACGCGCAGACAGACGCTCCAGTATGAATGGAGCTGTGACTATGCATGGGCGGCTGTCCATGAATAGTATGCTGTACGAATACGTGGGGAGCCACACTAAGCAGAAAAAAAAAAGTGCATTAATCCGGCAGATTCCTTGCGTTCGTGGCTATACAATAGCCACAAACGAGCAGAATCATGCAGTTGTTTCATATATAGCGTTTGCATCCCGTGCGGAAGACCAAGAGGGGAACACAAACCCTATATGTGAATGGAGCCTAAAAGACTAAAATTCCCCCCCATTTCCAGCTCATAAAAAAAAAATCAAGGCATTAAGATCACATACCAGCGACGGGCTCCGGCTCTCCAGGTTACAGTCTGGTTTTTGTAAATAGTACGCTGGAAGGGGTACAGGGGGTGGGATGCCGCCAAGGGGCCGCCAGCCCATATGGTCAGTCCGCCCCGACTACAAATACATTATATTGCAAATCAGCTCTGTTAAAGGAGAACTATGAGGCGAGTGCTTTTCACTCACGTCATGGTTCTAGCTGACCTGTGACAATGAGTCAGTAGATCGAGAAGTGAGCGAACACAAACCGGCGTTCGCTCACCTCTCGATCCTGTCACAGCTCTCTGCCGTGACAGGGGAGGGGCTGGATTCCCCCCTCTGATCCGCCACTGCTGACTGGCGGATCGGATACCAGAATGCCCGTATGGTCAGTCTGCCCCTGGTACCCACCCTCCTTTCTTCTGTAGTCATGTTTGACGGAGGTGGTTTGGCACTGGCCAGGACTGCGGACACTGTTAGGCGAAGTTGTTCAGCCTCACCCTGTGGCACTTTGCTACTGTGGATCGAGGCCTCAGTGATTGAGATAATATCCACTACAGGGATGGTTCTTGGTGTGGTTGTTCAATTTAACCCCTTAGCAAGGACATCCATCTTGTGCTGGGTGAGAACCCTGTCTGAAAGGTTCTTCACCCATTTCTATTTGTTTTGCAATGTCCCGGTTCCTCCTTCTGCCTCCAAGTTAATTCCTCCCTAGGATGGCTGTTTCCAGTTCAGGATAACAAAATGGAGAACTTGTTCTGCTGCCTCTCCTTGCCCTTAGGCCCCGTTCACATTGAGCGATTTATCGCGCGGTAATTCCCGTGATATCACGGCTATTTACCGTGCGATATCGCTCTTCAATGCATCTCAATGGGGCAAAGGGTCCTGCTGTCGCGGGTTGTGTGTCGCTACAGCAGGACCCTTTTTGGAGCGGATTTTGCCGCGATTCTCGCTTGCTCAATGCAAGCATTTGCGCGATATCGCGCAAAATGCAAATTGCGCGACAAACGCGCGATTTGCGAATCGCGCAATGTGAACGGGGCCTAAGTGTGCTGAGCTATCTATGCGTGTATCGTGAAATCTGCTACTCTCTTCTAAGTATGGATGAACGGTGAAACGCCTTCAAGAAAAATACAGCCAGTCCAGTTGCCTTGATTTATTTTAGACAGATATCCCATGACCTGGAGGAATGAGAACCTTCACAGACATATTCAGTTTGGTGCAGTACACTTGGCACACAGCTACTATTCCATTTCTCATTGGATCCCCGCTGCCTCTGCCCATACAGGTGGGGAGAGCAACGGGGATCCGAGAAGAAGCTGGAGCCTGTGCCGCCCCTCTTCTCCCTACCGAGCCGCAGCTGTGTTGGCTGCCTGGCGCCCGTGTTTCCATGGCACCCTGTGCTTGCCATGACAACAGAGGCGAGGGGGCACAGCCAGGACGTCCTGGCTGCGCCCCCTCTTAGCTGCGCCTGAGGCGAGGGCCTCACTCGGCCCATGGTAGCTATAGCCCTGCAGTCCAGTATAGGAGGGTGCTGATAGTATACCAGTATGCCCATAACTACAGAGCCATCATGGGGTTAATGTTTCAGTCTAGTATAGGTTAGTGCTGATAGTATACCAGTGTGCCCATAACTACAGAGCCATCATGGTGTGAATGTTTCAGTCTAGTATAGGTGGGTACTGATAGTATACAGTGTGCCCTTAACTACAGAGCCATCATGGGGTTTAGGTTTCAGGTGGGTGCTGATAGTATACTAGTGTGCCCATAACTACAGAGCCATCATGGAGTTAATGTTTCAGTCCAGTATAGGTGGGTGCCCATAATTACAGAGCCAGCCATCATGGGGTTAATGTTTCAGTCCAGTATAGGTTAGTGCTGATAGTATACCAGTGTGCCCATAACTACAGAGCCATCATGGGGTTAATGTTTCAGTCCAGTAGAGGTGGGTGCTGATAGTATACCAGTGTGCCCAACACTACACAGCCATCATGGGGTTAATGTTTCAGTCCAGTATAGGTGGGTGCTGATAGTATACCAGTGTGCCCATAACTACAGAGCCATCATGGGGTTAATGTTTCAGTCCAGTAGAGGTGGGTGCTGATGGTACACCAGTGTGCCCATAACTACAGAGCCATCATGGGGCTAATGTTTCAGTCCAGTATAGGTGGGTGCTGATAGTATACCAGTGTGCCCATGATTACAGAGCCAGCCATCATGGGGTTAATGTTTCAGCCCAGGAGAGGTGGGTGTTGATAGTACACCAGTGTGCCCATAACTACAGAGCCATCATTGGGTAAATGTTTCAGTCCAGTATAGGTGGGTGCTGATAGTATACCAGGGTGCCCATAACTACAGAGCCATCATGGGTTTAATGTTTCAGTCCAGTAGAGGTGGGTGCTGATGCTGATAGTATACCAGGGTGCCCATAACTACAGAGCCATCCATTATGGGGTTAATGTTTCAGTCCAGTAGTGGGGGCGGAGACTATTCAACAAGAGCGAACGTCTTCCTGTTGCAACACAGATCTAGAGCTACACGCTGAAGGGTGCGCCCCCCCTGAGCAATGACGCTGATTGGCCGAGAAGCGAAGTTTGCTTTTTGACGATTGGCTCCTTACACTGACAGCTCTCCGTGCATACACCAAGCACTCGGCTGATGTGGAACCAGTGAAGCGCCAGCCAATAGGCTTGTGTGTACAGTACTATGCAGATGAATATCCCTCCGCCGAGCCTCGTCATCTCCGTGAGCCCCGCCCCCTCAGTGTGTGTGTGTGTGTGTGTGTGTGTGTGTATGAAATGAATGAGAAGTTGTGATCTCTGGCGTTCCTGGAAATGTCACGTAGTTACTGAATAACCTGGAATCCGGACTAGTTGTCACCTCCGCCTAGATAATGATCAGCCATATGACGCATCGTGCTTCTATTCTGCTTCGTCATAGTTACTGTGTACCATGAACTAATATAATGTAAACAAACGTGAAGTAGATGACTCCCCCAGATGTCCCTCATGTGGAACCAAATCCCTCTGTTCCTATCTCATCCACTGTTGTCACTCTATGGTTTTGATGTATACACTTCTATATAAAATGATTTATTTCTATAAAAGCAGAACTAAACTCCCCTCACGATGCTGTCATATTCCTCTTCCAGGTCCGGGATCTTTGGCTATCTTGCACGGGGAAGGTTGCATACAGACAGGTAAGTTGTTTTGTTCATTGCAGAAGAGGAATAGCACACATTTTCTACACTAGAGCCTGCTTGCTCCCAATTAAAGTTCAATTCCACCTTACCTCCCAATTGTCCTTCACTGGGAGGGACAAATCCCTCTGTCATCCTCAGTTGTCCCTCTTTTCGGTCCCGTGTACATAAATCTCAATTGAAGCAAATGTATTTATATCATCAAAAGTGTTTTACTACACTCTCCTATCCCTTCCAGCCAAGGAATGTGCCATCTTAGCCTCTATTGGGATTGTGGTTGCCATGCTGCTGCACATGTGATCAGCTATGACACCAGCCATGAGGGCTTGAATGTTTGGTTGAGAGCTGAAATAAGAACACTAGCAACCTTGACAGTTGCCAAATAACTATTTCAGGAGACATTAAATTGGTGGGTAAAGTTCCTCTTTAACCTTTTATCCAGCCACTAAATCGGGGTAGTCAAACTCCAACCCTCCAGCTGTGGTGAAACTACAAATCTCGTCATGCCTGTGGCTGTCTGGGTCATGCAGTGCCTCATGGGATTTGTAGTTGCACCCTAGCTGGAGGGCTGGGGTTTGCCTACCCCTGCTCTAAATAATTGCATTTGTTATAATGGAAAATAAGTGGTGGAAAAGCAGCACTTGTGGGTTTAATCAATCACTATTTGCGTATTTATTCTTTGTAATCAATATAAAAAAGCCATCTGCACTCCATACAGCATATAGACCTTCACGGAAGTTTGGTGCTTGAAGTGACAACACGCCCGACAGTATCAGGAGAGAGGAGGGGACCCGGCGGCATACCTTATCCCGCCGGGTGACTGTCCTCTCCTCTCTCTGCCGGCGTCCATCACCAAGATGGGCGACGGCAGGTATCAGAATACGTCATCGCGCACGCGCAGTGACGTCTCGGCGGGGTGACACTTGGTTACCGCTCCGGGTGTCACCCAGCTTCGGGACGCCCCTGACAACACGGATGGCACCGTGTTGTCACAAGCGTCATAAAGCCAAGGTTTTGGGGCCACATAGTGACCTAGTCGCCCGGAAGAAGGGACCCGGCGTGGCCCCAAAACGTTGGCTTTATGACGCTTGTGACAATTCAATAAAAGTGCTTATACTTCTCGCACATATTAAGTGCTGGTGACGTCTATTATTGACTTCATTCTTTGCATCACTGGAGGTGTGGCAGGGCGTGTGTCCTTATATAGATGGCAATAAAGATGTACTCTAAGGTATCCATCTTTATTGCCTCAGAAAGTTGGGCGGTTTGCACTGTACAATGTACATGCACAATTTTGGCATATGCCAAGATAAATAAGCTCCCGCACATCACCGGAGTTCTTTCATCCCATTGTGGCCATTGAAGGTAGCCGAAGATTCTATAGACGGAAGAAGACCAGGCAATGATGTCTAGGGAGGGAGCCTACGGACATTTCCACACTGGAGATGTGGTGAATATTATTCCACTTTAATTAACGTTTCTATGGCGAGGGGCATTTTACATTTGGACTAATAAACTTATGTTGCAGTCATGAAGGGGTTAAGATACATTTAGTCTATGGCTGGTTAGTGCATTCTCATTATTTCTAGGATGGAATTGCACTTTAAAGCTGCACACACACCAGCACTACAATGCACAGCCGCTGGTGTGCGTCACCAATCACAGTGCCGATGCGCCAATCCAGGTGCATAACACTGTTTACATTGTTTTTTTGTCAGAACTTTATTGAAATGTCACAAGTGACATTTCATTAAGTTGTATAGACACATTGCTGCATGCTGTACTTTTTTTTTTTCCCTGTGCAATGCAGTGGTATGAACTGTGCCCATCGGTGACACGCTACATTGCCTTGCCTAGCCGTGCAGGAAAAAACGGCCAGCACAGCCCCAATACATTTGGTGTGAATCAAGCCGAAGTCTCTTTCTGACCTCAGTTCACCCTATAGACTGAAACATATTCCTGGTTTTACCTACATTTACAATAGGGATCATTTCCAAAGTGGCTTTTATAAAGTACACAGGCATTAAAAAGTGAATGTGTATGTCCTAAACCTAAAGCAAAGCACTTGAGCTGATTTAGTGTCAGGAACTACTTTGTGAGCGGAGGGATACAGCTCCCTCCTGTACATGTAAATAAGAGCGTGTCAAACTGTTGCAGGCACAGAGAAGTGCAGCCACACAAGGAAATTCAGCATGTCCAAGAAGGAGGATTCGATGGAGGAGATCATGGAGTCCAAAGTGATGTGGTACCCCGATAGCAAGAAAATCACACAGATGGACCAGTTCAGAGCCAGGGTCAACAAGAATTTTGGGCTCAGTCTGGGTGAGTGACAGCAGAGGATGTAAATACACAGGGAGGGACATATGATGGCTCTGAACGTCCCAAAGTAACATGACATCTGCTACAAACTAAACAATTAGCCCCACACGAGCCATCAAATGGGCAAATATATGATGTCCCCCCCCTTAAGGGCCCGTGCACAATTCTGTTTTTATAGCTGCATACAGACGTTTTTCAGATGCACTTGTTCATTGTGTTTGTAAAGAACATTAGAGTACAGTTTAGTTTATTCATATATTTCCCTTTCTGTTATTATAAATAAGTGTAATTTTCATGTTATTTATAAATCAAAATCTGCAAAAATGCATACATTGTTTTGTTACCTAAAGCTGTTAAAATACACAGTATATGTGTATATATACACAGTATATGTGTTATATATATTTGTATATATAACACATATACTGTGTATATATATATATATATACACATATACTGTATATACGTATATACACACACATAATTTACAGTGTGTGTGTGTATATATATATATATCTATCTATCTATATATGTATATAGATATATATTAGGGATACACTAATACCATTTTTTTAACGAGTACCAATACTTTTCCTCAAGTACTCGCCAATGCCAACTACCGATACTTTTTTTTTTAGTGTAATGTGACAGTTTTTTCTAAAACAATACAGATTTATGATTTATATGACTGAGGTGGAGAGCCAGGGCCTGCTCGCGGCTGCCACTGACTCCAAGCTGTAGAGGGACTACAAATCCCACTAATACATTATACAGCAATGTAAAATAATACCATCAGCTAGAGAGAACTACAAATCCCATCAAAACATTATACATCAATGCAGAAAAATAAGAAGCTACATACTCTGTGTTGCTCACCAGGGCTATGCGGTATCTCGGGAGGCTGTGCGGGGCTCACTAGGGCTGTGTGCAGGGTCTCACCAGGGATGTGCAGTCTCACCAGTGCTGAGCGCGGTCTCACCAGCGCTATATGCGTGTCTTACTATGGCTGTGCAAACTCACCAGGGCTTGCGTGTGGGTCTCACCATGGCTACGCGGTCTCACCAGGGTTGTCAGGTCTCACCATGGCTTTGTGGGCAGCAGGTCTCACCATGGCTGTTCGGGCGGGTGTGTTGGTGGGCCTTTCCAGTGCTGTGCGGGCGTCTGCAGGTCTCCCCATGGCTGTGCAGGCAGCGGGAAGGAGATATTTGGCCAGACAGGTGCTGCAAGTGTGGAACCTTACAGCAGCTGAAGTAATTTAACAATATAAGGGACCAGTATCAGCTTTAAGTATCGTGGCATTTTCACGAGTGCAAGTACTCGTAAAATTGCCCAGTATTGGCACCAATACTGATACTAGTATTGGTATCGGCGCATCCCTAAAATATATATAATTGTCCAACATTGTCCAAGTTTGTCTATTCCAGCTCTTTTCTGTCTGCAAAATTGCAGTTTGTCCCATAAGAAAAAAAAAGAAACTTCCTGGTGACAATGCTGCTTTTCTGTGCCCTGCATGCAGTGGCAGTGATGTCACCCTAAGTGTGAGTATCAACACACCCACCATCATCTTCCAATGAGAACTTCAAATCTCCCTCCGGACCGCCCATCACAGATGTGATTGACAGCGGAAACCCCGAGTGAGGATTATCAGCTGCTTCAGTCAGTCAGTGCAATGAATGGGTGCACGCACTAACCGGAAGTGATGGCAGTGAAGTACATGGTGACAAGGAAAAAAGTTTAAAAAATTGAGCGTGCCTCTGTATGTATGTGTGTATGCATATGTGTACTCATATACAGTATCTATTAGCGATGCACCGAAATTCCCGTCGCTAAAATATATTTGCCGAAAATAGTACTAAATGGGGGTGTATTCATGCTTTCTCTCCTCCCCTCTGGGCGTTGTTCTGTGTCTCCTCTGACACAGAGCAGTGGCCAGCAGGGAAGAGAGAAACTTTCAGGAGGCTGAGCAGGGCGGGGCGGAGAGTGCTGTCAGCCTTCAGGGTCACAGGAGGCCGAGTTCTCCTCCCCTCCTGTGACAACAAATCAGGATGGAGAGTGGTGTGGGGGAGGAGACAGCTGTCACAGGAGGCCGAACCAGCGGGGCGGGGGAGGAGTCTGGTGTCAGAAGAGCCTGAGCTCTTCTGCCCGCACCACCCACTCAGCCTCCTGTGAAAGCCGACGGAGTCAGGATGGAGAGCGGTTACAGGCACTCAATGATCAGCTGATCGCTGAGTGTTTTGTAATTAATTGAGGACATAATATGTTTACTGTGTCCCCAATTTTGAATGAACAGGAAGTTCTTTACATAACTTCCTGTTCATTCTTGATTGTGGACATGGTAACTAATACTATCTCCACAATTTATGAATGGACAGGAGCACTCAGTATAGAGGATTCCTGTTCATTGATAACTGGGGCTGCAGACAATTGTCCTAAATCTCTTTTTCTATTTCAAAAGGGAAATATCAGGGGTCTATTTAGACTCTTGATATTTCCCCAAAGCTCCTAAAAGTAAAGCAAAAAACAAATAAATATATGTATAAAACAAATGTAAAAAGGAAAGCAAACAAAATAATTTTTGTTTTCAGCCTGACAAATTTCTTATTTTCGGGATTTGGTCCGAGAGCTAATAGCTTTTAGCAACCAGGGACGCTCTGGCCAGAAAGGGGGGGCAGGCACACTTGCCCCCACCCTTCCCCCACGTGACCCAATTAGATGCCTTAGGCCTGGATCACACCTGGGCGTTTTTCAGCGCTGATCGGAGCGCTGAAAAACACTCAACAAGTGAAATCCTATTAATTGCTATGGGCATGGTTCCCACCTGGGCGTATTTCAGCGCGTTTTGTCGCGCTGAAATACGCCCTATGCGCGATCAAGTACATGAGCTTCTTTTGGGGCAGATTACAGCGCGCATCCATTGGACTACTTTATATAGATTTCGTAAACGCGAAATCTAGAACACACATATTACGAACGCCCAGGTGTGAACCCAGGCTAAGAAAGCTGCCTCATTACAGGGACGGCCCTGGATGGCCCTGGAATCTCTACCATTTCTTATTGTGTTTAGACAGCTGGTGCCCACTGCTGCTGAATACCCGAACAGCAAAAGCATCTGAATGGATGCAGTCTCTGCTAGACAATTTAGCACCAGGTTCCTTCAATTTTTCAGTCAGAGTTTTTTCAGAGTGTATCGAGATTGTTGATGTCCCCAGAACAGGAATACGGGGAAATCTTCCAATGGGAACAGTTAAACCCATCACAGCTGTGTAAAGGTGGCCATACACCTTACAACCATCGCACAACTTCAGTTGTGCGATGGTTGTAAGGTGATTAAAATTTCGACGACCTGCCCATCATGGACAGGCAGATCGTACTTGCGATCATCGCAAGTCCTCCGCACTGAGCGGAGGGCTTGCAGATGATTGCAATGACGAGCGGGCAGTGTTCGCTTCGCACCTCAGGTCGCGCGGCTTTCGTCTTGCAATCGCGCTACCAGCCTGCCGAAAATCATATGATTTTCGGCGGGTTTTCTAGAGTGCTCGTTATACGAAAATCGTAGTTACTGTAGTTACTGTACGGTCGCACGCTGCCCATACACCCTACGATTATCGCACGGTCGCGTTATCACCCGCGATTATCGTACGACAATCGTCAGGTGTATGGGCATCTTAAGAGGGGATTTCCCTCTCATTGGAAAGATATCCTCTCACTTCTGCTGAGTCTACAGGACAGGAAGTGAAGGGAATTCTCCCTGATGAGACACAGATGGCAAAAAAACACTGACAGCGGTTTTAGCCCTCCCTTACTTTATCCAAAATGGGAAAACAAAAGGTTTTGGCTTTAGATAAACTTTAAGCTGAATAGACCTGGGTCAAAATAAATACATAACATAATCATATACCAGCACAATCACACATTAAAGGAGAACTATGACATGAGTGATTTCCACTCACCTCATAGTTCTAAGCCGACCTGTGACAATGAGACTGTCACAGGTCGGCTCAGTAGATCGGGAGGTGAGGGAACACATACCGGGTTCCCTCACCTCTCGATCCTGTCACGGCTCTCTGCCGCGACAATCTCCTTTAAATAATAATACTAGCAGAGTGATAATATTGTGTATATGTGAGAAATGTGTAACAGGACTGTTGGAAGAACTATGTAAACTCAGGCCCCATTCACACTGAGCGATTTATCGAGTGATTTTTGCAGCGATATCGCTCATATTTCCACGCGATATCGCTCTATGTAGCTTCTCCAATCCATTTCAATGGAGCTGTTCACATCTCGCCTCTCAATATCGCTTGTAGCTCGTCGCTGGTAGCTTGTCGTTCCTACATGACCCTTTTTTCGAGCGATTTCGAGCGATATTGCTCCTGATTGCATACAGCCCAATAGGAAAAAGTCGCGCGACACGTCGCTCAATATCGTTCGTCGCGCAATATCGCTCAAAATCGCTCGATTTTCATGTCGCTCAGTGTGAATGGGGCCTTAATGTAAGAAACCGTGCAAGACCCATTCACACTGCGCGATTCGCAAATCGCGCGTTTGTCACGCGATTTGCATTTTGCGCGGTATCGCTCGATTTGTCGCGCAAATGCTTGCATTGAGCAAGCTTGAATCGCGGCTAAATCCGCTCCAAAAAGGGTCCTGCTGTAGCGACGCACGACCCGCGACAGCAGGACCCTTGGCCCCATTGAGAAGCATTGGAGAGCGATATCGCCCGGTAAATTGCCGCGATATCGCGGGAATTACCGCGCGATAAATCGCTAAGTGTAAACGGGGCCTTACTGTGACATCAGCAGAGGAGCGGACGTGAGAGAGAAAGTTCTCTCTTAGGTCCCCGCCTCTGCTGATTGACGGCAGGCAGTGGGCGGATACAAAAGCCAGCCTACTATTGGCTACTGCAATGTGAAATAGCCAATAGCAGGCTGGCTACTGCTCCCGCCCACTGCCTGCTGTTTACTTTCAGCTGCCATTTGTGGTATCTAGCCGCTGGCAGATGAATGGGGAATCAAGGAATCCCTGCTCTTTCTTTTGTATACCTGAATACCTGAACAGCTTATGAGCTGCCGGCCCCGGTTGCGCAAAGATTTTCCAACCAGCTCCTTTGATCAGCTGATCAAGGGATGCCGGCCCTGAAAGGGTGCCAACAGCAGCTCGCACTGTGCTAAATTTCGGCCAGTTCCACGAGAATCGGACGAAATTCGCACAGTGTATGGCCACCTTTGTTATCTGTAAATTGACCCGATAAATTAAACATTTGTGCGTATCGGCCCCGATTATCAGTAGATGCGATAATTGGTCGACCCCTAGTTAAAGCTGTTAATATTCACTGATGGCTTCTTCAACCTCTTACCAAACATTGATAACATTTTCCTTGTTTCGAAGAAGGAGTGAGAAAGTGACCCAAATGCTGTAAAAACGCTCATAAAAGGCAATAGTAGAGAACCCTTTACTAAACTCCTGAAAACGAATCACTTGAATTATTTTACCTGGGGTGCTTTGAGTGAACTCAGTGGATGGCCATTGAGTGCTGCAGCATGTGTCCCGATGACCACTTAAAAAACAGTCTGGTAAACTGCTTGCATGTGTACTGTTCTATTTGTTTGGAATTCATACTTCTGCATTGAGCAGTGCTGAGCTGAAAAATACAATGTCAACTCCACATAGGTTCCACCGTTCCAGTGTGACTTGATCACTTGTCATCTAGATGTGGGAACAAATGATATAGGTGAATGGTACACAGCTGATAACTTCTGCAACTTCAGCCGTGCATTGTTTGCTGATCTCAGGCCTTTCCATGAGGGTAGAGGTTGAAAGCAGCCAGACTGCCGTGTCAAATGCCAGCACCTGCTGTAGTCTCTGTTCATTTTGATCCAACACAATGCAAAAAAACAAAACAAAATGACCTAGCATTCGTGTTCAATTTGAGGTTAGGGAGTGCTTGGCAGGCATTATGAATGCATGCTGAGTAATTCACTAATCGTATGTTTAGGTCTGAGGCATAAGAAAATAAAAACATCTAAAAATGATTTTCTAAAATTGCCATAATGCCGACACTGGACAGGTACTTTTCTTTTTCTTTATTCTTTCCCATTACTGGTCACGTAATCTGCTATCATGCTAGTGCAGGACTGGTGGTCACATATGGATGTGCCACTGCAATGGTGTCTTACTGCTTAACAGCTGTTGAGTTCTCTCTCAGGTTCCACGCCTCTGCTCAGTGGGTGGGTTTCAATAGCCAGCCTGCTATTGCAATTTGAAATAGCCAATAGCAGGCTGGCTATTGCTTTCTTTTGTTTACATTCTGTTGCCAACCGCAGAATCTAACCACCGGCCGGCAGCAAGATGTAAACAAATAATTTTTTAATGTGCACCAAGCAATCATAAAAAAAAAAGATCAAGGACATATTTTGTCCCTATGGCTATGTTCACACCATGTCCAGAGCAGATCTGAAGCAGTGCATTTTTGCCACATTTTTACTTAAAATGGGCTTTCAGGTGCAGTCCAGTGTGTTTATATGCATTTTTGATGCGTTTTTGTTGCATTTCTTTGCGTTCCAGTGCATTCCAAACCAGAGATAGTACTATACTATAGGGATACATTGGGGTGTTTTTTTGGTCCAGGAACAAACTGTTCTGGTCTAAACATGATCTGGACATGGTGTGAACAAGCCCTAAGGCCATGTTCACATCATTTTCTTGACCAGATCTGGAACTCGGTGTATCGCCGCGTTTTTGGCGCATTTTTTATAGCTTAAAATGGGCTTACAGATACGTTTCAGTGCATTCCAGTGCGTTTGTATGCGTTTTTGATGCTTTTTTCAGTGCATTCCAGATCAGAGAAAATGAGATATGCAGTATTTTTCTTGATGCTTTTCTTTCAGCTGAAAATGGACTTTCAGGTGCGTTCAAGTGCATTTGCATGCGTTTTTGATGCATTCCATTGTTCCATTCCAATTCCATTGTGATCAGGTGCAGCTAAAATGAGACAAGCTGTATTTTTTCTCACTGCATCAGAGCGGACTGCACGGGTGTGAACAGAACACCAGAAATCCTATTGGAAAACATTGTGATGCGATTTTGATGCAGCTGCCAAACTGAATGGGCTGCATCTGGTGTGAACTAGCCCTAAAGCAAGGATCTCTATATATTGTTGTGTATTTGCATTATGTGATGTCCTTGTTCTGGTTGTTCACACCATGTCCGGACCAGATCTGGACCAGAACAGTTTTTGTCCGCACCAGAAATGCATCTCAATGTATTCCCATGGCATTTCTGGGCTCTGTTCACACCAGTGCAGTCTGTTACGGTTCGGGGGGCGGGGGAATGCTGCATGTGCTATTTTTTTCTGGTCTGGAGCGCATGTAAATGCATAAAAATCACATGCAAATGCACTGATGCACTGGAACACACTTGACTGCACCTGAAAGCCCATTTTAAGCTAAGAAAAAAAACAACAACGCACAGGAACATGTCAAAATCGCAATGCACTGCGTTTAGGCTGGATTCACACCATTTTCTGGACCAGATCTGGAACATAGTGCATTGCATTTTTGCAGCGATTTTACCGCGATTGGAATTTGAAAAAATGGTCTTACAGGTGCGTTCCAGATGTTTTTGATGCGTTCCAGTGCATTCCAGACCAGACAAAATAGGACAAGCAGTAGTTTTCTGCTCTGGTCTTGAACGGACTGCGCTGGTGTGAACGAAGGCCAGAAATAGCATAGGGATACATTGGGATGCATTTTGGGTCCAGAAACAGTCTGGTCTGGAGGTAATCTGGATGTGGTGTGAATGGACCCTTACAGATCTACTCCAGATCTGGTCTGAACATGGTGTGAACAAAGCCAATTCAGTGAGAATTCATATATATGAGTCTTCGAGGATGTGGCACACAAAGGGGTCTTGGGAATTGAATTTACATTACCATGGTATCTTAGACAATTGTGTATACATATTTTTTTGCACATATATCTCTATTTTTCTTTATTATTATTTTTTCACAATTTATTATGTGTGCGTACTGTGTGGTAGTCTGTAGTACAGGTTTATTGTGTTAGGAGTGTTCAGTAATTATACTGGAGACTGTGTAAGGGAACAGTTTTTATGGGTCCTTATCTGATTTCATTTTTGCGGATTTCCTCAGTCACTCGCAGGTATTCTTCCTCACTGTGTTTCTGTTTGTGTGTGTGTGTGTGTGTGTGTGTGTGTGTATAAGAGAGTCAGAGAACATATGGATCACTACTGTGAGAGTGAGACAACATACGGATCACTACTGTGAGAGTGAGACAACATATGGGTCACTACTGTGAGAGTGAGAGCACACTACTGTGAGAGTGAGAGCACATATGGGTCACTACTGTGAGAGTGACACTAAAACCTCCCCACTACTGTGAGAGTGAGAGGCGAGCACATATGGGTCACTACTGTGAGAGTGAGAGAACATATGGATCACTACTGTGAGAGTGAGAGCACATATGGATTACTACTGCGAGAGTGTGAGAACATATGGATCACTACTGTGAGAGTGAGAGCACACTACTGTGAGAGTGAGAGCACATATGGGTCACTACTGTGAGAGTGAGGGAAGATATGAATTACTACTGTGAGAGTGAGAGCACATATGGGTCACTACTGTGAGAGTGAGAGCACATATGGGTCACTAGTGTGAGAGCACATATGGGTCACTACTGTGAGAGTGAGAGAACATGTGGGTCAGTACTGTGAGAGAGCATATGGGTCAGTACTGTGAGAGTGAGAGAGCATATGGGTCAGTACTGTTTGAAATATAGTTATTATTTAAATACAGAAGCAAGGTTTTAAAACATTAACAAATATCAATAAGATAAATATCAAAATGATAAGTAACACTAAGCTGATCATGTATGTGTGTACTGTACAAAACAATGCACCAAACACCCTCCAGTGTACTCTAACAACAAGACCTCCTCTACAGAATGTACAGAACACCCCCATTGTTCTCTAACACCAAAGCCTCCCCTATAGAATGTACAGAACACCCCCAGTGTTTTCTAACACCAAAACCTCCCCTATGGAATGTACAGAGCACCCCCAGTGCTCTCTAACACCAAAACCTCCCCTATAGAATCTACAGAACACCCCCAGTGTTCTCTAACACCAAGACCTCCCCTACAGAATGTACAGAACACCCCCAGTGTTCTCTAACACCAAAACCTCCCCTATAGAATGTACAGAACACCCCCAGTGCTCTCTAACACCAAAACCTCCCCTACAGAATGTACAGATCACCCCCAGTGTTCTCTAACACCAAGACCTCCCCTACAGAATGTACAGAACACCCCCAGTGTTCTCTAACACCAAGACCTCCACCACACAATGTACAGAGCACCCCCAGTGTTCTCTAACACCAAAGCCTCCCCTATGGAATGTACAGAACACCCCCAGTGTTCTCTAACACTAAAACCTCCCCTATGGAATGTACAGAGCGCCCCCAGTGTTCTCTAACACCAAGACCTCCCCTACAGAATGTACAGAGCACCCCCAGTGCTCTCTAACACCAAGACCTCCCCTACAGAATGTACAGAGCACCCCCAGTGCTCTCTAACACCAAGACCTCCCCTACAGAATGTACAGAGCACCCCCAGTGCTCTCTAACACCAAGACCTCCCCTACAGAATGTACAGAGCACCCCCAGTGCTCTCTAACACCAAGACCTCCCCTACAGAATGTACAGAGCACCCCCAGTGCTCTCTAACACCAAGACCTCCCCTACAGAATGTACAGAGCACCCCCAGTGCTCTCTAACACCAAGACCTCCCCTACAGAATGTACAGAGCACCCCCAGTGCTCTCTAACACCAAGACCTCCCCTACAGAATGTACAGAGCACCCCCAGTGCTCTCTAACACCAAGACCTCCCCTACAGAATGTACAGAGCACCCCCAGTGCTCTCTAACACCAAGACCTCCCCTACAGAATGTACAGAGCACCCCCAGTGCTCTCTAACACCAAGACCTCCCCTACAGAATGTACAGAGCACCCCCAGTGCTCTCTAACACCAAGACCTCCCCTACAGAATGTACAGAGCACCCCCAGTGCTCTCTAACACCAAGACCTCCCCTACAGAATGTACAGAGCACCCCCAGTGCTCTCTAACACCAAGACCTCCCCTACAGAATGTACAGAGCACCCCCAGTGCTCTCTAACACCAAGACCTCCCCTACAGAATGTACAGAGCACCCCCAGTGCTCTCTAACACCAAGACCTCCCCTACAGAATGTACAGAGCACCCCCAGTGCTCTCTAACACCAAGACCTCCCCTACAGAATGTACAGAGCACCCCCAGTGCTCTCTAACACCAAGACCTCCCCTACAGAATGTACAGAGCACCCCCAGTGCTCTCTAACACCAAGACCTCCCCTACAGAATGTACAGAGCACCCCCAGTGCTCTCTAACACCAAGACCTCCCCTACAGAATGTACAGAGCACCCCCAGTGCTCTCTAACACCAAGACCTCCCCTACAGAATGTACAGAGCACCCCCAGTGCTCTCTAACACCAAGACCTCCCCTACAGAATGTACAGAGCACCCCCAGTGCTCTCTAACACCAAGACCTCCCCTACAGAATGTACAGAGCACCCCCAGTGCTCTCTAACACCAAGACCTCCCCTACAGAATGTACAGAGCACCCCCAGTGCTCTCTAACACCAAGACCTCCCCTACAGAATGTACAGAGCACCCCCAGTGCTCTCTAACACCAAGACCTCCCCTACAGAATGTACAGAGCACCCCCAGTGCTCTCTAACACCAAGACCTCCCCTACAGAATGTACAGAGCACCCCCAGTGCTCTCTAACACCAAGACCTCCCCTACAGAATGTACAGAGCACCCCCAGTGCTCTCTAACACCAAGACCTCCCCTACAGAATGTACAGAGCACCCCCAGTGCTCTCTAACACCAAGACCTCCCCTACAGAATGTACAGAGCACCCCCAGTGCTCTCTAACACCAAGACCTCCCCTACAGAATGTACAGAGCACCCCCAGTGCTCTCTAACACCAAGACCTCCCCTACAGAATGTACAGAGCACCCCCAGTGCTCTCTAACACCAAGACCTCCCCTACAGAATGTACAGAGCACCCCCAGTGCTCTCTAACACCAAGACCTCCCCTACAGAATGTACAGAGCACCCCCAGTGCTCTCTAACACCAAGACCTCCCCTACAGAATGTACAGAGCACCCCCAGTGCTCTCTAACACCAAGACCTCCCCTACAGAATGTACAGAGCACCCCCAGTGCTCTCTAACACCAAGACCTCCCCTACAGAATGTACAGAGCACCCCCAGTGCTCTCTAACACCAAGACCTCCCCTACAGAATGTACAGAGCACCCCCAGTGCTCTCTAACACCAAGACCTCCCCTACAGAATGTACAGAGCACCCCCAGTGCTCTCTAACACCAAGACCTCCCCTACAGAATGTACAGAGCACCCCCAGTGCTCTCTAACACCAAGACCTCCCCTACAGAATGTACAGAGCACCCCCAGTGCTCTCTAACACCAAGACCTCCCCTACAGAATGTACAGAGCACCCCCAGTGCTCTCTAACACCAAGACCTCCCCTACAGAATGTACAGAACACCCCCAGTGTTCTCTAACACTAAAACCTCCCCTATGGAATGTACAGAGCGCCCCCAGTGTTCTCTAACACCAAAACCTCCCTTACACAATGTGCAGAAAACCCCCAGCGTTCTCTAACAGGCATACCTCCCCTACAGAATGTACAGAACACCCCCAGGAGTTGCCACGCTTGCAAGGAAGTGATTTTAACTGTTTGCCAGTTTTAGAAAAGCTAAGCGGACTGCATATTTATTTATTTTTCTAAACAGAGTTTCCCTTTAAAGCTTAAATGTCTGCTTGTAGCATAATTTGCTCACACCTTCTCATTATATAACCTCATTCTTAATTAAAGCCTGATTATCTACCTGTAATCAGATAATGTTGCTACTAATAGCTCTGTAGGCCATGCTCTTTCATTAAAAATCGCTTAATGCTCCTCTGGTTTCCCTGCATTACGTCAACTGATTTCTAACAACTAACACATGAAAAGTCATCATTCTTGAAACAACACAGTTCAGAGAGCAACAAAACTGACACTTGATGGGTTTCTCTGACCTCTACTCCTTTCGGTTGATTTGCCGGTCTCAACACGTGCTTTTCATTTGTTAATTATTACGAGCATTAAATCTGGCTTAGACAAATTGCTGTGAGGAATTAACAAATGCTAAAACGATTCAGCGTTTTCCCCATGCAGTCCAAAGCAACAGCTTCACTTTTAACGGCCTGTTCAAACCTGTGCATTATCGCAATTGCACGGCAGCACATAGTGCAGTGTGATGTGTGACTATTCATCTTGAATTCGTTGTAAGGCACTATAGTGAACAATCTGTGCATTGAGGTTTGTTGGGTTAAGAATATTGTGACACGAAGCAGCTTTGGTGCATTGCGACCCATTCAAAATGAATGAGCTTCTTATTGCAACGCACATAAAATGTATGTGCCTTACCGCAACACACAGGTGTGAACAGACCCTAATCCACTCCCCTTTACCTGATATATACCTTTGCATAGCTTTCTATCCTAGTCTCTGTTCAACCACCTGGACTGAAGTGAAATACTTTGTACGCTTAGGTATTGGGGAGCATGTGACTTTCTCCCCTACCTCTCATGATGTACTGAGGTCCAAACAGAGAGCCCTCAGCTCTCTGTAGACGCTAACCATATGGAATTCTTTGTGTATTCTACCTTTATCACAGCTAAATTCTAGGCACGCCATGAGAACACAGTTGAAATAAATATTTGTGAACTGCTTTACCTGCCAAAGGATGTACAATTCCATCCAGCCAGTTTTGTGATCTAGCCATCATACCCTTTAAAAGTAGGCAAAATCTTGGCACCCCAGTCTAAAATGTAACATACAATATGTAGTGCACCCCCTTAAAACTCATACCGGACCCCTATCCTAGACAGGGGTCCGGTATGAATATTAAGAGGAACACAAAAAAAAAAAGCATAACAAAAAAGAGATGACATAGGTTTCCCCCCTTTCACATCAGCAGCCCTCTTTACATCAGAACACCCCCCCCCCATTTACACCAGGAGCCCCCTTTTCACATCAGAGTCTCTCCTTCACATCAGGAGCCACCCTTTCCATCAAAAATGTAAAAAAAATCATTTGGGGTCCGCCCCCACGCACAAAACAACAATTACAAAGGACATAATGTGACATGATGCTGATCTAGATATTTACAAAGTTTACTGATATAAACAAGGCAAACAATTGTATAGACCGATGCAGTGTACTGAACCCAGTGCTCATCACATGATGCGATTCACTAGTATATTCTTAGCTTTAGTGTTGTGTCTGAGTCAAGGAATGGTTAGAAATCCTACCCTATTTGTCCCTAACAATACAGCTTCACATCAGTCCATGCCATGCAAAAGGACCACCAGCACAGAGGCCACAGCATGCATAGTGTTTTTTTTCGAATATGATGTTTGCTTGTTTATTTTGCTGCCTTTAGCAAAACATTTGTGTATTGCCTATTTACCTGTTATATATACGGTACATGCTGTATATGTTTACGTACATTGTAAACTAAGCAATAAAATATTGCATGTTACCTGCCATAGGCTAATGCAAACAAACCAAATGCAATAGGTGGTGGTCAAGTGACCTACTGGTGTATGTCCAGCTACAATATTGGCTCCAACCCAGGAAGTGTGAAAACTCCTTCTGTAGTGGTTTTTCAATGCAGCATCAGGCCAGTTCAATCCCACTGGACAAGTGCCATCAGCAGCAAAAATGGCATTTCAGAACATGTAAGAGGTTACTTTTTAGGATAACGGTTAATATGCTAGAGGTTTGCCTGTCTGTATTTTTGCTGCCTTTACTAAAATGCTTGTGTCTACTTAGCATACATAAAGGTTACATCGTCATAATAAGGGGATTTGATATTTATAGCTTATTTTCAAACAATAAAAATGTCCCAAATAAGGGCAAAGCTATAGCAGACCATGCAACAAATATGGGGCATAGAACTGTCTGGCTACAAAATCATCTCCATAGGAAGCCATATTGTTTGGCAAAAAAACATTTATATAAAAGGATACGTGTACTTTAAAACAAAGTGCACTTCTCCTTTAGGCCTCTTTAAGATGACATTACCCATACCACCCTCCCTCTGCACAGATGCATACTTACCAAGTTCCAACGGGTCCGACTTCCATTGATTGTTTACATCCTGTGGTGAACATCTCCCTCTCCTGGCAACGCCTGCACAGTACATCCCCATTGAATTCTATGGGGAACACTGCCCATCCAGAAAGCGGAGGTAGTGAAGCCCCTTAGAAGTCAATGGGTATGTATTGCACAGGCGGTAAAACACATTAACACAGTTAACTGTTCCTTAAAAATATTTGAGATTTTTTTAAAGTGACCCGCTTAGAAGAGTGTCTCCTACTTCCCATGCTGCTAAATGCTACTCCGTTGTTGTGAAATCATCCCTGAAATCTACTGGAAAACCAACACTTCTGGTAGTGTGTATCTCCTTTGTTCTTCAGACAGTTCACTGGTTCCTCCTGATGACCCCCACTTTACAGCAGGACACAGAAGTGATGTGGAGATCATTGGGAGCAACCGGTGAACGCCGTGGGAAACGCAGGAGATCAACAATCACGTATATACTGTAAATGCAGTCTTCATTTCAGGTAACACATTTATCTTAATATTTATATTGGTGACAGGGTCACTTTAAATGCAATTAGTATAAATACTTGAATTTGTCTTCATATTCCCCTCTTCTTATCCCCTGTACAGCAAGCTTCAGACATGGAGAGGAAGGATCAGCATTTGGAGCCATTCAGACTCTGCTGCAGTGCACATGCTCAAACAGAAGTAGCTGACATAGTGAGAGAGCAGAGTGATGACTTATCAGTGCTTTGCTGCCCTGTCATTGTTTGATCCATAGGCTGTGGGTGTGTTCTTGATCAAGACGATTTTCTGCAGCAACAGAGGTTAGGGACCTGGCTGTATCTCATTCTCAAGAGTAGCCAAATCTTTTGTCGGGTAAATCTGCACCCATGTATGCATTGCAAATTTTGTGTTTAGCTGCCTGCTAGGAGTTCTACTTTAAATAAAAGAGTCATTTTAAGTGCAGAAGGGAAGTGGGCCCTAAGGGTAAGGCGATGATGAGAAAAATGAATTGCTCAAATTAACCCTAGCTATACCAAGCAAGTGACTGGACTACTTTTTCTTCAAGTAGTACTAATGGCTAGGTGTTTTTTACCTTGATGCATACTCTGCATTAAGGTAAAACATTCCCAGTATCTTTGCATGATCCCATTCGCCCATACACTTTCCTATCCCATGTCGCCACCCCCGGGTCCAGGAAGATATCTGCCATTTCCTGAACTTCCTGGTTGTGGGGAAGAGTAATGAGGGCACTGGAGTGATAGATTTCTGCTGCCGTCAGTCAAACTGTTCCTAGGAGAGTGGCTTGCCATGCGCTGTGTGTGTCTATGGACACACAACAGTGCGGTCACACACATCAACGCGCACACATGGGTGTCTCTTCAGCAGCCGGCTGGGGGATCAGCGGTTTAGGGACTAGCTGCAGGAGGAGGAGATATACAACTTTTAACAAGAAGAATAATGTTTGAATAATGTAAGTGTGGACCTCCTCATCTAAAAAAAAGGTTTAATATCACTTTCAGCGTTTGAAATTGCCTAAATATATAACCATCATGCGACCCCCATACAATTTTTTTGGATGTATATGTACCCCTGACTAGGTAATTTGAACTGCTTGACCAAATTGGATGCTCTTTAGATTTTTATGTTTGTTACATTGAATTTTTCTTTTGCAGCCAATTACAATGAACTATACCAGTGGTCTGTGGAATGCTATCCAGAGTTTTGGGCAGAATTTTGGGATTTCAGTGGTCTTGTCTACTCACTTATGTATGATGAGGTATGTAGGCTACTGTTCTTGTTTTTGCACTTTAAATACCATAACAACTTTGGTTTACTTAACTGCTATTATGTAAAAGGTGTGTGTGTATACAAGATATAATTCAAAGTGAACCAGTGAGGATAGAACTACTGTTTGGCAACTGCCACTGATAACTGTCGGCTCTGCGACTTTCATGCTGATCCTAGCTTTAATACATGGTTAGTTAATGACTTGGGACCAGTCTACACTGGATGCATGCTGGTTGCATGGTTCCATGTGTAGACGTCTATAAGAACTGAGATTGCTGCTGGCCACCACCATCTTGAATGTGGTGTCAACATGCCAAGCAGACCCAGAGTTGTCACTAGGGATGTCCCGATACCGATGCTAGCATCGGAATCGGGCCCGATACAGGGCATTTTGACAAGTACTTGTACTTGTCAAAATGCCCTGTATCGGGCCCGATTCCGATGCTAGCATCGGAATCGGGCCCGATACAGGGCATTTTGACAAGTACTTGTACTTGTCAAAATGCCCTGTATCGGGCCCGATTCCGATGCTAGCATCGGAATCGGGCCCGATACAGGGCATTTTGACAAGTACTTGTACTTGTCAAAATGCCCTGTATCGGGCCCGATTCCGATGCTAGCATCGGAATCGGGCCCGATACAGGGCATTTTGACAAGTACTTGTACTTGTCAAAATGCCCTGTATCGGGCCCGATTCCGATGCTAGCATCGGAATCGGGCCCGATACAGGGCATTTTGACAAGTACTTGTACTTGTCAAAATGCCCTGTATCGGGCCCGATTCCGATGCTAGCATCGGAATCGGGCCCGATACAGGGCATTTTGACAAGTACTTGTACTTGTCAAAATGCCCTGTATCGGGCCCGATTCCGATGCTAGCATCGGAATCGGGCCCGATACAGGGCATTTTGACAAGTACTTGTACTTGTCAAAATGCCCTGTATCGGGCCCGATTCCGATGCTAGCATCGGAATCGGGCCCGATACAGGGCATTTTGACAAGTACTTGTACTTGTCAAAATGCCCTGTATCGGGCCCGATTCCGATGCTAGCATCGGAATCGGGCCCGATACAGGGCATTTTGACAAGTACTTGTACTTGTCAAAATGCCCTGTATCGGGCCCGATTCCGATGCTAGCATCGGAATCGGGCCCGATACAGGGCATTTTGACAAGTACTTGTACTTGTCAAAATGCCCTGTATCGGGCCCGATTCCGATGCTAGCATCGGAATCGGGCCCGATACAGGGCATTTTGACAAGTACTTGTACTTGTCAAAATGCCCTGTATCGGGCCCGATTCCGATGCTAGCATCGGAATCGGGCCCGATACAGGGCATTTTGACAAGTACTTGTACTTGTCAAAATGCCCTGTATCGGGCCCGATTCCGATGCTAGCATCGGAATCGGGCCCGATACAGGGCATTTTGACAAGTACTTGTACTTGTCAAAATGCCCTGTATCGGGCCCGATTCCGATGCTAGCATCGGAATCGGGCCCGATACAGGGCATTTTGACAAGTACTTGTACTTGTCAAAATGCCCTGTATCGGGCCCGATTCCGATGCTAGCATCGGAATCGGGCCCGATACAGGGCATTTTGACAAGTACTTGTACTTGTCAAAATGCCCTGTATCGGGCCCGATTCCGATGCTAGCATCGGAATCGGGCCCGATACAGGGCATTTTGACAAGTACTTGTACTTGTCAAAATGCCCTGTATCGGGCCCGATTCCGATGCTAGCATCGGTATCGGGACATCCCTAGTTGTCACAATCTATAATTTTTACCTTTGCTTCTCTTCAAGGAATAGAGAAAGTCTGATTTGAAGGTGCATCCCAAAACTGTTTCGGACTTGTAGAAAAGTCTGAACTTTTTCGGTTATATTAAGAGTGGGACAGGCCTGAGAATTTCCATGTTGGTGGTTGGGGAGGGAGGGAGGATAAACATATAATGACCATCAGAATGTCAGTGTGCATAGAATTTTTGAGGAGCTCCAACTGCACCCATGGAAACCAGTCTGTGACACTAAAGGTATGATCTTGTACATTTCTTTGCTTGTAAATCGTCCCTCAGACTTTGTAAGATGGCATGTTCCAAATTCTGATTTCCCATAAAGTGACGCTAAACGCAGTAGTTAAATCTTAAAAATACATTATAGTACTGTAACTATTAACAAAAATTTATCTTATTTGTGTATCACTCAGCTGTAGATCCTCAAATCATATCTGAATTGGTGCTGATAGTAAAAAAAAATTGCAATATATATACATTAATGTAAGACCTATTAACTCTTTGGGGAGGGGAATGGGGAGGTCAGGCCTAGCCCAACAACATTGTCTAACATCCAATTTCTTCAGGTAAATAACAGAGCATGCACTCTTTGAGTCTGGGTCTGCAATAGCAGCAGTAATAGAGGAAATGGTGTCCTTTCCTCCACCCACCATTTGACACGTAGTCCTTTTTCACACATTTGACAAGTTCAGGCATCTCAGTTATTGCTTGAACTATTTTGCTATTCAGATATTATAATGTCTTTTTTGTTTTCATGTTTCACATTTTTTCACTTGCAGGTACAAATATTTGACACTTGATTATTAACGCTTGTTTTTAGGTCATTGACAGGTCCAAAGGAGTTGCTGATGTTCCAGAATGGTTTCATGGGAGCCGTTTGAATTATGCTGAGAACCTTCTCAAACACAAGGAGAATGATAAAATTGCTCTATATGCTGCAGGTACGTGTTGCCAACTAGGAACTAGTAGTTTGTGTGGATGCGTAATTTTTTGGAAACCAGGCCTTCACACCTATATGAGCCTTATGGACATCTCATTACAAAATCACGGGCATTAATATGGAGATCCCCCCTCCTCCTTGTACCTATAACAGTCTCCACTTCTCTAGAAAGAATTTTCCACAAGATTTTGGATTGTATCTATAGGGTTAGGGCTCTGTGCAGTCCACTCAAGTTCCTCAACAGCAGACTTGTCAAACCATGTTTTTATGGAGCTGGCTTTGTGCTCAGGGGCACAGTCATGCTACAACAGAATAGAGCCTTTCCCAAACTGTTGCCTCAAGGCCGGAAGTACGCAATTGTTCAAAATCTCTTTTTATAATGTAGCAATAACAGTACCCTTCAATAGAAACACCTAAACTCTTTAATTTTAATTTGGGCTATATACAGGTGAAACTCGAATAATTAGAATATCGTGCAAAAGTAATTGCAGTAAGTGCTGCAAAAGGGGCCCAAACCAAGTACTGAGTACATGCATGCTTGTACTTTTCAGAGGTCCGATATTGTTCTATGTACAATCCTTGTTTTATTGATTTCATGTAATAATCTACTTTTTTGAGGTTGTGGATTTGGGGTTCTTGGGGTTTTCATGAGCTGTAAGCCATAATCATCACAATTATGACAAATCACGGCTTGAACTATCTTGCTTTGCATGTAATGAGTCTATCTCATATATTAGTTTCACCTTTTAAGTTGCATTAGTGAAATAAATGAACTTTGCACGATATTCTAATTATTCGAGTTTCACCTGTACGTAGGCATGATGGCCAGTTGTCCACAAATTTTTGGTTATAGAGTGTTTATCAGGAGTTGTCAACCTTTTCCACGTTACGACAAGCATTAGACAACCAGAATTAACAATCACACTGTAGGTCCAGCTTGGCCCAAAGTAAGTATACATATTTTATACCTGATAAGGCAACAGCTCTACTGTAAAATACTGTGGTAGCCAAAACTACTATGGTGCTTTACAGTGATCTTCCAGGACCTGGAACATCACCGCCCCACATTCAATCAGAGAATGCTTGTAATTGTTGATAAAAATGATAGATGTTCTCTGAATAGCGTTTTGGCAAGGTGAGTGACCCCCTGTGTTTTTAGAGCAGAAGGAAGTTCAGCACAGTGCAGTAGTAGGATCAGGAGGCTTGCTTTAGAGCACTGTAGTAGCTGGAGCTACAGTGTTTTTATGAAGTCCCTGTGGCCCTACCATTCATAAAATGTGTACTTGCATTGGGCCTGCTGGACCAATGTAAGTATGCCTAAATATTTATACCTCGAGTTTAGCTTTAAGCTCTGCAGGCTTTTTTTTAGCAGAGCAGTTAGGATTAGCCTGTATGACATGTAGAAAGGACCCTGAACCTCCACTGTCTGGCTGGAAAATGATTATTAATATTATTATAGAATATTACATTGTTATATGCAGTATTTAAAATGTAGACATTGTTGTTGTACTTTGTAGTCCTGAAAAATAATAATAATAATGTGAAAAAAGTTCAATTCATATAATGAAATATTTAGAAGAAAATGTATGTGTGTTCTTTTGAACAATTACATGTAGGCTTTTTTATTCCAGCTTTTAGTGAATTTACTAAAAGTAAAACTTGTACACACATGGCCAGTCTTTCCAGATATAAAGTTCCTAGAGATGCGTAACTCTGTGGTCATTGTACCATTTTACAGTAATCTTTTGTTTGTCAATGGTTAGTATTAGGTATTTCATTACGTTATTCCATGCTTGCTATTTCCATAGTAATTAAAGAAAGTTTTATTACTTATTATTGTCCTTAGTGGAAGGCAGGGAGAATGTGGAAAAGGTGACTTTTGAAGAGCTGAGAAGAAATGTAGCTTTATACGCCGCTGCCATGAGGAAGATGGGACTTGAAACTGGAGACCGTGTTGTTGGTATGTATCTGTCTATTTTTATAATGCCTTCATTAGTTCTGGGTACTAGTATGCAAGTTCAACATTTTTAAACCCAACTCCAACTTTTTTTTTTAAATCAGATAGTTTTTATTCGTTTTTGCATAGTAGAAAATACAAAAGACATTTACAGAAACAAAAACACAAAGAAAAAGAGAGAGAGCATCCATATCCATAAGAGCCACAAAATGTAATTCGACAAGAACACATCGCCCGCCTATAAAAGAGCACATTCAATATCAATTATCGTGAAAGCCTCGTGAGCCCCCTACATGTACATCTCAACACACACCTACATCCATCTCTCCACCTTGTACTCAGGGGTCTTACGGGTTTGACAATGTAATGGGATACAGACATCAATGGTCTCTAGGAGAGGAGCATGGATGTCGTCTACGCAGATATGTCCTGTCCACGGTATGTCAACCAATTATCCCACAGGGAATGAAACCGTGCCAGGGTGCCCCGTTGTTGAAAGGTAATGCGCTCATATGCAATGATCCTATCCAATTCCACATGCCACATCTTCAGTGTAGGTGGGGAAGAGGATATCCATTTATGGACTGCCAACCTAGTTGCAGTGATTAATGCATGTTTAAGGGCCAGGACCGTGTGTTGAGTGAGGTCCGTGTCCTCTATAATGCCAAGGACGCATACCAATGGTGAATTAGGTAGGGAGGATGTGAACACAAGGTTGAGAGTGTCCACAACCCCCTCCCAGTATCGGACCAATTTCGGGCATCTCCATAGTAGATGTACTAAGGAGCCACGTCTGAAGCCACATTTTGGACAACTGGAGTCAGCCCTCAATCCTATGCGAAACAGAAATTCAGGGGTGCGATACGTTCTGTGCACAATAAACAATTGAGTCCAACTCCAACTTTAAATGAGGCCTCTGTTCCTAAAAATGTCAGCTGCTCTGATCAACTTAAAACTAGCAAAATGGGGGAAAGGTAGAGATGGCAGTGTGACCCAAAATACGAACATAACCCAGCATGCTCCCAGCTAGTTAGCACACAAAAACTAAACTGTTTTAACAGCTCAGGTTAAAAACAGTTTTTTGTTGTATACATTTGTAGATAGATTTAAAGCCACAGTGAGGTGTGTAGAAGGGTTAGAACTTGTGTCCGGATATTATTTCTGTTTATGTCTTCCTGTCTCGGACATCTACTACCCTCATTTACTGTATTATACTACTGTCACAGGGTCAGAAAAGTAGTTGACATTTCCCAATGGGGTACGGAGAGAATTATTTTGACTCTTCCCAAGTCTATTCATTGTTAGGCTTTAAAAGAAAAAGATCAAAAAAAAAACTGATAGCTTGTCAATGCACAAATAAAGTTTGCATTAAAGCACAAATGTTGTGTAAATGACCCCCAAAGTGCTATAGGACACATCTTTTACAAAAGACAGCGAACATCTATATTGAAGTTTATCTAAATCCAATCGCTAAAACTCACATAAGCTTTAAAAAGACCCTGCTACCATTTTCAAAAATTGCAGGTAAAAGCACAGAAAAAGCAAGTTTTAAATGCTTAATTGCAGTTATTTTTATTTCCATAAATGATTGTTTGTGGACTGGAATGTGCCTCCTGACTTCTTCTAGAAGAGTCAGTTCCCTAATACAGCCCCCTTCCTCCATGCACATCGTAGCCCTTTCCTCTTCTGGGAGTGCCTAATTACTCTCTGTGCTGGCCAAGCTCCTTCGTCCCTCCCATCACCTCCATACATAACCTTTTGTGTGGCTGCTGGGATAGGAATGAAGACGAATATTATAGAGTATAGAGTGTATAGAGTGTATCTGCTGACATCACATCCATAATGGCAACACCCAGCACCAGTCTTAGGGCTTCTAGTTGTCTACACAAGAGAGGCTTTTACAGGTAAATAGCATGCATTAAATGGACTCATAATCTTTTAGGAATATTTTTGTTGAAATGAATGGTCTGAAAACAGGGTCTCTGTAACATGTTAGTGTAATTTCAAAAAGTAATTTAGATTTGTTTTTTAAAAATGCAGCTTTTATTAAAATAATACCCGCTGATACTTTTATGAAGGTTCTTGTTTGGGCACTTACAATTATGGGGTGACAACACTCTGTCCCTATCTTCCAGTTGTATACCAGCATTGTTACTAATGTAGGCTTCAAGCAGCCATGACAATGCACATTGCATGGGCATGCTCTACCGTTGTCACCATCAGGATGCCCGCCCTGACAAAGTATGTGCATGAACTTAGATAGGAGATGGCTACAAAGAGGCTGCAGGAGATCAGTAGTGCTCATGTGCAACCAAAGAATGGAAAGAAGGAGAAACATATTTAAAAAATAAAACACCAAGGTGATTGTTTGTTTATGCTTTAGCAAATTTAATGTAATTTAGTGTTATATACTGTATTAACTTCATGTTATTTCAAAAAGAGGATCACTATGCTGTTTGGTTTTAGGCTACCTTCCAAACTGCATCCAGACAGTGCAAGCCATGTTGGCAGCTGCAAGCATTGGAGCAATTTGGAGTGCCACTTCCCCAGACTTTGGAGTCAATGTAAGTAATCTGAATATAAAAACATAAGACCTAAAAATTGCCTATCTGGCAATTTATGTATGTGCCAGGACAACTGGTTTGCGAAAGCTGCTGTGCAGGTGAGGGCTCTGAACAGTTCATAGTTACATAGTATGTGAGGTTAAATAAAGACAGGTTCATCAGGTTCAACCTATATAGTGTGTGTGTAAGTATAAGGCATTTCAGCAAGTCTAATAACCCTGTTTATTCTGTGAACTGAGGCACTCACCCAAGTGTTTTTTGAAGCTGTTGATGGTTTCTTCTAATACAACTCTATCTGCGGTAATGAATTCCACATTTTACTGCTCTCATAGTAAAAAAAAAACCCTTGCGCAGTTTTAGATTATATCACATCCCCTCCAATTTCTTGTTGTGCCCTTGTATCTGTCTCAACGTTCTTGTTTTAAGCAGTGCATTCCCAATACTGCAGTCACCTGCAGAGAACAAATTAAATTTTTGTAGTTGTCCTTGACAGCTCAGGCCCTCCATCACCCTTATTACATAGTTACATAGTATTTGAGGTTGAATAAAGACATTAGTCCATCAAATAATTCAGGTACCCTTCTCTGAACTTTTTCTAGCTCTTGGACATCCCTGCTTAGGCTTGGTGACAAAACTCTACTGTCTACTCAAGATGAGGCCGATGCAGTGTTTTATAAAGCATTAGAATTATATTTCTATCCCTTGAAGAAATCCCTCTTTTAATATGAGTTTGTATTCTGAGTTGGCATTGCAGACTATTGCTTAGTCTGAGGTCTATAATTACCCCAAGGTCTTCTCCATCTCCAATTTCCCCAGTGCTGCCCCTCCCAAAGTGTAATCTGTGTGCATGTTCTTAGCTCCCAAGTGCATGACTAGACATTTTTCTCATCTGCCACGTTGCTGCCCACTCTCCAATTTTGTTGAGGCGCTACTGCAGTGATTCTATATCCTGTAGCAAACTTATTTCCCTATATAATTTCGTTTTGTAGCAATCACTGACAGTGAGCTATTATTTCCCACCTCTATATCATTTATGAAAAGGATAAACAAAATTGGCCCCAGGACCGAACCCTGTAGCACTCCACTCACAACATTAGACCAATTTGAGAATTAGCCATTTAACCCTACCCTCTGGATACGTCCTTGCAACTGGTTTGCTACCCATGTGCATAAAGTTTCTTCAATACAATTAGACCTTAGTTTGTAAAGTAACCTTTTATGGTGTAATGTGTCGAATGCCTTTGCAAAGTCCAGATAAACTACATCTAATGTGATTCCTCTGTCCACTTTAGAACTACTTTACTTAAAGAATGTCCAAAGAGTTGTCTGGCACCAACGGCCGTTAATAAATCCATGCTGGGTAGTACTTATGATAGCGTTATCGCATGCAAATTTTGGTTAGTCCTTGACTATTCCCTCAAAAACTTTGCATATGACTAATGTTAGGCTGACCGGCCTGTAGTTACCTGGTAGACATTTTGAACCTTTTTGGAATATAGGTACCACATTTGCTTTCCTCCAATCATCTGGTACCTCTCCCGTCTTTAAAGTATTCTTATAGAATACGAACAATGGTTCCAGTATCTGCAACCTTTGTATACAAATTCTGACATCAAATTATGGCTGCAATCATTCTTGAAGCACACTTGCATAGGTGATGGATGGATTTGCAGCTATAATTTACCATTCGAGGTGGTACACGCAAGCACTGGATACTGAAGATTACCTAGTACTGGTTTAAAAATCCTGGCAGTACCCTTGGTGTATACTGTGCATACAAATTAGGACAGCACTGTCTGTACCAAATGCGACACAGTCCATGTTTTTGAGCCTAGTATGAAGCTGACTCTTAGCTGAGCATTTTATACGTATTGAGCCATCTGGCTAAGGATATATTTGTGCTTTGGCAGGAAATTGTGCCAAGCACTCCATTTTACCACCTCCCCTTTGAAAATCTTTAATATGTCACTAGTTAGAAACTGGCATAGCACACAGCAATGTTTGCTTAGTCTTTATTGAAAATGTCATTCTGCGACTAATATCAGAAAAAATGGAGCTTATATTATAACATTGCAGAGAGAACTGAAACCGTAAACCACAAAAACAAATTAGATTTTATTTTTCACAGCTTAGAAAAATCTGCCCAATCTATGTTGCAATGTATCTATGTACAATTTTACTGTGGTAGCCAAAGCTGAACATGCAAATTAGTTGATCTAAGCCCAACATGCAGATGTTGTCTGTACTTGTCATTGAACCTACGCATGTCATGTGTTCGGACAGCTAACTGGCTTCATGCTTGTTCTAGATCAGTCACTCACCACACATGGAAGTCTTCTAATAACCCCTTACGTTCAGGTGCCTCTCTTGACCTCGATTTAAATAGAGCCTTTATCAGTGTCATTCCTAAACCCCATAAAGATCAAGGAGAAGTCTCGAATTACAGACCGATCTCATTGATCAATAACGATATCAAATTTTTGTCTAAAATTTATGCTAACAGATTAAATTCTTTCTTGAGCTACTATATAAATCAAGATCAAGTGGGCTTCATTTCAGGGAGGCAGGGCCCGGACCAGGTTAGAAGAGCCATAGATCTTATCTCATTGCTTAGAAATCCATGGGATGGGGGCAACCGCACAAAAAGGGATGTTACTATCCTTGGACCTGCAGAAAGCATTTGATTCTGTCTCCTGGGAATACTTGCTGCAACTGCTAAAGAATTGGGGGTTTGGGCCTCATTTCCTACATATATTTCAGGTACTATATTCTTCACCCTCAGTTCAGATTCGGTTCCAGGGACACCTGTCAGACCCTATTTTAATTCGAAGAGGTACAAGACAGGGGTGCCCTCTTTCGCCACTTTTATTCACCATAGCGCTAGAACCCCTGGCCATAGTGCTCCGGGAAAATCCAGACATTAGGGGAATTGAATGCCAGGCAGTTGATCACAAATGCGCTCTGTTCGCATATGACATGCTGCTATTTGTAACTTCCCCTCTTGTCTCACTACCCAACATCATGGCGCATTTGAAAGAATTTGCAGGGATATCGGGTCTTCGAGTCAATGCTTCTAAATCTGTGGCACTAAACATCAATCTTCCTTCTGAGCTGTGGTCGGGGCTTAAAAACTCCTTTCCATTTGAATGGCGCTGTGATTTCCTTCAGTATCTTGGAGTAAAAATCACTCCCTCTTATTCTCAATTGTATTCAGTGAATTACCCTCCACTCCATAAATTTCTCAGGAAGATATGAGGAGATGGTCGTCCTATAGCCTTTCCTGGATGGGCCGCATCCATTCAGTTAAAATGACCCTACTCCCTAAAATTTTTTACTATTTTAGAACTTTACCAATTCCGATCCAACGGGCTGAACTCCCTAAATTGCAAACGTCTATCTTGAACTTTATCTGGGGTAATAAACATCCCAGAATTTCGCAATCCACCTTATTCAAATCCAGAGACTAGGGGGGTCTAGCGGTACCTAATTTGTTCTTCTATTACCGGGCTGCACAGTTGTCACAGTTATCCTCTGTATATTCCCGTGAAGCTGCTCCGGACTGGGCAAAATAGAAATGGGCTCAGCTAGGGGCATCTCCATTGAAGTATTAAAATGGATGACTTCTAGGTAAAGGCCGACGATCCTAGCCCCTACTCTGTCACACTGTATTGCCCTGTGGGATCGGCTGCGAGGTAAGGAAGGTATGGTTTCCCCTCATTCTCCTTTTGGCACCATTGTTCAATAATGCGAATTTTCAACCGGGATTGCAAGTCAAGCGTTCCAATGGTGGATTGACAAAGGCCTGTACAGAATTGGAGACCTGATCAAGGGTCATAAACCAATTTCTCTGGCCTATTGCCAAAATATTCTACGGATGCCACAATCGGAATTGTTCAGATTCAGGCAAATTCAGCACTTTCTACAATCGTTGAAGATACCTGATGCTGGCATCCTGTTGTTGACATTGTACGAAAGATGGTGTCTAGGTGCCCCCGGTGTAGGAGGGGGGATTTCCATAATCTACGCGGCTCAGCTTGGCCCATTTACTAAATTATCCTATATGGACGCTTGGGAACTTGAGCTAGGGGAAGTTCTTTCTACAGATGAATGGAAACAGCGCACCAAGAGATTAACCATGGGGCTGCTTAATGTTTCCCTATTAGAAGCCAACTACAAAGTCTTCTCTAGATGGTACCTGGTTCCAGCAAAGATAACCATTATGTTCCCAGGGTCCAGTCCTTTATGTTTTAGAGGATGTAATCAGCAGGGCACGATGATCCATGTCTGGTGGCAATGCCCAAAACTGCGTCCCTTCTGGAATCGCTTTTTTGCCTTGCTCTCTGGGATTCTCCAGGTACAGGTTCCGAGAGACCCCCAGCATTTGGTATTGAATAAACCAGTTACGGGGATATCTAGGGCGCAGGGCAAATTAGTATCCTTCTTTTTCTTAGCAGCCAAGGTATCAATAGCTAATTCCTGGAAAGCTGAAAGGGTCCCATTCTCAATGGCACTATCTAAATTAAATTGGATCATGACATATGAGATGCTGTGCAGTATCTTACAGGATAGATACCTAAATTTCCAAGCGGTATGGGACCCATGGCTGTCATACCTAGGAATTCTGAACTCTCCTCGCACGGAAGCTGGAAGAGATGCAGCCCGGCTGAAACGCTGGGTTGTCCATTATGGGGGTCATGGGTCCCTCCGCGGAAGACAGATCGTGGGTTCCAGTCAAAAGGTTCCACACTTTCAGGAGGGGCGGAAGACTAAAGGGAAGCTGTGAGGAGTGTGGGCGATGGATAGCCGCAATCCAGGGTATCGAGAAAGGGAGTACTGGAGATATAAATGATTCCAGGGAGACCCAGAGCTTATGAGCTCCCTGAAACTTCCGATCAAGGACGTGGGCGAGGAGCGTCGCGTAGTGGTAGGTTTTTAAGTCAGGGAGGACCAACCCCCCCGATTCCTTTGCACGGACCAAGATGTTGTAGGCCAGTCTTGCGCGCTTACCAAATGAAGCAGCCACTTCCGGGGGGGTCCGAGGCCGGGGAGGACGTCCCAGGGGCAGGTAGGTTATACAGTTCAGCGTAGTAAGCTTGAAACGCCTGCGCAATTTGGTCGGTACTGTGAACCACCCGCGACTCTTTCGTCCGTATTTTAGGGACGTACGTGCGTGCAAGTTGCGTCCGAACGGATCGTGCCAATAGCCGTACACACTTATCGCCATGTTCATACAAGGATCTGCGTAGAGATTCCTTGTACTTAAGGGAGCTGAGATCTAGCAGGGATCGGAGCTGTGAACGCTTCTGTTCCAACGCTAACAATACAGAAGGAGCTCGAGTAGACTTATGCTGAAGTTCTAGAGCGTGGATTTCGCCCAAGAGGATGGTAAATTCCTTCGAGCGCTCTCTTTTCAGGCGTGTGGCATGAGAGATAAGGACACCCCTGAGTAGGCATTTGAAGGCCTCCCATTTGACTGGTGGGGCCGTATCATCTGTGGCATGCGTGGTGACGAAGGTGGAAATCGCAGACTTGAAGGCATCTACCGTGACTTTAACCTACTTCTTGCCAGGAGCGCAGAGGAGCCTACCGGGAACCCCTCCGCGCAGCAACCCAGGTTAAAGATACCTCTAACAGTAGGTTCCAGGTCCACCACTCCCGTTGCCTCTGGCAGGCCGCGAATCCGCACATTATTCCTCCTGTTTCTATCCTCCCCGTCATCCATGTGCGTCCACACCGACTGTAGCAGCTTATGCTGTGCCAGGGCTGTCGATTGCAGGGCTGTGATAGCTGCTCGATGTGCATCCATGTGCATGTCCACAGTGTCCAGCCGACCATGGACCCCCTTTATCGCCTCATGCAGGCCCGCCACATCTGTCCTGTGCACCTGTTCAAAACGGGCAAACAGGGCCTCCATGTCCCTTTTAGAGGGGAGATGGTCCAGTAGGTGCCTCACGTCACTCACAGAGCCGCCCGGGACCGAGTCCTCATGCGAGGTGGCACCCCGGTCAATCGTCGCGGGCGACCTATTCGACGGCGGGGAGGAGGGTGAGTCCGGGGCAGCCAGGGAATCCCCATGCGGCCTTGTGAGCCGGCCGACGTGGGAGCGGCGAAAAAAGAGTTAATACCGGCCCTCAGGTTTCGCGAGTGGTCCGGTTTGGATCCCTGGGACTTCTTGCCCCGTTTAGAGCCCATGGCAGGGTGCAGCAGAACGGTCTACGGCGATGCCCGGTTCTGTGCTGTGGAGCTAGGGACAAAGCCGCAGCCATTAGCAAAACCGTCCACAAAAAATGATTTTAACCAAAACCGTATTTAACCGTGCTAAGAAGCGCTTCTCATTGGCCAGACCACACTGACGAACGAGTTCTCGCAATTTGTGAGCAAAATTCAAAATCCATAGCACAGGGCTGCACTGAACAGCAGTATGGGGTACAGATAGTAAGGACCGTTCCCTGATGTCAGGCGATAGGAATTCCACACCCCTGAATATGTAGATTAACACACTACCATGCCTATGGAATCTTAGATTGGACTAACTGGCTCTTGAACTGCACTGACTCTGTTGCCTGTATGTTATATATGACGTCTGATGCTTAAACAGAATTTTGTTCTGGCACACCTTCCTTCTCACAAAGCTCATCTGTATGCTGTCTGTATTGTGTTTACTTAGTAAGCACAGGTGTAACTAATATGATTGCACAACAGGAATGAAGCCAAAGTAAATACTTTGGGGTGGTACGTGGCCTGTGTAATTTATACATCCTTCTGAACTGAAATGTAGCATTTTGTCAGAATGGGAAATACAGATCGTTGCAAGTAAAAAAAAAATAAAAAAAATACTAGATCAAGAAAAACATTAACGTTTACTTGTGTACAGATAGATATGTGTGGTGCAGAAAGGTCTAGTCTACATCACATGCGTATACTGCGTGAGTGAACTTTTCTGAGCTGCTTGTTTCGGTTGGGTACAGAAGATAACTGTTATGTGGAAATGTATAGAAGGAGTTTTCTACTTTTAACACATCCGCATGTGTTCTCTATAGTAACTCCAGTAGTCCTCTAGGTGCAGTTTAACACTTTGAAGACCCTGTTATGCTTGCTTTGACATTTTGTTCTTTCAGGACCCCCCCCCCCTTTCCTCTGCGGTTGCTGCAGGCTATTCGCGCTCCACTGTCCTCCGTGAAGGCCCGGGACCGGCATGGCTGGATCGGAGGGGAGCTCAGCATATTCCACTGGCTGATCTCTTTTATGATCACTGAATGGGGAAGTGATATGAACTACATCACTTCCGCTTTCAGCCTTTCATTTCTCTGGCTGCTGTAGCTGGAGACGCTGCTGAAGAAGCAAGAATTTATGAATATAAATATGTCATGTGCAATGGAAGTTGCCACTACGGTAATAACATAAAGTATATATCTAGACAAATTTGGAATCTGTTGGTTAGTATTGTATGGTTTTCTGTTAGAGAGATTTCCCCTTAATACTGCTCTGGTGATGAAGGTTTTACCAGCCAGGAAGTTTTGTTAATAGAATAGGAGGAAGGCTAGGACTCCAGTCAGCTTTTTCCTGCTGTCTGTGTCTCTTTTGCAGATAATCCAGTCTTATAAAACCCAGTCTTATAAAATCATTGTCACTGCAGATCAGGGACGTGCGGTCAGGGGAGGCAGGGGAGGCAGAACCTCACCTAGAATTATGGAGGAAAAAGCTGTCAGCTTCAAGTCTGAGGCTGACAGCTTTTTCTCCATTCAGATCGGCTTCTAGCAGGTTACAGAGCAGGGAAATCCTCCCTGCTGTGTAACCTGTCATGGATGATGTGCTGCCTGTTAAAGGAGAATTATGAGGCGAGTGAAAATCACTTAGCCTCATAGTTCTAGCCGACCTGTGACAGTGGAACTGTCACAGGTCGGCTCAATAGATCGGAAAGTGAGCGAACACATAGTGTCGCTCACTCACTTCTCGATCTATCCCTGCAGAGATCCGTGACTGTCACTCACAGCTCCCTGCAAGGATTCCCCCCCTCCCCTGTCCGATCCTCCAGCGCTGACTGGCGGAACAGACGGGGGAGGGGGTGGGCATAGCTGGCTCTGCCTCTAGATAGGCAGAGGCACCTGTCAATCCCGCAGCTGGTGGATCTCGACAGTAATGTCGGGATCCGTCCCGGCTGCGGCGTCTCAGTATACCGCGAGCTGTTGCTCGCTTTATACTGAGCTTAGGGTGAGGGCAGGACGCTAGTTTGTGTCCTCCCGTTACCCTTAGGAGAACTATGGGGAAAAGCCCTGACCCCATACTTCTCCTTTAGTTACAGGCAGCGCTGCATCCGACTTTTGACAGGTAGTCAAAAGACTTCACACGAGATTGGGGACGGGTTGGGGGTGGGGCGGGGCTTCGGCAGGGGAATGCCTCACCCGGAATATGAGGTACCACACGTCACTGCTGCAGATCCATTCATTCTGCAAAATTACATTCACACAGTGGGTGCTGACAGGCACCCTTTCGGCCAGCATCCCTCAATCAGCTGATCGAAGAAGCCTGTCAGAAAAATTTTGAAAGGACAGAGCTGGCAACCAATGAGCTGCCGGTTCTGTTTGGATATTCTGTCGCGGCCGGTGACAAGGGATTCCTTGATCAACGCACGTAAGCACTGATGGAGTAATCTGTTCAATTTTTTTTGTTCAGCCTGCAGGTTGAACGGATCAAATAGAGCAGTGTACGGCCAGGTTTAGAAACTAAGAACATGGAACATGGAAGCGTTGATATCAGCCACACAAGGACTGCTATGTATATTTTGAATAATTTGGCCAACTCATAGACTTGCATTGTTAGAGGGTGCAAAGCAGGAAGCGGAGCCTGTGTATATAATGAGAAGACATGGCTCCCCCATGTACAATTACAAATTATACATAGAAAAAATATATTTGAAATTATGACCTCATATTGATATGATTATATAAATGAAATCTTTTACATATTTATTTAAAAAACAAATCTTTGAAATGACTATATATTCCTTTTATTTCACACTGGAATTGACTCAACCTGATTTAAATAATTGGATACAGAATACTCTTGGCATTAATTATTTATTGCAGAAACTCTAGACAAAAATAAATAGCCCGTTAAAAGGAAAAATAACAACCAGCTTTTGCAGTAATATTTAACTTCAATCCACAACATCCTCCACACTACTGCCATTAGATGTCCTCAGCATGATGCCCAACATTCAACCCACTTCCTCAGAGTCCAGAGGTTGATCTGGACCTGCCCTATCCTGTGACTGGACAGTGAAAGTAGAAGCAGCAAAAGTGATGAGCTTACTTTGCTCGCTCTGCTTTATCCCCCTAGCGGCATGCTTCTTGTCAGCACATGAAATGATTGTCTCCTTGTGCTGCTACCTATCACTCTTCAGTCCTGCTGTACAGGGTCTGCAAGAGGCTGATACCAGGTTAAAATTCAGATACTTACACTGCTTGCATTTAAAAAATACATTAACAGTATTAACAATAACGGTTCACAAAAGGGTGAAGAGTTTGGAGGAGGCAGGAGAAGTGAACAATCTAGGACAACATAGCTGCACTGGAAACGTTCTCCAATTCAGCTATGTTGTCCTAGATTTTTCACTTCTCCTGCCTTCTCCAAACTCTTCACCCTTTTGTGAATAGCCCTGTTAATGATTTATGAATGATTACAAGGCTGCATTATTGGGAGTCTTGTATATCTGCCGAGACTTCAGCTTTAAGTGGGGATGAACTCTCCGAATCTAATATGCCAGTTTCCGTAGCTGCTAACAATAAAGCAAATTTATATTATACACCAGGCATATGTATCACCTCCGGAACTATATAAAATTAGTTCAGAATGTCTGAATTGTCACAGACAGGATGTCCTATTTTGCCATCTAAATTAGGACTGTCCAGCTGCCAATTACTTTAAAAGGAAGCAATTTCTGTCCAGAGAAAAGGGGAATGTGTGCGGTTTACTATTTAACAGGAGTACTCACTATAGACTATAGATCCCCATGTTAATTTTATACTCCACTCTATAAAACATGTTATACACAAAGAGAATGGCCAAATCACCAAGATGACTCAAAGTAGAATCCAGTGTAGTTTATTCGGGCTTGACAATACAGATGATGCGATTCATTGTCATTCTGACAGCTGGAAAGGCATTGCTATCTGAAGCCTTGTATAACATGTGTAGAACCCTCATAACACAATGAGGGATGAGATGAAAAGAAACTGGGAAGAAGAGGCTGGGTAGGAGTGTGATGGAAGATGCCACTGTAAACAGAAATGAAGCTGCAGTAACACTAATCTACCACTAGTTGTCAGGAGCATACATAACATGATGGTAAGAATGAATATATTGCAGTGCCACAGAAACAACACAAAATGACAGCGGCTGTGGCAGCACAACATCCATGTTTCACTTATGACCTGTTTCTTTTATTGTCAGTGATTTAGAATAATCTCTATATCTCCTTGGGATATTAAAATTCTTCTGCCTTTAAAATGTAAATGTGTAGATAGTTTTTTTAGACTTCATATTATCTGTATTTAAATGGTGTCTCCCTTAGATGTATAGTACATGTTTAGATAATAGTTAAAGTATATCTGAAGGCAACGTTTTGTTATTTATCTTCTGTCTGTTAGCCTCAATCTTAGCTCCACAGAGTCGCATGATCCCCTGACAGCCCATGTTCCAAGGGCTATACAGGAATCAGCTGGCATTGCTGGAATGCTGTTGTCAAATTTGCAAGTTGTCGCTTTACAACTCCTAGTGCCTGATGCTTTAAGCTGTGCCAGTGCTCCAGGTGGCTAGCCCAGCCAAAGAAACCACAGGCCACAAGACACAGTACTTACGAGGTTATGTGTTGGATACCTGTGGTGTATACCATATATCAGGGGCAGGCAAACCTCAGCCCCCCCGGCTGTGGAGAATCTACAAATTCCATCATGCATCTGCACTCTGGAAGCCGTGGCTGTGTTATGGCAACACTTCTGGTGGCTAAGAACCAACTGGTTTTCACCAGAGCTCCTGGTGAGGGAGATGGGTTTTGCTGTGTGCTGGCACCAGGTTGCAGTCTCAGGATTGCCCTACCAGGGAATGAGTGGGGGACTAGGATGTTACGATGTAGAGACGGTACACCAGGGAGAGACTAGAGAATGGTCAGGTCCTGGCAGAGGTTGTAGGCAGGCAGCAGGCAAGTGAGTGGTCAGCTTGATGCGGGTCAACAACAAAACATGCAATTTGTAATGTATTCTGGTTCTTTTGACACAAAGTAGGGTAACTCCTAGGAAGACCCAGCACCAGCCATTTCCAGGATTAGTGCTTAAATACACCTTGGTTCAAGGGGCACACCCAGCATTTTTAGGGAAACCTGGAATTCCTGGAAGGTATTCTGTGAGCAGCATTGGACGTGCTGGCAGAAATTCTGCAAATGCCAATAAACGTTTTGGCAGGGATTCTGCAAACACCATTAGTAGTAATGGCAGACCCAGAGGTATTATAACAGGCTGTCAAGAGTTCCAGTGCCCCTGTATTCTCTTGACAATCATGGACATTTTTCTATTATCTGCTATCATGTTAACATTGTCATTTGCCTCTTCTACATTGTAAGCATTCTCCGTTTAAACAGCACAGGCTGAGATTTGACAAATGAATAAGACAAAAGAATAAGAATAAAGAATTCACTTGTTTAGGAGTCTCTAACAGATGACATTAACACGTGTATTTCTATATTCTTCTGTTTCATGGTGTCTTGCTAGTGGGAACATAAATGGGAGACCGAGCAAAAGGGATTCCAGTCTGCTGTTCTCTAAACTACCACAAGAGAGCAGTAGAACCTCAACAACTTCTAGCTCATTGCTGCGACTGACACCAAGATGTCTTCACAAATTATATTAAACTTGTACTTACAAAGATGGACATGAAAGTGTTAACCTTAATTTCAGGTTTTCATTTCTTTTGTAAATGTTCGCTTGTTCTGCAATTCTCACTTCATTAAAAATCAATCCCTTCCCATAATTCTCTATTGCCGGCCAGTCACTTGTACCGGACTCAGGGTCATTGCACCAAATCATCTGCGAGACCACAATTGTAAAGTAATAAGCCATTGCAGTATCTCTTCTGTGACTCATATTCTGGGAGTATAATTCTGTGCTTTGTTGCCGTCATCATGCTTAATTCAACTATTGTCTTGTGTGTCTTTTCACAGTATTATATTGCATTTTCTCGAATGACGTAAAAACATTTACATCAGTAAGTTGCATTGCATGCCCAAGTATGAAAGGAGATTTCAGTTGCATAGATCTTGATGGCAAATTAGTGGTTTGGATGTAACCAGTTCAAGACGATTGCAATGAAAATGGTTAGATAAGCAGATTTCTCTCTTTGAAAAAATTACAGTGGGAGGAAGGCTCCTGATTTCCCTTCAGTACCAATTAAGCACATTTGTACAGTGTGCGCAAAAACTGTCCTCGCTCAGTCATTGATGCTTTGTAGCTTCACATGCAAACTGAAAATGGAGGGAGCTCAGGATGTGCAAAATGGTCACATCTACCTTCTGTTGAAATAAACGGATATATATATAATATATATATATATGTATATATATATATATATATATGTGTATATATATATATATATAT
>NW_017306281.1:4169435-4171249 GCF_000935625.1 Nanorana parkeri
TATATATATATATATGTACCTACAGTATATACATTTCAAATACATGTATAGGAACTGTTTTTCTGTTCATTCATTCTAGAGATTCACACATCCCTGTCAGACTGTACATCTGGGCAGATGACCTAACATTTTACTTTTGCTGTTCTCCTCCATGCCCCCAGCCTGTGATTGGACGTTGACTGAGCAGCAGCAGACTGTCCCTCTGCTCACTTTGTTCTCCTCTTCTGTGAGCAAGTTCCTTGTCTGCATATATGCTGCATACTTGATTGGCTCCCAGTGCTCCCCTCCATTGTATAATTTGTAATTGTATAGGCAGTCATTACAAATGCAGGTTCTGCTTCTTGTCCTCTCCACAGTAGTCGTACTTTACTGCTCCTTCTCATGATGGCTCATAGAATTGTAGTTCTATTTTTTGGGTCTTGGCACAAAGTAATACGTGTAGCTGGAATCTCTCTGAGAACACCTTCTCTATAGAAAAACATGGCAATGGTGGCATCAGGTTGGGATAATGCTTTCAATCAGCAGGGACTTGGAAACATCAAGATAGAGGGCAAGATATAGAGCCACATAAATGTCAAATGTAAAGGAAAAACTGCTTCAGACCTGAGTTGGGGTGGTTTACCATACCAGCAGGGCAGGAAGCCTAAACACACAGTCAAAGCTAGAGTGGTTGGAAATGAAGAACCTGAATGCCTTAGACTACCCCAGCACTCGATCCAACTGAGTCTTAGCAAGACATGAAAAATGGGGTTCTACCTAGAGAGTTATTATGGCTTTGGTATTTCAGATGTCTTTGTTATTGATTAACGTTTGCGTTACAATTAAAATATTTTGGACTTTAAATCAGCCAATTATGCTTTAGGAGTTAGGTGGTAAAAAGACCAATTGCATCTATTGTAATGCTAGCTGATAAATGTAAAAAAATGTCGTCAATGCAATTTGTCAGTGGATATTTATGCAAAGCTTTGTGTATCAAAATCAACACTGAGTTGTAATAAGCTCTATAATTGCTTCAATATCCACTGTGATAGTATTACCATTTACTGTCCTAACTGGTCTGAGCTGATAAAGGGTAAAACTTTATTGGTTGCCATTATTTACTGCACCTTACCTCTTTGTTCTGTCCTAATAAATAAGGACACTAACTTGTTGCATTATTTCCTGTATGCAGCTCAGTGTTGTAATTACTGTTTGTCTCTTGTACTTCAATGTAGGGAGTCCTGGACAGATTTTCCCAAATTCAGCCCAAGCTGATCTTCTCTGTGGAAGCTGTAATTTATAATGGGAAGGAACATGGTCATCTGGAGAAGCTGCATAATGTAGTGAAAGGTACAGTACTCCCATGACATCTGTCTTCCTGAATATTACTGTGCATTGTGTTGGGAAAAATACCGGGTAAAAAGGCACTCATCACGAGTGTGTGTAAGGTGTTAGGTTGCTGCCTTTTTATTTTATTTAATGTGAACAACTATAAATAAAATAAAAACATACTATACTATAACATTTTTCCCAGTAGCTTAACTACATATATTTTTTTCAGAAATCCTATATCTTTAAATGTCATCAGTGTTAGTTAAAAAATGACTAGATGCCTGGCCACTGGGTGTAGGGATAACGCAGGCTTAGATGTTGCATCATTTTCATTTGGTCAACCTGCCTATCGTGTGTATGGGATGGACCGCCCAGTAGTCTCGGACCTCTCTATCAGCCCTGGCAGTTATAGATCGGCAGGACAGAACAGCCTGAGTCCTCCCATTGCAGTAAGCTGCCTTGTAATTACACATAGAACAGAATTACTAAAACCATTGCCCTCC
>NW_017306281.1:4171473-4176225 GCF_000935625.1 Nanorana parkeri
CCCCCCCCAGGTAGAGAGGGTATTATGAAAAGTAAATTAAGATGTGTAAGCCCTAAAAAGGAGAATATGGGCAAGGGGTGAAATATTCCATGGGTGCTACACTAATTGATAAAAAGAACTACAGAATATTGCAAGGTAAGAAATCTCATTCACAAAAGTGCTTTTACATTTCTGCATTGGCATTTAAGTTCTGGAGCAGTTTGCTGTACACCAACCTTTGGCTGCACATGTAATGTAAGAAGTTTTGTTGAGCCTTAGTAAGTATGGAAAACCTTACTTAAAGAACCTTTGTTAACAGTCACATGACAACCTTTTGCGCCATTTATGTGTTTTATTCTGTTCAGCATTTATTTGTAGTCAGCTTGTATTTTCTTCTTGTACACCTGTCACCTTCTGAAATGTAATTTGTCTCTGTCATTTTCCTCAGGATTACCAGACTTGAAGAAAGTAGTAGTGATTCCGTATGTCCAGGCAAAAGAGAAAATAGACATCTCTAAGATTCCTAACAGGTTGGTGCTTATTATATCTTATTATATATCTCCTCCTATCTGCTCCTTTTTTATGTCTTATGTTGCCCAAAATCCCTGGTCTCAAAACTCACTATTTTTATAAAAATGAAAGTAAACTGTTTTTGCATCTGTAATAGGGATGCACCACTGATACTATTTTTTCCAGACCGTGTACGAGTACCGATACTTGTCCTCAAGTCATTACCAATTACCGATACCTTTTTAGTGTCATGTGACAGTTCTTCTAAAACAATACAGACTAATGATATTAGGACAGTGGTGGAGCGCCAGGGCCTGGTCCCAGCTGCAACCGCTGTGACCCTGGTAGTTCTGCCACTGACTCCAAGCTGTAGAAGGGCTACAAATCCCAGCAATACAATATACAGCAATGCAGAATAATATGAAGCTCCATACTGTGTGTTGCTCACCAGGGCTGCGTGCAGGGTCTCACCAGGGCTGCGTGCAGGCTCTCAACATGGCTGCGTGCAGGCTCTCAACATGGCTGCGTGCTGGCTCTCAACATGGCTACGTGCTGGCTCTCAACATGGCTGCGTGCTGGCTCTCAACATGGTTGCGTGCTGGCTCTCAACATAGCTGCTTGCAGGCTCTCAACATGGCTGCGTGCTGGCTCTCAACATGGCTGCGTGCTGGCTCTCAACATTGAAGGGGCTCCGGGGCTCAGGTACATACTCACATAGGAGGGGTTACGTGTTTAGATCAGTGGTTCTCAACCTGTGTAACCTCAGGACCCACATTTGTCCTCGGTCATTAGGTCGTGACCCAAGTTGCACTGCAATGAAACACACGGCATTGCGGTACAGCGGGCGATAGAACTGTGGGTGGGAGATGCGTTTGGGGTGTCATTTAAATCAATGTCAATTCACTGCACCTCCCACACCAGAATGTGCTGTAGGTGCAATTGCATGGTCACGTGGGAGTGTGCAATTATTGCACTGTACTAGTGTGAATTGGCCCTCAAAAACACTGGCAGACACACACAACCACAGACACAATCTCACACATACAGACATTCTCACACACGCTCTTTTTTTTTTTTTTAAATCCACCCAGTCTCTCTACCTTACGTGTCATCTACAGGACACGTGAGGGAGCTGTAAGCAATCCACATATGGCTGGAGCTCTCTCACGGCCATAGCCCTAGGCTACCCAATCTCAAGCTGACACTCAGCACTGGGCAGCATATTTTGAATGGCTGCTTGGTGTGAGAACTGACAGTGCTGCGCTACGGGGGAGGATGAGGAGCCTCTCACCTAGAAAAGTGGAAGGCATGCGGTGACCTACTAAACACGGGGTCGTGACCCACTTTTGGGTCACGACCCACCAGTTGAGAACCAAGGGTTTAGATCATTTTCATCCATAGGTTCCTCCATAGGTTGCTATGGGTTCCTTGAAGTGTGGCTGATTGACCTCCCATTTGATAGTGGCTGCAAAATTTTGTGGATGTTGCCAATTGGCAGAGCCAGCTGCATGACACCAATGGTCTTTTTTCACAGCCTATAAGGGTGACATTCTTTCCACCACTGCAATTGGGGCATTCTTCCCACTTTCCATTGATGTACATGGGTATTTTCCCATTGACCCCCACATTGGCTCCCCCCGAGACCTGAACATTATTTTCATGGTTCCTCTGGAGTAAAGAGGTTGAGAAAGGCTTGTCTAGACTGTATTAACTCTATATAGTCAACACCCTTAGCATGTTATCTTGGCTCCGGAGGAAGAGCAAGCACTGGGCCAGCTTTTAAATACTCCATGGGGTGAGAAATCAAATTTTAGGTGCATTCCAGGGTATTTGTACATTGTTAGGGCTGCAGATTGTAAGCATTTCGCATACACAGGGTAGCCAGCTTTGTGGCTTGTGTAGATAGGATAATGACAAATGCATTCAGGTTTATTCAGCTCAGAGTTCCTTCACAGGTACTTTTGGCCTCCTCCTGACCTTGTTCTAAGCTGCTTTTTCATTCCTATTGTTTGGTAAAAAGCAGTCCTAATATGAGCAAGTGCTCAGGGTACATGGATTACCAATACATCGAGTTGCATTATTATTGGAAAAGGTGTTTCTTGTTGAATTAACTTGAAGGGCAACATTAATGAAGCTGCTATTGCGAACTTTGTTCAGGTGCAGGCCCTGATGCATGCTCTGGGGCTGACTTGGAACAATCTAGCAACTTAACATTGAGATGCTTCTGAAAACATTTATAATTCATTGATGGATGCAGTTTGCTTCCTTCCTTCTGATCTACAATTGACCTGCCTTAAGGGAGTTTTGCAACCCCATAGGTATGGGAATGCAAAAAGCGAACAAAAGGCTATCAGCCCTAACCACCATGGATCCTGCACCCTATAAAAAAACAAGCCATCACTGGCAGCTCCTGTGTTCTCATAGGATCCATTTAAAGTGCAAAGACTTCTGTTACCAAAGTGTTTCCTACATTCCACAGAGCAGTCAGCACTTGACTGCTGCCTTTTGCTGAGGAAACTGATTCAGATTTTTGAAATAGAAGGCATGGCTTTAGGTCAATTCTCTTCAGTTGAAGATATTTGTTTCCCAATACCAAGGCTTTGAGCTTTAGCTGTTTAATTTTTTTGCAGGTTGCATACTATAAGCGGACATCTGATTGGTTGGTGCTGGCACTGCTGTTGGTTAATATCCTGATATCCATTTGGCTGAGCCAGCAAGTAATTAGTATAAAGTGGATGCATTTGTCTCACTTGTTTAGAATACGTGGAAGTGTTTAAATATGATGACAGTTCCGCATGGATTAAAAATGGATATGGGGCACTTCATTGCAGCATGCTGCGTCTTCATTACCACATCTGCTCCATGTGTCCCTTGCCGGGCTTTCTTTTTATAAACGTACATTTGCGTGACGTGTACTATTTCTGGAGTAAACATTAGAGACTGAGAGGGCTGCTGAATGTTGTGTACATCAATGAAAACATGAGTGTCAGCTGTTTTTATGTCTATGGAAAACAAACAGTGACAGATGGATTAGACTGTGAACATGAATCAGATTATTCTGCAGTATAAAGCCATTCTAAGACATTCTTTGTCACACTGAGGGACATTACTGACATGCCCATGCATAGTTAATGCATTCACATTCAAATACAAAGGTTTGTGTGTGAATATATATATATATAATATTTTTCATATATATATACATACACAGTGAGGAAAATAATTATTTGATTCCCCTGCAGATTTTGTACGTTTGCCCACTTACAAAGAAATGAAAGGTCTATCATTTTTATAATAGGTTTTTTTTTAATTGATAGAGACAGAATATCAACCAAAAATCCAGAGAGAACACATGATACAAATGTTATAAATTGAGTTGCAGTTCAGTGAGTAATAGAAGTATTTGATTCCCTACCAACCAACAATAATTCTGGCTCCTCCCACAGACTGGCTATGTGGTACACAGATTAGTCCTGTCAATTTAAGAAGGTGCTCATAACGACAACTTGTTATCTATATAAAAGACACCTGTCCACAGACTCTCTTTCTTCCATTCAACCCTCACCACCATGGACAAAACCAAAGAGCTGTCAAAGGACGTTAGGGACATGATTGTAGACCTGCACAAGGCTGGAATGGGCTACAAGACTATCAGCAAGAAGCTGTTGGAGCGATTATTCGCAAATGGAAGGAATACAAAATAACCATCAATCGCCCTCGGTCTGGAACTCCATGCAAGATTTTGCCTCATGGGGTAAGGATGATCATGAGAAAAGTGAGGGATCAGCCCAGAACTACATAGGAGGAGCTTGTGAATGATTTTAAGGCAGTTGGGACCAAAGTCATCAAACAAACCATTGGTAACACAATACACCGCCATGGATTGAGATCCTGCAGCGCTCATAAGGCCCCCTCCTCAAGCCAAGCGACAGCCAAGAAACCCTAAGGATTTAGAGAAGATCTGTAAAGAAGAGTGGACCAAAATCCCTCCTGAGATGTGTGCAAACCTGGTAACCAACCTCAAGGAAGGTCTTACCTCTGTGCTTGCCAACAAGGGTTTGCCCACCAAGTACTAAGTCATGTTTTGCTTGGGGATCAAATACTTATATTACTCACTGAACTGCAACTCAATTTATAACATTTGTATCATGTGTTTTTCTGGATTTATGGTTGATATTATTTAAAATACACCTATGATAAAAATTATAGACCTTTCATTTCTTTGTAAGTGGGCAAATTTAAAAATCTGCAGGGGATCAAATT
>NW_017306281.1:4176268-4178147 GCF_000935625.1 Nanorana parkeri
GATTCCAGGCTGTGTGCTTGTGTGCTTGTAGCTGTACCGGCCAAAGTTGCCCATGCCCATCAGAATACACCTTATTCCCGAACAGGGCCGCCGTCAGGGGGGTACGGCCGACACTCAAGTAAGGGGCCCGGCCATCCTCAGGGGCCTGCAAACCTTACCTGGTGCCGTAACCTCGGGTGCTGTGCGAGCCTCCGGTGTCCCCCCCTGTGTCCACTGCACATTAGGTTTTTAAAGATGGCCGCCACGAGTAGCAAGTGCCCACATCGCATTTAATATATTGCCGAAACGGCAATATATTACATGAAAATCATTCCCTGGTGGGGAATCAGTATGATCTGCATCTCTTGCTGATGCAGACCATACTGATCGCTCCCTCGTGGGGCCTCTGCTAACATGCAGGGAGCTATTAGTATGGTCTGCACCAGACAGAGTGCAGAGCACACTGATTTTTCACTGAAGCCCGGGGATGCAGCCCCCCTTCCTGCAAAACAGGTAAGCAGGAGAGGGGGACATTTTAAATTAACTATTATTAGTTGTGAGAGTGTGTTTTATTGTGTGTTTTTTAATGAGTGTGTGTGATATGTGTGTTTCATTACGTGTGTGTATTTTTTTTAAACCATTATTGCTGTTTAAATACAAGCGATCCGGCGTCTGTATAGACACCGGACCGGTTGTGAAATACGGCGCCGTGTCCCGGGCTCATGTGTCCCTCGTGTGAGCCCGGGACCTGTGTGGAGGGTCTCCCCTGACAGATCGGAAGAGAGATCAGCAGCTTCTAGCCACAGATCTCTCCTCCGATCACTGGACATCGGAAGTGAGGTGCATTTCATCACTTCTGGTGTCACTGGGCACATTCTCCGGCTCCCAGAGCCAGAAGAAGCTGGTGAAGCAGATGTCGGCTTCATCCGCTTCTTTAGGGTCCCTAGGTGACACTAGGGGTCTGCAAGACCTCTGATGTCTCCATAAAGAGGACCTGTCACATTATATTTTCTATTACATAGGGGACTTGTTATCCCCCTATGTGATAGCAATAAAGCTGAGTGTGAGAAAGTAACAAAAAAATAAAAAAAACATTTTTTAACCACTTGAAGTCCGCGGTGTTACACCCCCTTCCTGTCCCGGCCATTTTTCAGTATTTAGCGCTGCAGTACTTTGAATGACATTTATTGCGTCATGCAATGCTGCACTGAAACTAATTTCGTACCATTTTTTTGGGGACTTATAGAGCTTTCGTTTGGTGGTGTTTAATATTTACTATATTAACCATTTGAAGTCTGGGGTGTTAAACCCCCTTCCCATCCAGGGCATTTTTCAGTATTCAGCGCTGCGGTACTTTGACTGACATTTATTCCGTCATGCAGCGCTGTACTGAAATGAATTTTATACCCTTTTTTGGGGACAGATAGAGCTTTTGTTTTGGTGATATTTAATCACTACTTTTTATTTTTTAATATATTAAGGAAAAATTACAGAAATTAAAAAAAAAACTGTTTCCCCTATATTAAATTCTAAAACATTTATTAGTATCCAATTTTTTGGTAAAATATAAAAGACGTGGTCACGTCGGGTAAAAAGACACCAAACATGTCAAGCCTTAAAATTGCGCACATGTGCGAAACCTCAAAAAACGATATTACCCAAAATTGGCCGTAGGCGACGCTTTAAAAGCTGTTACCGCTCATCAGTTTAGTGTTATCAGTGATTGATGGCCCTAAAATGATTGCTCTCACTCCGACATTTGCGGTGATATGTAACATGTGTAGCGCAATTGTCGTTTTTCGCACGCTGGTGCACTGGACGCATATTTACGTTTATGTGTGCATAAACGAAGGGGGGGGGACTTAAACATTTTGGGGGGGTTTACTTTTTTTATTTGTGA
>NW_017306281.1:4180175-4182905 GCF_000935625.1 Nanorana parkeri
TTTTTGGTTTTTTTTTTTTTTTTTACTTTTTTATTTATATATATTTTTTTTACACTTATTGTTATTTTTATTACATAAGGGGATACAATCCCCCTATATAATAGCAGAGGTACACTGACAGGTCCTCTTTATGGAGACATTAAGGGTCTCTAGGACCCCTAATGTCACCTGGGGACCCCAAAAGAAGCTGATGAAGGAGATATCTGCTTCACCAGCTTCTTCTCTCTGGCTATAGCAGCCAGGTGACTGACAGGTGAATGCGGATGTAATACACATCACTTCTGCATTCACAGCACAGAGGGAGATCAGCAAATTTCTGATGGCTGTTCCCGAATAGCAATTGTAATGAAAAAGAATGGGCCACACCAACACAACTTCTATTAGGCATAGGTATATATTGATCTATATTACATGTACATACAGTCATGGGAAAAAGTAAATACATCCCATGGAAATTGTTGACTTTTTCAACATATTTCAATAGGCAAACAGATCGTCATTGCCTACGGATCAAGGTGATATACCTAAATAAAAACAATGTGTGTGTTTTCAGTAATTTTGTCAACAATAATATAAATAAAGGTAAAAACTATCAAATACATAGCTTGGCTGTTTAGTGCGGATGGAGGAATCTGTTAGATTTAGTTTGTTCAGGCTGCAGGCTGAATGAAAGAAATCTTTTAGTATGTGACCAGCTTTATTTTTGTGTAAAACTGGGTGCCACTTAGAGCAGTATAGGAACTCATAGCGACGTATCACTTGTCAGTCTTCACTGTGCTGACTTCATTACTGAAATACCAGGTGCTAAGGGTGATGGGTGAACATTCATTTTGCATCACCATACAAACAATCCCTTTGTGTTTTCCTAAATCATCCCTACATTGTGTATGCTCCACTTGGTCACGGAGCAGTTAACAGATTTTTCGTCAGCTGCTAAGTTATGGTAATGCATTGACATTTTTTTTCATGCAAATTTCTGGGGCAGGCATTCACTTGAACATCTGAAAGAGAAGATTTATCTTCTCATAATGAGTGAAAATTGAAATTCATATTATAGTGCTCACCCTCCCTTTCTTCTGTGTTATTTTATTTATTTTTTGTTTGATTATTTTTCTTCCAAGTGTAATTTTTCATGGCACGCTCTGGCAGCTCCACATTTATAATACATGTCCTCGCAGACTAGACAGAAAATATTGTCATTTTGCAGTACAGTCAGCCAGACATGTATGTTTTAGTGGGCACTCCTCAGTGCCCGTTGCATTTTGTTACAGATAACTGCCTGCCAAGTGCATAATGGTTCGCCGGCTATTGAAAAGCCCACAGCTCAGCTCAGCGTAAAATTAATGACACGATTTCCTGGCAGATAAAATAGAAGCTCAAAAACACTCCAGTCAGAATACAGAATTGAGCAATATGATGTGTGGAGACCAGTGTGCCAGCATCTGCTATTTTGGCATGGCTATTTGTCCATCCCGGTCAAAGCCATCAGCAGCTACAAGATCCTCCTATTGATAGCAGCTTGCCTTTGTCAACTGCATTTTCTGAAATGTCCGGTTTGTACAACCTGATATTATGAAAAGTGCTGGTGTCTTTTTTTTCTTTCTCCATTGAATAGATTTTCTTTACTGTCTTACATTTTCTGCAGCTCTTTTAAGTCCATTGGTCCAATTTTGCTGATTAAATGTCTGTTTTATGAGTAGTGCAGAGGAGGATGGCTGTGCTACTCTTTGGAACCATTAAGTATTGCATATAGATGACACTTAACACTTAAAGCAGAACTCCAGGCAAAGTAAATATTAACCCTTGCAGTGGGGCTTCCCCCGCACTGCAAGGGTTAAGTGCTTATTTTGTCTGGGGGGCTAAAATAACACAGATATACTCACCCGGACTGCGATCTTGGCTGGCTCCTACATCGTTCCCTCCAGCCTGTCTCCTGGCTCCTCCTCTTCTCCATCGATGGAATGTCCCCCGGCATTCTCACTTTCTATACACTGTATAGGATGTGATGACTCACAGGACCTTAGACCGCTGGAGCGTAGAGGGAGCGAGGCTGAAGGGACTAGTCTAAGAACAAGGCGGTATTGCAGTTTGGGTGAGTGTAACTTTTTTTGATTCCTTGGAAAAAACAAGCACTTAACCCTTGTAGTGCGGGGGTAGCCCCACTGCAAGGGTTCAGTTTCGATTTGCCTGGAGTTCTGCTTTAAACATTAGTAAACTGCAAACACAAACAGGACATTTTGGGCCCTTTGGAGGCGCCATATTGTTTTAGTATGCGCAGCATATTAGCTTATTGTGGCAGACTTACACTGCAGTCGATCACCTCCAGTGCTGCGATGTCAGCACTCTCCTGCATTGCCGGTGTTTCCTTCTTCTTCTGAGTTCAGCGCCTTTGTCCTCTAGATCAGTGCTTCTTAAAGTGTGGGTCGTGACCCCATATGGGGTCCCACAAGTGAACAGGGGGGTCGCGATCTGAGTCCCCGGCCAGGACCGCCATCAGGGGGTTTGTGTGAGGGGCCCAGGCGGCCAGGGAGGCCTGGGCTCCAAGATTGGCAAAACGGGAATTACTTAATTTTCAGCATAGAACCTTCACTGAGTTGCACATGCGTGGGTCAGTGCACACAATTGCTGACAGGCAGGGAAGAGCGATTATGACAGAAGAGACAGGCAGAGTCTCTTCTGTCATAAAAACCTACCTGTCAGTGGGTTGTTTTTTTTTTTTTTTTAATACCT
>NW_017306281.1:4182949-4184533 GCF_000935625.1 Nanorana parkeri
TTTTTTTTTTTTTTTTAATGACTTTACGTACACTTTAAATCAACCCGCACTTTGTCCATTCAGTGTGAAGTAACAGGTTTGTGTTATAGCAGAGTACATACTTGCACAAGAGACGAGAGAGCATGGAGCCGGCTTCCCAGCCAATCAGGATGCTGGGCAGCGTGTAATGACTCGCTGCCCGGCTTCCTAATACCGGAAGTATCAGGCTAGGCATCGGAGCATTTGGGCGAGTACAAGTACTCGGCCAAATACTCGGCATCGGCGCCAATACGGATACTAGTATCAGTATCGGTGCATCCCTAGTAAATTCCCAAATAAAACTTCTGCAGTCCCTGTACAGTAAAGTTCAGAGAGGGGGAGGGAGAAGAACCAAAATAATCCAGTCAGCTATGCTGCAGTTGAAATACCATACTGATGGGAGGAGAAAGCTGAGGGACAAAGAGATTAGCTTATCAGTGTGCTGCTTCCCCTTTTACTATACAGTCACATGGAAGGGGTGGGGAGGAGAATTGTAAGTGAAAGTAAAACTGCAGCAGAGAAAGCTCAGGTCCCCTCCCTTGCCAGACAGGGCTGTGTTGTGTGTTACGGCTGTTTAAATTCAGGACTGGATGGACAGAAATACAAATTTAAGGGCAGGTAAAACAGCTCTCATATAAGTATTTAATCTGTGTATTAAGCTGTTTACCTGGAGTTCAGCTTTCAACTGTGACTTCGCAGGGTGCCCCATCAGATGAACAGGGCTTTGGGGGAGTACATGGAAGGTCAGTTTGGGTGCCTTATGCTCTCTGCTCCAAAGCAAACTTGTTACCGTTATGCTACTTGCAGAGTCCCTGCCAGGTTTTACAGATCTTCTCTGAGAATCCCGGCCAGGACTTCCAGAAGATCTGCCAGTACATGAATGGTTCTCACAGGAACCCTGCCATTACTTCTAATGGCTCTCACAGAATCTGGGTTAGTATGGCTAATGATGGCCACAGAATCAAGACCAGAATATCCACAATGCCCTGAAGTGATGCTGGGTGTGTTGCTTTGGATATCTTTTTTTACTCCAACTGAAGTGTACAAATATTTCCATTGGGATGGTCGTGAAGAGGCTGAGCGTAGACACATATAGCTTTATTTGGTGTAAATTACTTATTCTGAATTGTGATTGGTGGAAAGTGTTGAGTATTGTATCTCCCATTGCAAGGAAAAGAGGTCAAATATTAGTTCTATGTAGTGATTTCAGTAGTTCTCATATAAAACATCCTCATTACTATCGAGTCTTCTGATTTTTCCAATCTGTTTTGGAAAATGTCAGCTGCCTTCTGATGTTTTTGCTTTTAACATTGATTTTTTAATTCTAATGTACCGTATATACTCGAGTATAAGCCGAGATTTTCAGCCCATTTTTTTGGGTGAAAAGTGCCCCCCTCAGCTTATACTCGAGTCAGCGCCAGGTGTCATCTTACTTACCTTGCCGAGCGTCGCGTCACTGCTGCTCCGGTGTGCGACGCTCTGAGCGGGGTCATCTGGCAGTCTCCGGGTCCTAATTTAGGTGGCCGGAGACTGCCAGATGACCCCGCTCGGAGCGCCGCCCACCGG
>NW_017306281.1:4184580-4221649 GCF_000935625.1 Nanorana parkeri
AGAGTGCACTGAACAATAGATTTACAATTATCCTCTGCTAATATGAATGGGTTAAATGATCCGTAGTACATGATATGTAGCCCTGTACCCCCTTTTCCACTTACAGAGCTAGGTTATTTTTCTTTTAAATAAATATTAATGTAATTTTATTGGTATCTATCTACCAGTAGCTGCCTCATTTCCCACCCTCGGCTTATATTCGGGTCAATACTTTTTCCCAGTTTTTTTTGGTAAAATTAGGTACCTCGGCTTATATTCGGGACGGCTTATACTCGAGTATATACGGTAGTTTTTACAAAATGTTAGTTTCAGATGTACCGTTTGGAATGTGTACTAGACTGGTTTAGGTGATCTTGCTACTCTGGTCTGTTTACTGCTGATCCTGATAAAAATCACCTCTCTTCTAAAAATCGTCTTACTTTTTGTGGAAATGGTTATACATGAGCCCAGTTTGTATTTGTAAAAATACTTATCTGTGAAACTGTGATATATTTCTGACAGTTCTCGTTCTGTAATCTACAGATACTGATAAAATACAGTTTAGACTTCTGCTTTTATAATGGTAGCTACGAATGCACAACTTGAAACCTTTTCTGCCTTGCCAATGGACCTTGTTACCAACTCATTAAATGGAGTTTATAGTATCTTTAACTTTCCAAAAAGGAACAGAGCATCACCAATCCCAATCTTCAATTGCCCTGTGCAAAGACCACCAGCCTTTGGCATACATTAGTCTTAGGCTGGGCACACACCTTACAACCATCGCAAGACTTCTGTCTTGCGATGGTTGTAAGGTACTTAAAAAAACGTACGATCTGCCTATGTTGCATAGGCAGATCGTACTTGCGATGATCGCAAGCCACGCCCCCTGAGGGGCGGGCTTCCGATGACCGCAATGCCGAACGGGCAGTGTGCGCTTGCGCACACCGGCCCGTGCGGCTGTTATCGTACGGACATGCCACAAACCCGCCGAACATCGTACGATGCTCGGCGGGTTTTCGAACATGTCCGTAAGTTTACAGTCGTGCAACCTTACAGTAGTAGAGGTCGCACGGCTTCCACACACCTTACGATCATCGTAAGATCGCGGGATTTCCCGCGATTCTCGTACGATAATCGTAAGGTGTGTGGGGACCCTTACACACTTTATTCCTCCACAAAATAATCTACACCGAGGTCCAATCTCTCAAAAATTCAGTAAAGCTTTTTTTGATGAGGTCTACATACCTTCCAAATGTGCCTCATTTGGAACAGAAACCCTCTTTCACTCTTCCTCTTCAGTTGTCCCTCTTATTGGTCTGCTGTACAGATAGCTAGGTTCGATTTAACTATCAAAAGTGTTATTCTGAACTAGAACCTTCATCCTTTCCCTTAATTATCTTGTATACCATTTTGAAGAGCTACTATAAAGAAAAAGTAATGACAAACAAAATTCAGGGTTAAACCAATCTTTTTTGGCATAGAAATACTTCATGTTATTTAAAGCTAGGGGCGCAGCAGGGGTGTGTCCATGGTTTTAGAATAGTGAGCGCTATGGGTCTCCTGGAGTGAAGTGAGAATCCAACAATGACTTATTAAATAAGTGGTATAAAAATATATATGAATATCTCTAAGTGAACATCTTATAATGTGAAATAAAAATTGCTAAAGTGATATGTGAATAAACAAAACAAAAATCCACAATGTAAATCGACTAATAAAATTGCTTAAATATAAATAAACAAATAAATCTTCAATAAACCGTGTGAGGTGTGTCCATGCCTAAATATAATGTGCCAGAAGGTGTCCCTTTTTCTCATCTTAGAAAGTTCAGGAGGTATGGATCCATCATAGGGAAGCATGCAATTTAAAATCCTCCCTACAAACAGCGACATTTACATTTCCAGCCATCACAGATTCTCTTTCAAGTGTGGAATATGGTGGGTTACAGGGGAGGGATCCCATCTATTAGTTTGATAAAGTAGGACACAAAGTTAAAGCAGAGAGTAAAACCTATCCTGCAAATATTTCATATTTTGTGTTTTACTTAGACAACTCTGCTGTGATTAGCTATTTATGGCTTGGCTGGAAAGAGAGAAGATTGCTTGAAAATACTTAGTACTTAGAAAATACTTAGCCTTGTGTGTCTTTTCCTAGTGTGTTCCTGGATGATTTCCTAGCAACTGGAAAAGTGGGGGACCAGGACCCACAGCTGGAGTTTGAGCAACTTCCCTTCAATCACCCCTTGTATATTATGTACTCATCTGGTACTACTGGAGCCCCCAAATGTATGGTGCATTCTGCTGGGGTGAGTATTGCCTACAACTTCTCTTCTGTTATAAACATACAAGCAGTTCAGAGAAAACCCCTCAGGTTGTAGAGTTCTCACCTACCATATCGTGTGCCTGTTTATTTGTATTAACCACATCGGTCTTTTTCAAATCTAGATACATTTACATTTATATTATATAAGTAGCATTATATATAGCAACATATTTATTACTGTTTTCCTGTCATGATTAATAGTCATAGGAATGTACTATACATCATCTTTAATGCTTGCTGTCATATATTTAGCCTGACATCATCACACCAGGCTGATAAATATACCCCCTGTCCATGATGTAATCAAGGACTGAGATGCCCCGCAATTTTTTTACACCCTGTTGGCAGTGTTTACGTTTGCTAATGTCACAGTTCATGCTTTCACATGAGCATCATTATAGATATAAAGGCACAATACTGTCATAAGCAATCCTCAGTTGGCCTGGATGTACGCTTTCATGCTGAAACACAAAGTACTGTCTTAGCCTTTTCAAGATTGGGAGTCTCTAGATTTAAGATCCTGTGATGTGAAAGTTTCCCGTTTCCACAACAGGGTCACAGAACACTCCTCAAATAATGAAATCATGTACATAGGTTTCTAGAGAACCTGTAATACCACCGGGCTCTGTGTGTGCATGCTCATTTTCAGCTTTGTAGGTCCAAGGATGGTTGTGTAATCTGTGTCCATTGTAGCTGTTCCACAAGCCATTATGAGAGCTATAAATTGCTGATGCTATAGGCCATTCTAAGACTTTAAAAGATAACTAAATATGCTGATAGCGCAGAGCAGCACCACAGCGGGGAAAGATTCAGACAATATTGTCAGGATCCACCCACTACCTGATTGACAGTTGGCCCTGCCTCTCTAGAGCCAGAGCCAGCTGTGCCTGTCCCCTCCCCTGTCCCTCCAGGCAGCGCTAGAGGAAAAGAGAGGGGCGGGGGGAATTCCTGCGGGGAGCAGTGACTGACGGTCACCCCTCTCTGCAGAGCGCAGTTGATGAACTCAGCGGTATGTGATTGCTTCGTTATCGATCTATAGAGCCGATGTGTGACAGCTTCAGTGCCCCACGTTGGCTCTAACTATTGGGATGAGTGTATTTTACTCATGCCATAATTCTCCTTTAAGTATTCATTGAGCTCTATTGCCACACTGCAGACCTTTATAGTTGGCTTTCGCTATCAGCTGAGCATACAGATTTTGATACTCATTTTTTTTTCTCCCAGGCCCTTTTATGCTCAAGGCTTAGCTGAAATTGTAACTTCTGTGATACAACTATCACCCCCACAAGCCTGGTGTCAGTCCCACCATGTCACCAGAGCATTGGAGCTGAGTTTAGAGGCTTATTCTCTTTTTGTGACAAATGGATATACTGTATGTGTTTATATTCTATAGAATCTGTTACCTGGTGTAATTGTATCTGTCACATCCATTGAAGATTATTGTTGTCATTGCTCTGAAGATCTTAAAATGCAGAAACAAACAGTTATCTCAAACCATTTGCTTCTCTGACAATACGTCAGCAGAGCAGACGATGTGTGAACGGCGCACAGGTCTGCCTGCTGACTGCAATGTGAAATCTCACCTACAGAGCTGCTGTGTCCTCAGCACTTCCGTGAGACATAAGCTGCGTCTTTAACCTGTTCAGTACAGATCCAGTCTACAAATTACTTCTATATGGCATGGGCAAATGAAAAGGACTAGCTATTTCTGACCCACCCCCCATCACATATATCACATGTATTGTAGTCTTTAACAATTGCATTACAGTATAGCCATGCCCCATACCAGAATTATTATAGAGGCCCACGGCTATCCACCTAACAAGGTATAATGCTAAATACTTTTATTACAGTTGTTTGAAGGCATCTAAAGTATATCTGTTAGCTTTATAATAAAATATTCAACTATTACTATATTTGTTCTGAAACTTATATTCTGCCAACAGTGTTGAGTCCTCTAGGACAGAGTTTCTCAAGGCACCCCAGTCTAAAATGTAAAAGATGTAAATGTGAAAAAATGACACAAGGCTCCTCAAAATCCTATCATAGATAGGAGTCTGGCATGGATTTTAAAGACACAAAACAAATAAAACATAAACAAAAAAGACATTGTATTTCCCTTGTTACATTAGATTCCCCCTTTTACATCAGAAGCCCTCCTTTACCATCAGCAGCCCCCTTCACATCAGAGCCCCCCCTCCACACACTTTTACATTAGGAGCCCTCTTATACATCACAAGCCCCCCTTCACATCTGAGTCCTGTATTGTAATCTTCTCCACAGTGTGGTTGTGACAGCATGGCAGAGGACGGGTTGTGGAGCAGGTCTGGACGGAGGCAGACTTCTCTCCTCTTCTGAATGTTGGTGGAGGTCCTAGATTCAGCCCATCCTGGATTAGCATCATGTGTTTTCATGGTGCTAGTGGCCGGCTCATCTGCACCATGATAATGCATGACACTGAAAATTTAAAGGCACCCCTGACAAAACCAGAAGGCACCCCAGGATGCCGGGACACCCTGGTTGAGAAAGGCTGTCCTAGGGACATGGGCATCCTTATAGCTATATGGTCTCAGGTGGCTGTATTGATGCAAATAATATTTGGGATTTAATCATAAGAATTAAACATTGAACTGTAGGCCTGCAGTTATCCCCATAATTTGATTTTAAAGATGTAATAAAAGAAATAGTATTTTTTTTTAAAATTCTGCCGAAGTGTGAATACTTGGCTGTGGGTGGAGATTCCTAAGTGGATCTGGGATCTCAGTTCTGACATACCTAGGGGGTCCTGATATTCATTGTGCCTGCATTGCTGAAATGATTGTGTGTATTGGGGCATTGCACAATCCTGCTTGCTCCTATAGGCACTATGTTTAGTATTATGCATTATATTGTAAAGCGCTGCGCAAACTGTTAATAATAAAAATAATAATAATATACAATATACTCGCCTAGCTGCTGCTTAAAAGTGTTTCTGTTTAAAAGTAATGTACTGGGAAATGTTTGGGTTCTATAGGGTTACAGTAACGGTGGACAAGTCTTCCTGATTTGCACATCCTAACAGTGATTCTAAATGACTCCTGAAAAACCATCCACTATTGCACAGGTTTTGAATGCCATAAACAACACTTATACCATATGTCTCCTATTAGAGAAGTTTTGCTAAACTCTTACATGTGGTTTTCTTTGATTAATTTGTACCCAAGTTAGTGATGCAACTTTAGACCGCAACTGTACATTACAATATTCTAATGTGGGTTTTTTTAAATGTTATTTTAGGGTACCTTGATCAAACATTTGTCAGAGCATATGCTGCATGGAAATACTACGAGCAGTGATATCATCATGTACTACACCACGGTAAATTGACATTGCAAAATGTGCTATTTAAAGAAGTGGGTGTTTGACACTACTTTATGTGGGTCTACATCAGCGGTTCTCAACCTGTGGGGCACGACCCAAAAGTGGGTCGCAACCTATTGTTGAGTGGGTCGCCGCGTCCATTTCTGCTGCGCCGGGTGAGAGCCTCCTCAGCCTCCCCCTTGCGCTGCAGTGTCAGTCAGCGGGAGGACAGTAACGGCTGTGAATATAAAAGTGCCGCTGTACACACTCCCTGGCCGCTGCAGCGACATCTAGTGGCCGGGGAGTGTTTACAGCAGGACTTTTCTATTCACAGCCGTTGCTGTCCTCCTGCCTCCCATACAGTGCGGGCTCTGCAGGAGGCGGGCATCTTAGCAGTGCTGGGGCTGGCTGAGAAGGCTGCATGGAGACAGAGCAGGCAAGCAGGTAGCAGGGGCTGGGGAGGGCTTGCATTCTTGTGAGTGTGCTTCTATTTTTATTTCTAAGTCCAGTGTGTTGCTAAGTCCTGAGTCCAGGGCATTACTAAGTCCTGAATCCAGGGCATTACTAAGTCCTGAGTCCAGTGCCTTACTAAGTCCTGAATCCAGTGCCTTACTAAGTCCTGAATCCAGTCCGTTACTAAGTCCTGAGTCCAGTGCAATACTAAGTCCTGAGTCCAGTGCAATACTAAGTCCTGATTCCAGTGCCTTACTAAGTCCTGACTCCAGTGCATTACTAAGTCCCGAGTCCAGTGCCTTACTAAATCCCGAGTCCAGTGCATTACTAAGTCCTGAGTCCAGTGCCTTACTAAGTCCTGACTCCAGTGCATTACTAAGTCCCGAGTCCAGTGCTCTGTTGGGGGTCACCACAACTTGGCAAATGTTACCAAGGGGTCCCGTCCCTAGAAAGGTTGAGAACCACTGATCTACATGCACTATTAAAGCCTAACCCCAGCCAACATTTCTCTTTTAGCATTGGGAATTCGTTAAAAGTTAGGTTTTTATTTCTGTTTGTGACTCGCTGATATTATATGTTTTGTTTTGCAGAATTTCAGTTTTTCAAAACAGGATTGATACTTTGTGGTACAATTAGCTTGACACATGGTAATATGGATGTGCTTTTCTACAGGCAGGATGGATGATGTGGAACTGGCTGGTTACAGCTATAGCCACCGGAGCGTCAGTGGTGCTCTATGATGGGTCTCCTCTTGTTCCTAATCCCAACGTACTTTGGGATCTGGTGGATCGACTGGGGTGAGAATTGTTATTCAAGTGTATGATAGATGAATGTAAAGATGCAATAGGGATGCATACCACTTTAGGCTCGTCTGCCATCAGACTCATCAGGGCTGGATGCTAGAAAACATCTGGGCACATCCAACCCTATATAATTGCATGTAGGCAAGCCACACTCATTCAAAAATAACTTTAATGCTCCATGTAAGGTGTTTCTGCGCCAGACTCCTCAATTTAAATGTAGAAATGTCACCAGCACACCAGAATCCTTTTAGCATAGCAGAATGTTCATTTATTTGAAGTTCCGTGCTGGGTCCCTTCATCAGGCTTAGCATTGACGAGTCATTCACAGAGATTTACAGGGTGAATGGCTCTGCAAATTGTTTATAAATAGACCCCCAGGTCTTCCTTTATTCAGTGTATGCCCTGGATCAGGAGCACACAGAAAAGGATTTTGGAGAACAAAAGTACCTGCAGGCAACTTGTGGTGCAGCACCGTTGTCTTACAAATGTAAACCTGACTGGTTTGCTTTAATCTAGTTGCAAACAGGCTGTGTTTAAGAATAATGGTAAATCTGCTACAGACACCAACTATTTGTCTTCAGATCTCTTGTGCCCACAATCCAATTAATCTGTACAGAGCACTAGAGAAGTAAACTCTGTACTGCTGATCAAACTGAGTTCACCCCAAAAGGGAGCTGCTTTATAATTCAAATGTGTTAACCTTTAGTAATTGTACTAGGATGTTATGGACATGCTATGATAGTGATATAACAAAAAACATAATGGGCTTTATTTAGTTGCATAGGCCCCATATCAGTGTAGTTCACTCTTAGCGATTGGCTCTCTGTGTTCAATGTAGGCAGACAATTAAGGGGTTGCTCTGTGTATGTCACATGTGGCAGATTGGACTGTATCTGGCTATCTTGTTTGAATTCTGCAGCTTGTTTAATAGCTTTCCTGCTGTCCTAAAAGTGTATTACTGCAGTGAAGTATAGTACACCTCCACAGACATAACAGAACGCACCGTATATGATCATATTCATTTTCACATGCTGTGTGCTGTATGAATTGCTTGTCTGTTCATGTCAGCTGCTCTGAAGATGATATGTGCTTCAATATTTGCCCAGATAACAGAAATAAGATCAGATCAAGGCTGTATTTTCTTCATGTTGTGGGTATAAGTGGTTCCAAATAAAGTCCCAGCATATGCTGCCCTGGTTTAACATCACCGTTGTAATAGTAATGCATATTAGAGTTGTTTTTAATAATACAATCAAAGTTTACTTGAAAACATCTTTTATGAGAGTGCTGCCTCCTGCTTTGTTCATCACGTTCAACAACTCCTAGGATTCCCATTGTGCTTTCCATCTCTTTCCCTGCTGCTTGACATTATGCAATCTTGATTTCTCAAAACCATATATCCCATAATGCATTGCTTCCAGCAAGCAATGCTAATGTTACATTGTTCAGACATTGACTTGTAGTTCAGAAGGCAGGCTCTGTGAGAGTTATGACACACAATGCATTGAGGAAGTACATCCTATGCACATATGTAATAAGTAAGTTTACAAACTTGGTGATGGATATGGTTATTAGAAGTGGATAGAACTTACGTAAATTCAATATAGAAATATTTATTTTTAGTTTTTGTCCATAGATACCCTTTAATGTAGCATGTTCCATTTTCATCCAGCAAACATCAGTGCATTCTGTTGGTTTGCTCTGCCCTATTGGAATCAATGAATTTCAGCTTGTCATTGCATCATGGCTGTGTTAAACAATGCAGCCCAATGCACATAGTGTGAATGGGCCCTAACAGTTCAAATTTAGTATGTTATCCTTGTCTGTGTGGGGGGCCATGAACTGGTAGCAGTCAGCCTGTAGTGATAGATCCATTGCTGTGCTGGATACCTTCTGTATCAGTCATCGCTTTAAATCTTACTGGGAACAATGACGCAGATGATTGTTCATGCTCTTAATAGAAGGACAGAACTCTGCAGAGAGCTTTCTATGTCCTGAACCTTCAGTGCATTGTATGATGGTAGTAAATGAGTCACTGTGCTTATTTTATTCTGCTTTGACATCTCTGCAGCATTTCCCTTGTGACATTTAGCTGAGCACCCTGATAAAAGGTTACGTCCCACAGAGATGGTTCTTTCCACTGAAAGGTTAATGGAATTGTAGTGATACTATTGGGTTTAAAAAGCTGCCCAAATCTTACGTTCTCTAATCAATGTTTCATTCACAAAGGACACATTCGAATTGTTATTATTTCTAAGACTTTTTAATTTCTATTTTCTAACCTTGGTATGAGACCGAGCAGGTATGATCACAGACTGAAAGGAGAGCAATAGGTTTGCAGGCTCAGCAGCAAATACACGAATGTTCATATGCTATAAAACAATAAGATTCCTGAATGTTTACTGTGAAGGTCTGCTGCATAAGTACAGTATTGTGAGTGATAGAATTCTGGACCCAGTTTAAATGGAATGGCGCTATTGCTAACTGATTTTCAAAGATACAAGAAGCTCTAGGACAGTAATCCTCATCCTTACTTTACTACGTAAAGTTACTGACCTTTTACAGTAATAACATTTTTTATTGATTTATCATAAATATCAGCATATAAACAGTAAGCAGCCATTTACATATATCCCTGTACATATGCATATTTCCCCCTTATACATGTCTACGTGTCTTTATAAATGCACTTGCATCCTGGATATCATATTATATCTCTTATAGTGTTATTCTCGCTCATTATGACTGCATACTTTAATATAATTCCTTTATATATCTATATTTACCCCCCCATTATTTCTTTTTCCTTGGAGCAAGAACTTCTGTCCATTGAGATATTTGAGGTATTGACCTTTTAAAGTGTATGGAAAGCACATTTTTAAAAAAGATTTTGGATACAGTAGGAAAAGAGTTTAAAGCCTTGTCAGGTTATTTTGTGCTATCTATTTTCAGTTGCAGTGATTTCCATTCACTTCTTGCCTTGGAAACGCAACAGGAAATATTATTATTTAGGGATGCACTTATACTATTTTTTCAAGACAGAGATACTTTTCCTCAAGTACTCGCCGATACCAATTACCGATACCTTTTTTTTCTCTTTTTTTTAAGGGTCATGTGACAGTTTTTGTAAAACAATACAGACTAATGATTTTAAGACAGTCGTAGACCACCAGTGCCCAGTCCCAGCTGCAACTGCTGCGACCCTGGTAGTTCTGCCATTGACTCCAAGCTGTAGAGGGACTACAAATCCCAGCAATACATTATATAGCAATACAGAATACCATCAGCTATAGATTACTTATATAGCAATGCAGAATAATATGAAGCTACATACTCTGTGTTGCTCAACAGGGCTGTGCAGTCTCTGGATGCAGTGCAGGGTTTCATCCGGGGCTGTTACGAGGTCTCAGGAGGCTGTGCGGGGTCTGACCAAGAATGTGCATGGTTTCACCAGGGCTGTGCAGGGTCTCACCAAGGCTATGCAGGGTCTCAGGAGGATGTTCGGGGTCTCCCCAGGGCTGTTACGAGGTCTCAGAAGACTGTGCAGGATCTGACCAGGGATGTGCGTGGTTTCACCAGGGCTGTGCAGGGTCTCACCAGGGTTATGCAGGGTCTCAGGAGGATGTTCAGGGACTCAACAGGGCTTTGCGGGATCTCAGGAGAATGTGCGGTGTCTCACCAGGGCTGTGCGGGTTATCACCAGGGCTGCGTGCGGGTCTCGCCAGGGCTGCGTGCGGGTCTCACCAGGGATGTGTGTGGGTCTCACCAGGGCTGCCGAGAGGTCCCCAGCAGGCACGGGACCTTACGGCAGCCGCTCCTGTTTAAAAATGTAAAGGGCCAGTATCGGCTTTTAGTATCAGGGCATTTTCACGAGTACGAGTGAGCATGCCCAGTATCGGCACCGATACTGGTATCAGTGCATCTCTAACATCTTTTGTTAGTACATTTTGTGTCAAATGGCTTCCCTAAAAGTCTGTCTATGTATACTGGGTTAACAATTTGACTTTATGGGATGTTGTACCTTCCAATCTAACCGATAAATTCTATTGAGAGGACAATGGGCAGCAGGACAAATAGAGGGTAAATCTCCCCTGCGGAAGCGCAAACAGCAATACAAATCTTTAGAGGGTCTAGTCCTTTCCCACTCTATCCAAAAGTGAAAAAAGTTTCAGCCAGTGCAGAGCCGGATCACCTGATGGGTACGTGTGACAATGACATTTCAGTATTTGTCTCTAGGTCCACAATCATGAGCATTGTTCACGTCCTTTGTGTCTTGCTATGGTGGTGCTATTTACTCAGGTGGGGTTAAATTCTGCACACAATGAAAATTAACAGGATCCCTCGAGTGATGGCTTAAAGAGAAGGATTGGGAGTGTAAAATATACTCTTTCCAATGCTTAGAGCTGGCGTGCAGCTGTCATATGCTGTCTCTAGATTGAGAGCTGATTGATCATGAACCACTGATCGCTCAGCTCACAGTCTTTTCCATGCAGAGAGCATTGACTCTCATTGGTAAATGTCCTCCTGTGACCAAAACAAAACTAAAGCCAAAAAAAGGTTTGGCTTTAGTTCTCTTTTAAAGCAAGGGACAGGACATCTCTCACTCTACTGCTTTGTTCTCCATACATTAGATTCCACATACCTGTCTATCTATTTTGCCAACACTTGTGGTACAAGAAATGCTGGCTTCAGTAAAAGCAATGATGTAATATCCGCTGGTGTACCTGCAGGATTACAGTAATCACTCAGTACTTACTGCTGCCTAAATACACTTTGTAAGATAAATATACCTGCTGTCCTTGCCTGCCTTGCTGAAATGTGATTTTATTTTAAAGGATAACTATTCTGGGAACTGGAGCCAAGTGGTTGGCTGTCCTAGAAGAGAAGAATTTAAAACCTCGTAAGTTGCATTTTATTGTTGTGCCTACTGCCTAGCCATTTAAAGGAAATGTATGTTTAAGACTAAAGAATAACTATTTTAATAATATTTTTTTTTTCCAGTCAAGTAAATATAGAATATTGCATATCAATAGTTCACAGTTACACTTTCAGCCAGCTGATGGCACTATAGGCCAGGGCTGGACAAATTTCAGGAGCTATGTCGCAAATGCTCCTTAAAAATCACAGCTGGTGCATAACTTTTAAGTTTTTCTCTAGTTGTCAATTGAGCTGGCTCCCAAAAAAAATCCTGCTGGCTCCTGGACTGGACAGACTGGCACATCGCACTGTGTACTTTTTTATTTTAAGAGCTTTATTGAAATTTCATAGGTGACATATCAATAAATTTCCCATAAAACAAGTGACGTTTCATTACGTTCTATGGGTATGGTGTAGTGCCAGGCAGTTGTACTGTGTTGCATCCCGCTTTGCTAAAAAAAAAGAACTGCATGCAGTACTTTTTTTCAGATTACACCACGATGTTCCACCGCAACACGATGGTGTGAAAAGTGTACAAGGCAGATTGCTTTGTTTAGAATTGGGGCTGCACTGGTAAAAATGGCCCCCACAACTCCAAAGTATCTGGTGTGAATTTACCCTTAAAGGTGAAGGCTTTATATGTTGGATGAGGTAGGGGGGTGGCTGGGGTTTTTCAGACCAAAGTTTTTGTCACACAAAAATATCTTTTCACGTGGTTAATTTTTTTTTTGAACAGGTGAAACCAACAGCCTGCAAACACTTCACACCATACTATCAACTGGATCGCCACTAAAGCCACAGAGCTATGATTATGTTTATAAGCATATAAAAAGCAACGTTCTTCTTGGATCCATCTCAGGTAAAAATTTCAGGTTTGTTTTTTTATTCACATATGTTTATGTATTTATTTCTTATTGTCAGAGGTTATCTATGTTTTATTTTATGAAGAAAGAAAACACAGTGTACCTGTGCATACTTGAGGCAGTAAAACAAAATCACCCAGAAAGTACTAAAGTCCAGTGTATAGACCCAACAGAAGACTGAAAAGATACAGTGCACATTTAAGATCTTGATGAATAAAGTTTTATTTTTGTTTTACAAATTCATGCATCAAAAACAATCTAATTCCACCTATTAGGGTGATGAAGTACCTGCGTGATATGAATCCAGTCAGCATTGCTTGCTTTTGATTCCTGGATGTTTTAAAAATGTTTGATTATTGGATCTATTGCTTTTCCATCTTGAAGCACTTTCTGTATAAATCTTATTAAAGCTTAGTAGCCTAACTAGTTAGACTCCATCTTGCACTAATTTCTTAGTAAACAGGAATTTGATTTGTTATTAGGTCTTACAGCAGCATGAGCATAATCACTACTGTTTGCTTCATTAAGCTTGTATGTGTTCAAAGGGTAACTATAATTTTAAAACTCATTAGAAGTTTTCATATATTCAGGGATACCTATCAACTTCAAAAATGTAACATCTTATCTCTGTATTTTCTGTCCCTGCCAACCTCAGCCCAGGGCTGCTTTGTTTGCATTTAGAATGGTTGTGTTTGCCTTGCAATTTCATCCAAGCAGTAAAGGTAACAAAGTAGGCGTGTGCTCCTGTTTGTTTAAAGGAAAAGTATTGGGAGAGTAAAATGTACTCTTCCCAATACTTTGAGCCGGAGTGTGACAACAGTATTGTCAGGTTCCTTCACGGCTGCAGCTTGGCTCTGCGCTGTCAGTATATAGCGGACAGTAGCTTTAGTTCTCTTTTAAATGTATTTACTGAGAGAAACCATAAATAAATAGATCTATACTGGACTCATGTAACTCCTGCAAAAACAGATCACAAACTGCTAGAAGCAAGTAGCCCAATAAAAGTTTAGCTAAACCCTTCCCATCTCTGTGATTCCACATAGCCAATAGTGGAGAATCCCTGAATCCTTCCGTACCATTCCTTGTCTAGAATTATGTGTTAAACTGTAGCTAGTCTCATGCTGGAACTGCCTGCTTCTAGCAATTGTTTGTTATCTTCACTGAGGGTTTTATTGTGAAGCATGGACACATCTACTACTTGCAGGTCATAAAATAAATAATACTTTGTTCCTGTTGTAGGTGGTACAGACATTATAGCTTGTTTTATGGGACAGAATACTACCATTCCAGTATACAGAGGGGAAATCCAGGCCAGGAATGTGGCAATGGGGGTGGAAGCATGGAGTGAGGAAGGTAATTATTTTATAGTGTCAATCCAAAAGTCTTTCAGAAAACTTCCAATAGGTACATGTTGCTGTATGTTATTATAATACAAACATGAATGGTGCACAAACAATTGCTGCAATCTGCGTATGGTAGATTTGAATAATCTAGTGTTTTGATGTTAATGAATGCACTTTTTACGCACTGCTGTATCTGTTCACTCTTTACACTGCATCATTGATAGAACCCAGTATGTTTTATTATTCAGTCTTGCAATAAAGTTGTAGGATTATGTTTGTTTGATATGGGCAGGACAGATTTGTCCAAACTTTATCCATGTTGGCAGGGGCCTAACTAGAAATCACGGGGCCCATAGCAAAATTTTGTATAAGGCCCTGTGATTTCTAATTATGCCCCTTGCAGAGCCCACCTGAAAGTGACCCTGCAGAGCCCCCCATAGACCATTATGGTGGGCTATGCAGGGTCTCAGTTGGGCTGGTCACACCCCTGCTCACCTCTTACCTGTCAGCCCCGATCCGCTGTCAGCCTTCTCCACCGCCGGGCCCCGCCTCCTCCACAGCGGCTATGAGGAGGAACGCTCCGCTGCACAGATCACTGACGGGTTGTCAGTGATCTAGACAGCGACTCGTTCCTCCTCACAGCCGCCAGTGACAGCCAGCAACCTGCAATGCCATAGCAATCCAGGCAGCCTGCAAGGCATCAGGGGAGACCCCTTTGTTCCTGGCCGGGCCCCCCTATGCCCAAGGCCTCATAGCGGCTGCCTGAGTCGCTATGGCGATAGTTCCACAACTGCATGTTGGGTTAAAGTAATTGCTCTAGTGAATCAGGAGGGCTGATAAAAAACACATTTGCCTGATGTTGCTAGTAGATGATAAAGTTTAGATGATAAAGAAGCCGTCCAACATTTAAATATATTTTTTTAATTTTTCTTTGTTTGGTATCTTTTATGGTTATGTGTTACGACGCATTAAATAATATTAAAATACCAAAAAAGAGAATAACAAGAAAAAAATCTCAGTTTGAGTCTTTATTTAAATGTACAAATTTGCTATCTAGACTCAAATACTCCCCACTTGTCTACAGAAATGCTGGCAAACAAATACTCAATGTCATTTTAAATCTATAACAATCTTAAAAAGTTTAAAACCACCTTAAACCACCATAATTTTGCCTTCTTCGTTGACTCTTAAGTCCCTGTTCACACCTAGGCATTTTGATGCTCAAAGCTAAGCTAAGCAAAACTCAAACGCAAGAAATCCCATTCATTTCTATGGCCCCTGTTCTCACCTGAGAGTTTTGTTTAAAGCTGTCAAATGCTGAATGCTGGAAAGTGTACATGAGGTTTTTTTTGGCAGATAACAGCGCGTTTGGCCGCCTAGAGTTCAATGGAAATGCCTAGAAACGCACAATAGAAGCGCTTTGAACGTTTTCTGTGCGTGTTTTTGCACGCGCTTTGTCCATTCACTGCAATGTATTTCAAGCTGCACGTAAAAATGCACATCTTCATGTGCGCATGTTTTAACGTACGCAAAAATTTGCAAAACAAAAACACACTAGATGAAAAGGCTAGACCAAACTTGCGCTAATATGCGTGAAAACACTAATGCCTAGGTGTGAATGGAGCCTAATGCATTATGCCTATAGAGGAAATATTATCATAACTTCCCAAAGGTTGCCAATTTTGTTCATGGCAGCTCCTGACCATAAACAATTGAGAAAATATGTACACACAAAAAGTGAGGTCTTAATTTGTATTGAAGTTATAGTCTATCACGGGAGCAAAATTGGAGCGGTGGCTACTTTACAACACACACACAGGGACAATGGGGAATAAAAGTAGCCACCCTCCTGAATGAAGGACAACAGAAGAATCCTGCAATGAAAGCTCATCCTTTGTGCCTCGGGAGATTCGAAACCCAGTGGAGTACTCATTTGGCATCCCTTGACATCCTCAGTGAGGTGTCGTCTGATCCTCAGCTGCTAATATAGAGATTATATTGTGTTGTGGATGTCAGGGGCTGTCAGAGCTCTGCCTTGATTCTGAATTCAAAGTTTGCATGCAGCATGCTTCCAGGCAGACCTTTCCTGAAAACAAAAACAGAATTAGGAGCTATATGAAGTTTATATCTTTGTTTTATTGGCACATTCCTTTTAGCAGAAGTTTGTAGTGGACTTGTATATATATTTTTAAATATAATAACAAAATATGTAGTCTTCTATACAACCCACAGGTGGAGCTCTAGTGTCTTTTTTACAAGGTTACCTTTTCAGTTTTCAGTGCTGCTGAAAGAAGCCTCGTGTGTACAGAATTCAGTAGCTCAAGTGGAATGAGTCACAGGGATGGCTCACCCTTTATCAGAAGGCTCAGTACTTTTATCAGATGGCTTAGTCCAAAGTTTTGGTCACACAAACAAAGCTATCAAGCAAGCATCATCTGCCATGGCTAAACCTTTACCTAACCCCTAGTGCTCTAGGAAAGGTCACACTTTATTTGTTTAGGTTTCTGCATATTATTATTTCACAGCCTGAGCAATAACGCAAACAAAAAAATTAACTTTATTTTTGTGAAGTGTCTTAAAATCCCATTTTGATTCTGAGTCACATAAACGGTTAACATCCTGACATAGCAACACAGAGTGTAAGAGTTGTGCATTTGTTGTGTCATTCCATTCCACTCCCCTGTGAAGGTGTTAATATCAGGTTTGCAATGAATACATTTAATTAAGTGGGTCACACTAAACAGTCTTCTTTCGAACATTCTATCTGTGAATCAGATATGTTTATGCCAACCACATTTACATAGCACACAAACGTGTCTTAATAAATTCAGCAAGCTTCTGCAGTTCTAATGCTGATTGCTGGTTTAAAGGGGCTATTTCTGGCTGAAAGGAGGTGATATCACTAACCGCTGTTTGCTGGACAACGCATTGATTACTCCACACTGTTCCTGCATTTTATGAGCTAATTAGCCGCAATGTCCAACACAGTTATAAAGAATACTCCATGATTAGGAGGAGAGGCTGGTCACATGTGACTGGTTGCGTGACCGTGCTGCCTACTGCCAGGCAGGGCCGGATTTGCTATCTCTGTATCTCCAAGGCCAGGTCGTCCCCCCTCAATGGGGAATGGCAACCAGATGGCGGAGGTGGCAGGGTTGGTTTAATTTTAATTAATTTTTTTCTTTATTATTTTTTTACTTTTTTATCACTTCTTTTTTTATTTTAGTTTTTATTTCTTAAAATGTTTATATTATTATGTTTTACTTTTTGTTTTAAATTTTTTTTATTTTATAATTAAGATTCAGTTTTGTTAATAGTTAATGTACTTGAATGTATTTCTAAGATTTAACGCCAGAGTTTAGTGTCACTTTAAGTCCTGAAGCAAGCAGAGTGTCGTTTACATACTAAAGTACACCACTGTGCTTTATAAATGTGTTGCTGTTTTAAAAAAATGTAAAGCATGCGATAAGGCCATACCGCTGCTTTATGAATGGGGCTATAAGAAGGAGTTGCACATTCAGTTCATTATATGGCAATAGTACATGATGTTTGCAGTGTCCTTTCTCGGTACAGGTCGAAATGGCATTAAAGTGACATAGCATGAAAGGTAATTGTGTGAAATGGTTTATGCCAGCCAATCAAAAGTTGGACTTGGTCAGTTTAGTAAAGTGACTTAAAGCAAACCTGTGCTTTTCTTGTGCAGAGTAAAGAACCAAGTCCACTATCCTTCTCTCTCCCCAGCAGCATACGCTTGCCTTCTCTTTGCTAACTTTAACACTATAGGGTATATTCACTAAGCTGCCGTAGGCAGCCGAGTAAATGACCGACCTGAAGTGAAGTGAGCCGAACACTGTTTGGCTATTCACTTCAGGCTCAGCATAAGTAAAAAAAAAAAAAAACCCTCTCCCGGGCACTCTGGGAGCCTCCCGGCCGCCCAGGAGAGAAACACTGCTGTGTCTTTTTTTCTTTGTTCTGACACGAGCGATGTCCGAATAGAAAAAAAAAAAAAGAGAAATTTTCCCATTGAAAAGCATTGGGACATTACTATTATTATTATATTATTATTACATAGTATGTATATAGCGCCAACAGTTTGTGCAGCGCTTTACAATGTAAGGTTGACATTACAATAACAATACAATTCAAGACAAGATGGTAAGGAGGGCCCTGCCCCTGAGGGCTTACAATCTGAAAGAGGAGGGGGAAATTATACATGAGGAGGTAGCTGTGTGGGGATGAATTGTTTGAGAATGGGATGGTTCAGTGGTTAGGTTGAGGAGGGATTGAGTAAACTATGAGTAAACTAGCATTGTACCCACCCTCTGCTGATGGACCTGATAGGGAACTGCCCTATGTCCCAATGCTTTTCAATGGGAATTTTTTTTTCTTCTATTCTGACATCGCTCGTGTCAGAATAAAGAAAAAAAAACTTGCAATATAAGGAAGACATTACAATACAATTCAAGACAAGATGGTAAGAGGGGCCCTGCCCGTGAGAGCTTACAGTCTATTATACAGATTTCTCTGTTAGTTTATTACTTGCTGACTGAGTCACTTTGGGGAGATTTGCCCTCACTTCCAGTCCTTGCGATGCAACACGAAGTGAGAAGAAATATTTACAAAGTGAAGGGGATTCCCTTATTTAGAAATTGTTAACTGATCAGGTGCCCCCGTTGGAAGATATACCCTCACCTCTTGTTCTGGTCACTTTCAGTCTCAGTGACAATGGTCCCCAGGCAAATAGAGAGGGTGAATCTCCCCACTGGGTAAGCAGATGGCAATAAAAATGTGGCAGGGTTTCTAATCCTTCCCTAAAGAGTTTTGGCTATACACCTTGGGAAAACCTTTTTATTTGCTGTGCATTGGCTGTGCCCTACATGTCCATGTGTGGTTGGTTACTAGGGATCCTTATTTTGCTCATACCACTGTTATCGAATGAAGAAACATTTTCTTTGACAATAACTTTTATTGTTCTTATTTTACACATTTTAATGCTAATATTCTCATCTAATTATGCAGATAGATGTTCATCCATTCTCTATTTCTCCAGGAAAAGCAGTGTGGGGGGAAAGTGGAGAACTAGTGTGCTTAATTCCGCTCCCGTCTCAGCCCACACACTTCTGGAACGATGAAGATGGCAGCAAATACCAGAAAGCGTACTTCTCCAAATTCCCAGGTACCACATTAAATCGAGCAATGTTAATGAATAAACACACGCTTGAACCACAAGCTCTCCGCTGTAATTAGAAAGCACATATAGGCAGTAGGTGGTTGTGTTTGACCAAAAGTCAGTCGGGAAAAATGCATTTAATACGTTATAAAGTACTTAATGAGCCGGTATATACATATCAGCCTTTGAGTCTACCATAGCAGAGTAATGAGACTTTATTAACGTATTGTGAACAAAAATGAACAGCAGTTGGGTGCATTTCTATCTCTACATGAAAGGTAACGTGCATTACTTTTTACCCTTATAAAAATAAAATTTAGTTTAAAGGTGAACTCCAGGAAGATATGAAAGGTGCAAATGAATGCAGTTCTGTAATAATGAATACATATTTTAAATGCAAGCAGTATGCACCTGTATTTGACCTGGTTTTGGCCATTTGCAGTCTACTGTATAGTTAAGTTTAGAGAAAACAAGGGATAAGCAGCACAAGGAGCCATTTAGGTGTTGTGCAATGCAAGGAGTATGCTGAGAGGAGAGGAGAATGACAGAGAGATGAGCTTATCAGTGTCCTGCTTCTCCTTTCACTGTTTGGTCACAAGGTGAGGGTGGGAAGGAGACCTGTAAGTGAAAGTTTTACTACAGCAGAGAAAGATCAGGTCATCTTCCCTGCCGGGCTGGACTGTACTGTTGCAGTGTGTACTTTTTAAGACTGAATGGATATAAATCCTCCAGCAGGTAAAAAAACACACTCACATAGGCATTTCTTCTGTGAAGTTAGCTGTTTGCCTGGAGTTCACTTTTACAGGAACTATAGTCAGATTCATCTTACATCACATCACATATAGGTCATGTAAAGTAAAACTTTGGTGCAATTGCTCACACTACAACAGCATCTAAAAACATAGAAGGGAATTTATCAAAACTGGAGCAAAGAAAATCTGGAGCAGATGCCTGTGGTAGCCATTCATCTTCTCTGTTTGATTATCAGAGCTTAACTGAACAAACTGAAGAGAGAAGCTGATTGGTTGCTGTGAGCTCCAGTTGTGACAAATACCTCCATAAAAATCTTATTCTACTTGATGCCAGGCGCTGGAGCTGACTTGAACCCAACTGAACTTTCTTTTTAAATCCACTAAATACATTCCGGGTGAATCAAAACAAAACATGATAAGGCCTCAGTCACGCGAGAAACGTCCGGCACGTACAGCTCCGGCACGTACATCACCGCCGTATTGTGCAGCTCCCGGGAAAGACAGGTGCTGCGTGTGATTAGTATGCAGCCCCTGTCCTTCTCCATGGGACTACGTGGCCGTACGCCACCCTACACTCACCCCAAGTGCAGGTCCGTACGGGTACGGGTGTCCTGGCTCGGAGGCAGTCTGGATCCATCCTGTCAGCATACGAGTATGGACACCCACACAGGCGTCCAGGGCGGGTGAGCGTAGGGAGGCGTAGCGGGTGAGCGTGTCCTTCCCGGGAGCTGCCGATACGGCCGTGCACGCATTACGAAGCTGTACGTGCCGGCCGTTTCTCGTGTGAATGAGGCCTTAAAGTATTACTATTCATTCTCTTTAGAAAGTGGCCACAGCCAGCAGCTCAAGAGCCGGACCTTTGCTTTCTCTAGGGAGCTCTGACGCACCCCTGAGTTAGACCCAGCACTCTTTAATCAGCTGACAGTTTCAGCTTTGCTGATTGTGGAGCAAGTGGTCTGACTCGGTAGGGGTGTGTCAGATCTCTACAGAGAGACCACTGCTGCCGCTCAAAGAGCAAGGGTGCTTTTCTGCAGCATGCTGGCATGGGATAGGCGTTTTCTGTAATAAAGAAAGAGTTTGGACATCCAAACTCATCCAGCTTTCCTGTATAGGGGACAGGCTTTTCTACTTGGGGTGTGGCTACGTTTTAAAGAAAATGTACTGTAAGACTTTGAACGTGTTCTTTTGTAAATGCACCAAGAATGTATTTGGTTGATTTAAAAATGGAAGTTCAGTTGGGCTTTAGACTGGCAACTCCACATTAAATTTAGGACTCCATACAAAGTAGATTATCTGTAATATTGTCACCTGGGTTGAAATATGTTGAAAAATAGACATCTAAAGGTAAGATCTGAACTTCTCTACAGTGGTTGAGTATAGAATGAACTCCTTATTACTTTGTGTTCTAGGTGTCTGGGCTCATGGTGACTACTGCAAAATTAACCCCAAAACAGGAGGCATCGTCATGTTGGGGCGCAGGTGGGTGAAGGCGGACATCGCACTGCTAGAAATCCACATGACTCAGGCCGTATCCACACCTGTATGCGAGGTGTGCTGCAGTTTAGCTGTGCTGTGGTTTTTTGCACACAGTTCTGGATCCAGTTGAAATCTTTTTTAATTCAAGGCATAAAACCAGTCATAGCAGCCTTCTAACTCGTTTCAGCCAAAAGAGGCCTTAATCATGATTAAGGCCTCTTTTGGTTGAAACACGTTAGGGAACTGCTATGTCCGGTTTTATGCCTCCAACTTCTGAGTGAATTGTGGGTCCTGGTGTGATTGAGAAGGGCAGATGTCCCTTGCTGTTTACGGGGGAACATCTGCTCATCTTTGGCCAGGCTAATCCGTTGCAATTGTATTGGCAGTGAAGTAGCCACTAGAGAATCTAGCTAAGTATACATTTTTATTCTGTGGTTAACTAAGAAAGGGTCCTAGCCTGTTCACAAAATGCTAAGGTGTGCATAGGCAAGGTACCACAGTTGGAATAATCTTTGTTTAGAATGGTCAGTACATAAATACAGACAGGGTTATTTACAAAAGGGTGAAGAGAAGGCAAGAGAAGTGAACAATCTAAAACAGTGATGGCGAACGTTCTTGAGCCAGAGTGCCCAAACTGCGACGCAGAATCAATTTATTTATCTCAAAGTGCCAACATTGAAAATAAATTTGGTATTGTCTTTTAGTTTGGGCCCTGGGGTTTAAATAACGTTCAGCATCACTGCCTTAGGCAAAATAGGGAAACACACACATTTAAACATTTAAACATTGTTTTTTTCTTTATTTTTTCCTTTTTTACATTGATGAATTTCTTCTGAGAATGCTAGTTTCCTGGCTGTCTCTGGCTTCAATACTTTGAGTCGCTAATCCAGAGCAGGCATCAGCAAGTGAAGTTTCAACACCTAATCTGCATATACTTTTTTGTCAGTGAGTCATAAAGGGGAATTGGAAACTGGAGCAGACTGAATCTGGAGGAGCTGTGCATAGCAACCAATCAGCCATCTTTTATGTTCAAGGTTTAACTGAATAAATTGAAGACAGAAGCTGATTGGTTACTATGGGCACCTACTCCAGATTCTGTTTGCACCAGTTTTAATAAATTTCCCCATAAAGCGTCTGGATCAGCATGACAGCCAGACAACTGTCATTTCCATAAGGTGGTGGAAATGCAGCTTTGTTTAATTTAGGAAAGGTTTCATTGTCACCCCTAAAACCCGGAATCCAGGGCAGGTAACTCTGAATTCCAGGCACAAAAACTTTATTTTAAATATTTTCTTCAAAAAGGATTTAAATCCATTTTGTGTGCACCAAATTCCTTTGCACACCTGGCCGTTACTTTGTAAAAGTAGAAGTGACATCATCACTGTGCTGCACATAACATGTTCAGGGAGCAGAGCTGTGGGAGGGACCCAACAGGCCCCACCCACTACAGACTGCCTTAAGAAAACTACATACGGTAGCTACTGAAAATCCTGATTAATATTTGCTTTTACCCTTAAGGCCCCTTTCACGGGGTCCGAACAGGAAGGGGATCTGTGTCTGATCATGCGCAATCAGGTCTTGCGAAACAGAACTCTGATCCATTTATTTTTCCGGACCTGGCTGGAGCCGGGGGTAACCGGATGTAAACGGATGCCCGTCTGTGTAGATCCCAGTTGCCCATAGACTAACATTGGGCTCTGACAGGCAGATCTGAACGGACTGCCATGTGAAAGGCCTCTATACTGGCAATACACCAGTAGAATTATCCTTCAAGAAATGTGTTTTTGAAACGTTCATTTGCTGATTTCATAATAGTTAATGGGGTTTTTGTGGCTTTTCTTGACTGAACGAACAGTGAATGTTAAAATCAAACGAATGACATTGATCAAGGCATGGTGCGCTCCGATGATGTGTTTGGCCTGTTTGGCACAAGCTTACTCAGCTGCTGTGTTTAGAAGCTGCTCATGCGTCACCCAAACGCAGCACCAGGGTACAGTACAGAGAGCGACCTGTATTGTGCAAGCATTGGCTAAACATAGCGACAGGAGTGTGCACATCAGGGTGGGTCCAGGGCGACCCTGCAAGTCAAAGCATCCACCCTGTAAGCAGAAACAGCATGCAATAGCGTTCAGAGGCTAGATTTTGCTGTAAAGATAAACAAAGGCACTGGAAGTGAATGTGATGTAAGGTATGCAGCTACAACGATTCTTTATTTTTTCTTGGAGGATTTAATAGCTCTCTAACATGTAACCAGCATTGTGTTTTATATAGGTGCAGTGTTTCTTCTGAACAGCAGAGAGCTGCAATCTCATAGTAAATCTGTCTCATGTCCGCTCTCACTGATCCTATTTTGCCTGCCTTGCTTTGCAGCAGAATGAATTAATACATTTTGATATTAGGTTACATCTTATTTACAAATTATTGTAAAAACATGTAGGAGAGCAGACGTACATATCGGCTAATCCCTTTTTATTTTGCAGCGATGGCACTCTGAATCCTAACGGGGTCCGATTTGGAAGCTCGGAAATCTACAATATAGGTAAATGTTCATCCGGTTTCTGTGAGGTGAATTATGTGTATTTCCACAACCCCTCCAGCCAGGGAATAGGTTAATTTTCTACATAATGGTAAAGAGGAGGTTGTAAAATAAGAAACTGTCAGAATTTTAAGTGGGAAGAAATGACTAATGTGAAGCCAAGATTTGTAATGCAGAAGTTCACTTCTGGGACTTGCTAATTAAACACATTTTCAGCATTCGGCTGCTGACTGGCTATACTAACAAAGCCATTATTACGTCTCCTGAATAGATACAGATTAGACTCCCACTGCTCCCCTCCAATTCCCTTTTACTCTTCTCCATCAGACATTAACTGCTGCTTATTACTGGGGCTTAGAGGATAGATCAGGTCACACAGTCATTATTGGAAAAAACCTCATTCAGCTGCAACTGCATTCCAAGTAGCAGGGATGCCAAGCATAGAAAAGTTCACACAGATGCTTGCAGTAACAGCATAATGCAGAGCAAACTAATGGAATAAGAAAATTACAAGAAGACCTCTGCCAAAAACAGTTTTTGGTTTGTTTTGCATGGAGGCGATGGAGAAAAATGTGTATAAGTCTACTCACATTGGCAAGTTCAGTGTAAACCTGCAGTGTGATAATGGTCCTTCTGTTCATTGTTCACTCCTGTAAAGAGTCAGATACAGCCAATGACATTGATTTCAGTAGTAAATCCGATAATAACCAAGCAGGTGGGAACAGCGAGAGCAAAATAACTCAAATTAACTGAAATGGATCTGAACTAGTACAAGCTACTGTCGTAGGTCTGACATTACATAAACAAAGAAGCATGGCTAACTACACAGATGAAATGCATTCAAGAGAGCTGTTTTACCAACCTGTGACTGGACAGTGAAAGATGGGGCAGGAGACTGATTAGCTCAGCCTTCTGTCAGTCTGCTTTCTTTTTCTATCAACATGTCCCTTGTTAACACATGAGCACTGCAGTACCTCTTACTCCTTGTGCTGCTTCTCCCTCCCTCAAGAGGCTGATACCAGGTCAAACTCAGATACTTACATTACTTGCATTTAAAAGACACACTTATTGATGTAATAATGAATACAGAGCTGCATTACTGCCTTCTTTTATATATGCCTAGAGTTCAGCTTTACGTTTCAATTATAGTATGCATAAGCTGCCTCTTTAGTGTCTGTGAACAAGGCAATATTTGCACTGAGGTCAGATTTGGATGCCTCTGAACTTTCTGCAGAACAAGCCTGGCAATTACATTGTTTAGAAGGAACCAAAGGAAGCCAATCCAGGATGTTCTCTAAATCCCTGTGAAAGATTGTATCACATGCATCCACTTTACAGGAATGAGGACCACTTGAATTTCCACTATGTTAGCAGTGGAGTGTAGAAATGTGTTGCATTGAGTGCTCAGTGAGCTTATTGAACTCCAATGAAGAGAACTTCAGTTATACTGCATATTCCTTACAATTAAGGTCTTCATCATGTATAAAGGGGGTTTCCTGCCATGCAGAGATTTGTACATGTCAATGTATTTATAAGAATAGCCTGCTAGAGGTACTTTGTATAACTATTGGTCCTTTACTACAAAGAGCAGTGAATTGTCCAAAGCTGTACTCACCAGTAGTGCATGTTTAACAGGTAACCATTTATACAGTTATGTGTAAAATTAGGTACACCCCATGGAAATGTTTTACTTTTTCAACAATTCGAACGTGCCAATCAATGGTTTTTGATTGATCAGCATTCAGCATTTTGTTCCAGTTGGCCTGGTCTTTCCTTATGTGTTCAGTTGCAAAGTGCAGTCTTGCACTGTGTTCGTTTTGGATAGCAAAGGCTTTCTCCTGGCTCACTTCCCATGCAAGTTAAATTGGTGCAATCTCTTTTTGATTGTAGATGCATGCGCTTTGAGCCCAACTGTTGCAGGATTTACCTGAACTCACAATTACATTTTGGCATTTTTGGAGACTTCTCTTATGGTCAGCTCTTGGGTTGAATTTTCGGGGCAGGCCATTCCTGGACAAATTAGAAGTTGTTTGCAATCTACACCACTTGTATTTTCCTTACAGTGCAATGATTGATTTAAAAAAAAGGGAAATCTTTTAAAATCCCTTGCCAGACTACTAGACATCTGCAACCTTCTTTCTGGGGGCTCTTTTCATCTTTGCTATTGACATATGTGAGGCAATCATGCCAAGAAAACACCTGACCCTAGATGTCTAAAGTTTAAATAAGACCAGTTCCCTGCATACTCCCTAAGGGGGTTGCAATCAATGCCACCTAACCTGGAACACTGGATTCTAATTTCATGACAATAAAGGGGTGGTAAATGTAGGGGTGTACTTACTTTTTCCATGTGAACAGTTGGCATTTTTATTAATTTAGCTTATAATAATGAATATACCATGTCAATTTTTAGTGTCCTTTGTTCAAGTATATCCTCACTATCTGCAGGCACTGTTTAAATCAAGATCCAATGCTTCTCTGTTCAAATATATTTTAAAATGTAACACTTTCCATGGGGTGTACTTACTTTTTCACATGGCTGTATATGTAGCGATGGATGAATTGATGTCTCAGAAGTGTGATTTAGCTACCAGGGCAAATGTCCACAAAACATGAACTGTTGGGATTTGAAGACAGACAGGACGTGTTGCCTTAATCTGTGCCCGCCAATTAGTTTAAAGCTTGCCACAGTTAAATAGATTTAGGGGGTTATTCACTAATGAGCCAAAGGATCCAGCCATAGCTTCAGCTGATCCTTCACTTCGGCAGCCTGAGCCCTTCAGTTCAGTTGAACCGGAGGGTTGCTGTACGGACTATTCACTATAGCCCTTACAACAGCCGAAGGCAGCTGAGCGGCTCAGTCAAGCCGAACGCATATGCTTCGGCTCGGCTGAGCCGTAGTGACAGATTAAGCGTGGAGAAATGTCGGCCAAAGCCATCCAATCTCCATGCAAATGACAGCGGGGCGGAGCCGTCACGGCCGGGTCTGCCCAGTTATTATTGTTTAGTGACAGATCAGCGTCCCCAGGTCATTTGGGGACGCTGATCTGTCATCCAAACTGAGCGCAGCGAGCCATGAGATCACAGCTGGCTCCGCCCAGCTGTCATTTGCTGGCCGTTCGCCCCGCTTCGGCTGTCACTTCAGCTCAGTCGAGCCGAAGCATATGCCTTCGGCTTGGCTGAGCTGCTCGGACACCTTCGGCTGCTGTACGGGCTATTGTGAATAGCTCGTACAGCAACCCTTCGGGTTCAACTAGCTAGGGCTGGAAACTTCGGCTCCTTTGTGAATAGCCCCCTTTCGGTTCAACGCCACGGCCGGCTGCTGCCAGTTGTTATTTATTGGCTGGGACCTGCTTGAAGACTCTGGCAGGTGTTGGCCAATAGGAAATAGTTGAGCAGAACTAGCAGTGATGTCATCGTGGGCTCAGCCCAATCGTTTTTATTTTGCCGGCATCTGTGAGACGCTTCATTATGTGGCGGGAGTTTGTCACGTGCGGTCAGGTCGGCGTGCGTCGGTTTTTTGTATTATTATTTTTTTCTTTTTAAATATTTTTCTTTTAATTTTAATATTTTTTGACATTTTAAAAATAATTTTTCAAAATGTCTGCACTTCGGCTGAAATCAGCTGTACAGGCCTGGAGTGAATAGCTGGACAGCATTCGGCTCACTTCGGCTCGGTTATACACTCGTGAATAACTCCCTTAAATTCTGATTGGTTACTATGGGTTCTTCCACTCCTCGCTGTTCAGGTATATTACAGGTGTCTGTGTCCCATCTGAAAAGTTGAATACTTGATGCATGCCAGTCATTTATTGATTCAATTCTTTCTCTTGTTGCAGTTGAATCCTTTGAGGAGGTATCAGACAGCTTGTGTATTCCCCAGTACAACAAAGATGGGGAAGAGCGAGTGATTCTCTTTCTTAAAATGAACAATAATTACACTTTTGGCAGTGACCTGGTGAAGAGGATAAGAGATTCTATTAGAATAGCACTGTCTGCCAGGCATATACCATCTCTGATCCTTGAAACCAAAGACATTCCAGTAAGTATAAAAGGCATTGATTGCTACAGTATCCTATGATCCTATTACAATGGTACACAACCTGAAAACATGTAGATGTTTGCATGTTCTGGTAAAATAACTGACTGCAATAGTTATAAAGAAAGGCAACACCACGATAACACCCTAATCTGTGGGAAATAAGTTCAAGCAGAGAGGATTGCACAAAACAGAGCAGAAATTGGATTGTGTTTCTCCTTATCTACAAACAATGTAGAAGTGACTCCAAGCCAAGCAAAGCATGGTGGGAGTACTTTACTTTGTTAAGCACATGGGAAATTCCAGGATCATACTATGTCCTTCCAGTGCATTTTCCTGCATCAAGAACACCTAGACCGTATTACAGTTTATGCCTATTATAATCTATCCTATTGTACCATAAAACATATGACTGGATCTAGAGCAAATGTGCTTGTACACAGATCAGCTCAAGCTGAACTTCCACATTGTATCAGCAGCAGTAATTGTTTGACAACCATTTACAATTTTGGTGTGTGAGCGGATTTCATCAGCCATCTAGTTTGATAAACTCACTTATGTAAAATTGGGTAGTAGACAACAGAACAGATTTCATGGTCCTTAAAGCGTATATAAAGCCAAATATTGAATACTGTATACTGTAGCTCACCAATCCTTAAAGGATAACTATGGGGTCAGTGTTTTTCCCCATAGTTCTCCTTAGGGTAACGGGAGGACACAAACTAGCGTCCTCCCGTTACCCTAAGCTTAGTATACCGCGAGCTACAGCTTGCGGTATACTGAGACGCTACAGCCGGAGCGGATCCCGACTTAGATGACGGGATCCGCCCAGCTGCGTGAGTGACAGCTGGCTCTGCCTATCTAGAGGCAGAGCCAGCTGTCCCCGCCCCCTCCCCCGTCCATTCCGCCAGTCAGCGCTGGCAGATCGGAGCGGGGAGAGGGGAATCCAGCCCCTCCCCCTGTCACGGCAGAGAGCCGTGACAGGATCGAGAGGTGAGCGAACCTGGTATGTGTTCGCTCACCTCCCGATCTACTGAGCCGACCTGTGACAGTCTCATTGTCACAGGTCGGCTAGAACTATGAGGTGAGTGAAAAGCACTCATGTCATAGTTCTCCTTTAAATAAAGCAGCTGCATTTGTATTCTTTTTTAGTTTTTTCCTTTATTTTCACCAGGTGATCCCGCCAGTAACACACTTCCAGTCTCAGGGTGCTGTGTGCCCCAATTATCAAGAAGCCGGGCAGCAGATCATGACCTGCCGCCTGGCTTCCTGATTGCCTGGGAAGCCTGTGTTCTATCGACAGAAAACTGGCCTCACTTCTCGAGGCTGCCTTGCTTACTGACCAATCAGCAAGCCAGGCGGCACGTCATGAACCGCTTTTCAGCTTCCTGATTGGCTAGAAGGCCGGCTTTACGTGTTGCTAGGCAACCTGGCTTACTGACCTATTGGGAAGCTTGAAGGCGGGTCATGACGTTTCCTGATTGGAAAGGAAGCCGGCTCCATGCTCCCTCAGCACTACCAGTCAGAGGGGGATCTCCCTCTGACTGGAAGTTCTGGTATCAGAGGTAAGTATCGGAGCATGGTACTCGCCCAAATCCTCGGTATAGGTGCATCCCTCATTAAATATATTCCAAAAGGTGCTCAAAATGTAACTTTTAATTTTCTTTGGAAAGCAGCAACAGCCTGAGTAGAAAAGCCTTTCCTCTGACAGCATGCGGCAGAGGAGAATCCTTGCTCTCTGTGTGGAAGCAGTGGTCTCTCTGAAGTTGTCTGACATGCTGAGTCAGACCTATGGCTCTCCAATCGACAGGAAGCATGAGATTTTCTGACTGTGGAGATGTAGGTCTGACTCAACAGGGGACATGTAGACCTCAGAGAAAGGGTCCTCTGCTGGCAGGGGACAGGTTTTGCTACTCAGGCTGTGACTGCTTTCTAAAGAAAACAAACTAATATATTACACCTGAAATAAATGTAGCTGATTTAAACTCAATCAGGCTTTAAAGTGATGCTGAAGCCAAAAGGTTTTTAAGCTATTCCAAATGCTGGAAAAAAATCACTTAAATGGACGCTGCTTCTTGATGTTTAAAATTTTTAGTTTCCTGCAGAATCAGCTGGTCTCCTGAGCACTGGTCCTGATATCCTGTTTTAGAGTGACTCCTTTCCCTTGCAGGGTCCAATGGAGCCACCCTTGTGTGTGCTAGTAATCAAACACCCAGCAGGGCAAGTCTATCCCCCTCTCTGCTCACCACTCCTGCCTTCTTCAGACTAGTAGATGGAGATCTGCTGTGCTCTGTCCCTTGTGATCTTGTACTGGACCGGAAGTTCTGGGAAGTGGCGCTGAGAGATTTGGAGCTAGATGTTTGCAAACATGATGACTGAAAGTGCATGGGCAAAAATAGAAAGAAATACTTGGTGGGCAATGCATATTTGATCTGGATTTGCTATAAAAAAAAAAAAAGTTTGAGTTTACACTGGCGGCATTCCAGAGTGTAGGTCGGGGGTTACTTTTCCATACCATAAGCGGTAACCCCGAGCCACACTCGGGAATGCCGCATAGCATTTACTTACCTTGTCCCACGAGCCGCGCTGTGTTCTCTTCCGGGTTCCGTCCCTTGCGAGCGTACGCGTCGCAGGGGGACGGAACCGGCGGGATATTTAAAAAAACCGACAAAAACAACAAAAATTCGGTGAAAAAAATAGAACGAAAAATGACACGAAAAAATCATACCGCCAGAGAGGTTAATACTACTTTACTATTAGATAACAGTGGTTCATCAGAAAAAAACATTCCATCCTTCCCCTTAGATTAGGCTGGGATTGGATAAGTCTACTGCTTTTATATCAACACTGTAAATAATGTATTCCTCATCTGTCATCATCTGTTGGTCTCTCTCCTCCCACAGCAGTTGCCCTGGGAATCCTGCCTTAGCTTCCCAGTATTGAGAGCCTATGTATGTCATTGACAAGCATGCAGCACAAAGCTTTTTCAGCCCTTCTCCATGCTGAAGTAAATGTGATATTTCCCGTTACAACCCGCATGCGGCATTTACTTTTCCTGTTACACACTGTCCTCCAGCTTTGATAGTGTTAAAATGTTCAAAAGCGAATCCCAAACTACCGAGTAAAATGTTGTGGAAGTTTGGCAAAGAATTGTGACCTTGAATGATTATAGAACTGCCAAGTTTCATCATGATCTGAGTCTTTTTCCCATAAGTCATAAGCATCTGAAAAACAGGATTTAACATAATGCTGCCTCACTAGATTTAATGTAAGGAGCTATGAGTTTGGCAGAGAACACCGGAGACTGATATGCATTCCTAAGCTTCCTCTAATGTATCTGTGGGATACAAAATGTCTTTATTTCTGCCTGTCTCATAACTTTCTATTCCACTTTATTCACTTTGGGAGGTCCCAAGTGCATACCCCACCGTTTAACACACAGATCTGTTCTGCTGTCCTCCACCCCCTCAAAACAAATTATGTATATGTCTTAAATGTGTTATTTTACTTCTCGATGGTATTTGAAGAGACATCTTCAGTGTAATTTTCACTATTGTCTTAAACAGTAGAAGAGAACAGAACATTTTGGATGTCTATAGGGGAAAGATAATTGGTAGAAACTGGTGCTTGATTTCCTCCAGATACATTATACTAGAAGCATGTGGGGGCTGGAAAATTCTGGTGTCACTTGCTGTGGAGTCGTTAATATCTGTACACGTTTGCTCACTCTGCGATATTAGCATCCATTGATTTCCCTGACGTGCCTGGACAGTGCTCAGCGCTAGAGAAGGAGCAATTTTTTCCGAAACTTGCCATACAAATGTACACGCGTGTGCTGAGGACCGAGTGGACAGAGCCCATCTACTCTGTAGAAAAGAGACAGCTTTAAGCTGCCTACTGAAAATCTCATTAGCAGTAAGTGTCTGGTGACCTCATGCAGTTTTGATATAAGTATGAAGAAGTCACGCTAACTCCAGCTCAAGTTCAGTCAATATTTTATTGACCTCTGTGGTGTCACAACATGGCACATCACTTTTTGTATATATTGGTTTACTTTTTGTATATATTGCTGCAAGTATTGGTTTGTGTTCACTCTTTGTTTGCCTAATGGAGGGACCAAACGGGTTCCTGGCCATGTTGTGACACCACAGAGGTCAGTAAAATATTGACTGAACTTGAGCTAGAGTGCGATTGACTACTTCATACTTATACTGATTTGCGGAGGCACCCATGGTCGCTTGGCACCCACCCGATACTTGAGGGTATTATCCGGTCACGTGTGCAATGAGTTTCTTTTGATTATTGAACTCATGCAGTTTTGGACACAAAAGAAAAGTCGAGTTTGGTTTTAAAGCAACTCTGTCACTAAAGTCAATGTCCAAAATAGTCTAATAGAAGCCATGAATTACCAGACTCTCTTGCTGCCTGTGCTCCCAATCTGCACTAGTAAAGACAAACTGTTGACTGAAGAATCTGACACATCTGGGAGTGTCAATTTTCTGGTTCCCTGTTTAACGGTTAAGTGGTAGACTGCTTAATGGTTCAGTCTACCACTCCCTACCTCACTACTTTGACCTGTAATGACATAGAAGGCAGTGGGAGGAACCTCAGTGTGCAGCAGGAGCTAGAAACTTGACATCCCCAGAAGTGTCAGATTCTGCTGGAACAGAGATTGGCAGCATGTCAGTAGGATGGCTTATATTTCATGTCTTCTTTGTGGTCCTTAAATGACCCCCCTCCCAGGTTCAGCGCATTTAAAGATATGACTGAAAGACATAGGTCTGTTTTGTCTAATTTATCATGTCATTGTTTCACAGCTCAGATTTAAGTCCAATTAAATTCCAGAGACAACTACCAGGTACAAAAACATATATAATTATATCACTGCTTCAGACCCAGGAGCAAGTTCCATAGAGGACGACTGCTATCTGTGTGTGAGCAGTGGTCTCTCTGCAGTGGTCTGGTATGCCCCCCCCCCCTCTCTCCAGCAATGAGCTTTCTTGACTGTAAAGATCTAGCTGTGGCACACTGATGAAGGATGTGGGGCCGCTACAGAGAGATCACTCGTTACACACAGATATCAATGGTTCTTTGTTGAGCCTTGCGCTAAGATCTGACAAGATTATGCTGCTACTGGAGGGGAAACATCAATAAACAGCAGTAAACCTTTTCAACATGTCTTCAGTCTAGTCACTTGATGCCACGAGGTCTTCAGTCTAGTCACTTGATGCCACGAGGTCTTCAGTCCAGTTACTTGATGCCGCGAGGTCTTCAGTCTAGTCACTTGATGCCACGAGGTCTTCAGTCCAGTCACTTGATGCCACGAGGTCTTCAGTCCAGTCACTTGATGCCACGAGGTCTTCAGGGATGCAGGGAGCAGCATTGAGGAGATGACACCGGTGCTGTTCTCTGCACTATCGTGCAGTAAATGTTGGGTGTTATCTAAGCACTCTGCACTCACAGCATGTCCTCAAACTCCTGAAGTCATTCAACACCTAAGACTGAGGACATCTTGTGGATGAGAAGAGTACCATGAAGGATGGTTCTGGTTAAATATTGGCAGTATTGCAGCCAAAGCTTTTTACTTTTACAACACCTGGGGGACATTAAAATAAATGGCAGTATGTAAAGTAAAAAAAAGTAAAAAGCCGTATGTAGAATGAAACACGTGTGGCTTTTACTTTGTCTCATCTAATCAATGTTCCTCTTCTTTACAGTACACAATTAGCGGGAAGAAAGTAGAAGTTGCTGTAAAACAAATCATCGCGGGCAAGGAAGTAGCGCATCGCGGGGCGTTCTCCAACCCCCAGTCCCTGGATCTATACCGCAATATTCCAGAGCTGCAGAATTTCTGAGAGACTATGGGGATCATATACATTGACCTGCATGGATGGCACAGACTAATAAGGGAAATTCTGTATTTCCAAGGTATATGTGACTTGTGCCAGCAGCCGTATCTTGTTCTACAGGGAAGAATCAACCTTCTATCTACATTCTGTCAACACACCAAAGTCATTGCATTCAGTTTTATAAATAGCATTTCAGAACCAAATGTCATATTCTCTCTTCTGGAAAGCATGAGTTTAAGCCATGGCATCTGTTATGTAAAATTAGGTCAGTTTCCTCATCTTAATCCAAGGACACAAACTGTACACTTCTCCAGCTGTTCAAGTGGCCCTGTCTAGAAAAAACCCCAGAAATGTCTACAGCCTGTAAGAAATCTGAAATGCTATGCACTGTTACAGTCACCAATCCCTCTCATGAGCATGGTACCCTGTACAATTCTAGCCCATCATTCCTGTATATTTGCTATCATGGCATGAGCTGTTACAGCATGTGACCGTTTAGGAGCAATTCATGAGCCTGCTGGAATTGTCTGCATTGTCTCAGGAGCAGAGCAGACATTAGGCTCCTGGGGATTATCATGATAATAATCTGCTTAGAGAAGGACAAATACATACTAGCGTTAGACCATTTTGAATTTAGATATATCGGTACAATGTCAGCACATAGTAAACACTGCTTTATATATACAGTATATATATATATAATGGTGTCTTCAATGTAGAGTTCAAGTAATAGGTCCACTTTCCATGATATGTCTTTATGTGCTTCCACTCCAAATGAAGTCATACGTTCCCTACTCCTTCTATAGACAGGTGGCACTCATCCATAAAAAGCATGCTTCACCTGTAAACTTTCTATTCCTAGTAACAGTTTAGTTATCTGCCTTCTGTTGTACAATAGGGAGTGATCTGCTAAAGTGCTGAGAGACAACAACAGCATGCTTTTTAAGGGAAAGTGTCGCATATTTTGGGTTATTAGTGCACTGTTTACCTCAAAAGTCATTTTTGATAGGACTTTTACCAATTCATGCCTATATTTTTCATATTGTAGTTAATACAGAGGTCTGTAAATTAGCCACTAGAGGGAGCTCTCACTGGTTCAGTGCAATGCCTTTCTCTCTTAGCAGCTGTTGAGGTAGAATGATGGGGAGCAGTAAACACAAACATTGAGGTTGATTTATTAAAGTTGAGAATCTTCACCGTGTTCACTTTGAATACCCAATCGTGGGAAGACAAAATATAGATGGATTTGCTTTTCACATGATTGAGTGAAGATTTACTTCATTTATCCAATCAGCCTCATCGTGTAGCACTACAAAGAGGGGAGCAGAGACTGTGTTTGTAATAAGCAACTATGGCTGCTCACAGGTATGGTTAATGACATACTGTACATAAGAGTCCAGGTTATTCAAACTGAACCACATATTGATGAGGTTATTTACATCCAGATGTTCTTTACATGTCTGTCTAAAAATGAAATGTTCAAAACAGTAAACATTCCCTTTAAGTATCCAGTTATGTGCAGGGAAGCTAAAAAAAAAAAGAATTTCTGCACATGATTGGATGTTGGACACATGCTTTAGTAAATCACTGCTATGTGTGCTCATTTATAAAGCAGTGAATGTGACATTCACTGAAGGCATATCTTTCTTGTACATGTGTTATAAATTACAGGGATGATTTCACCTGCAGCGACTGTTTGGTGAATGTCACATTCACTGCTGTATAAATAGGCCCCTTAGATAGTCAGCCCAAAAATAGGCCTCTTCAGATAGCCAGTCAGACTACATAGTTACTCAGTCCAAAAGGCATTACTTTCATGTGTGTGTGTGGGCACAATCTGCCACAAAAGGAACACAGTAGGAAACTAGAAAAGGGAATAAAGGTGAAGATACCCTTTTACTATAAAGAGATTTTCATTGCAGAAATTGCACTGGCTGTTTTTTTTTGCTGCCCTGAGTTCAATAAATGTTGCCAATGTTCTGTACACAGACCTATAAAACAGCCCACAGACCAGGCGAGAGAGATTTTACCTGTGCATGCTTTATATAATTGATGTGTGTAAGCTGTGAACCATGGTATGGAATCTCTTCATTGATCACCAAGAAACCATTTGTTTTAGTTTGGGATAAGTCGGGGAAGAGTAAAATATCTGTCATGTTCATATTCCTGTCTGTCAGCTAATCGGGGAGATGTACCCTCATTTCCTGTGCGACCAGGACAAGAAATGAGAAGTGCAGTTGTCACCGGACACCGGACCGGACATAAAAGCATTGTCAGAAGTTCTAACCTTCTTCTATGTATTTTTTTTGCGTCTCTTCCAATTAGAGAGATTTTTTTATCATATCTGAAAGGAAGTCTCTCTAATTGGAGCACGGCAAAAACCAACCTGACAGAGGCCTAATCCTTCCCTGCTCTAATTAAAACAAAAAACATTTTGGCTGAAGATTGGCTTTAAAGAATAGATGCACTTTCTGACAAAGTCTACTATTTGCTCCCCTCCACTGACCTAACAGATCCCACCCTTCTCCTCCACAAATGTATACTTACTGAGGTCTGAGGTCTCCTGTATTTGTTTACATCCCATGCTGAGGTCTCTCTCTGCTGGCCGCATCTGCACACTGGAGCCCCACCAAAGTCTATGGGTGTCCTCTCCCTGTACCTCCCGCTGAAAGATGGAAGTGGATGAGTCCTTTAGAAGTCTACGAGGCTCTACTATGCAGGCACTGCTAGGAGAAAGAGGACTTCAGCACGGGATGTAAACAAACACCCAGGAAGCCCCGGGTGCCGCATCTCAGGAAGTATGTGCCTATGAAGGGGGTCAGCTGTTATTTCAGGGGAGAGGTGCAGAAAGAATAAGTGCACCTATACATTAAATCTGAGGGGGGGTGTAAGAAGTCCAGTGCTGCCTAAATAAAAGGGACACATAACTGTGCTGCATTTTTAATAAGCTAGTAGCACACCTTCAAGGAAAAAGGACATGATTTTTTTTTTAGGGCAGCGCATCAAAACACACGTCATATGCATGGTGGGGTGCTGCAGTGCATAGGAGTGAATGTGCCCTAAAAGTTGTAAGGTCCAAAGCATATTAGATACAATGCCCTGTGGTCTGTATTGAAGTGATTGATATGAGGATTACTTAGAGACAGAGATGGTGGACTGCAACTCTCATTATTTTAAAAGAGGTGTGCCTGCTGGTGTCCAGCCTTATTCATGGTATATATATAT
>NW_017306281.1:4221970-4238288 GCF_000935625.1 Nanorana parkeri
TATATATATATATATATATATATACAAATCTGACTTAGAAGGAAAAGTCTCCTTGGGTTCAGGAAGGCTGCGATTCTCATCTGTCAACAGTAAATGGTGGAAACTGATATCCGAGGAAGAATATGATCTGGGCTGCTAATAGGTAATCTTGGTACATTCCCTTTAATTATGGCATGAGCTTTCGGATGGCATCGTATAGAACTGGGTGTGACTGGTCATTCAAGTTCTCAGTTCAAAGCAATTGTTCCTTAAAGCTCTTCAGCCTGCACTTTGTAAAATGATCACTCTCTGCATCAGGGGTAGGCAACCTTGGCACTCCAGCTGTTGTGGACCTGCAAGTCCTATGGCTCTCCAGTTGTTGTGGAATTATGACTCCCATGGCTATTCAGCTGTTGTGGACCTGCAAGTCCTATGGCTCTCCAGTTGTGGAATTATGAGTCCCGTGGCTATTCAGCTGTTGTGGACCTGCAAGTCCTATGGCTATTCAGCTGTTGTGGACCTGCAAGTCCTATGGCTATTCAGCTGTTGTGGACCTACAAGTCCTATGGCTATTCAGCTGTTGTGGACCTACAAGTCCTATGGCTCTCCAGTTGTTGTGGAATTATGAGTCCCATGGCTATTCAGCTGTTGTGGAACTACAAGTCCCAATGACAAGACTCTTGACAGCCCTAGGCATGACTCGTAGGGGCATGAAGAGATTTGTGGTTTGACCACAGCTGGAGTGCTGAGGTTGCCTACCCTTGATCTCTACTTTTAAAAATAGGTCTATTAATGTTTAGAATCATTTACTGCTTTGCATATAAATTTGCTGTTGGCTTTAAAAATGGGACAGTGTAATGTGTTTTACCAGAGAATTTGATTAAGCCATGGGTGTGTTTCAGTGCAAGCTTTATATGTTTACAAATTTGCATAATTATGTGCTTCTGTCTTGAAGGCAGATGTGGGTGATAAAATACTGACTGTTTATGCCATAACCAAGTGCACTAGTTCCACATCTTGCTGCTTATTGGTCAGTCCTGAAGTTCTATTTAATGTCCCTTTGCCCTTGTGGTAGCTGCTATGTTATTGTTATGCAGTTAAGTATTGCAGTAGACCTTTGTGACTGTGAACATCTTACTGCCCGCCGAACGCTAGCAGGAGTCTGAATGGTTAGTGCCGCAATAAGCGCACACATATCAAAGACTGGAAAATTAACCATGCTTATGTATGTAGGTATGGGACCTTTTATCCAGGAAGCACTTACCCAAAATGCTCCAATAGCTACAGCTCATTTTCTCCATAATGCACACACATTCACCTGGCTATAAAGGATTCCTGCTACATTGGTTATAGAGTACAACTTGTTGTCACTGAAACTTCTTGCCATAAAATGTTATTTGGGAAGGTGCCCCTATTCCTCTTTGATATGCTACATTTTCCGGATCCAAGGCATTTTGGATATAAGATCCCATACCTGCATTTAAGCACAATAATAAAACCATAGTGCTTTACAAAACAATGCAATGTTACATAGATAGGAAATTGTGAGATCGGGTCAAGTCTATTAATGTGTTTCTTTGACATTTTATTATTGTCACCAAAAGTTCAATATTCTGCTGTGTTTACCAATCTGTGCAATAAAATGGTACAAGCTATTGTATTTTATGTAATATACGTTTAAACAATGATTGCAGTGTGGGGAATACGTGTATGTATTAAGCATTGTCTGTAATGCATTAAAAACACCCATTTTTTTTCTTTTATACCTGTTTTGGAGTCTTTTTTTTTATTATTTCGATTTATTGGATGGTGATATACATAAAACACAGTACATTAACAAGGGACAGATTATCAGTGCAGTCCGTTTTGGAGTCTTTAATCAAAATAATCACCTTCACTAATGGTGGTAAATGTATAAATTACTGAGGGCCACTCGTGCACACCAACACTTCTAGACGGCTGAACAATAGTAGCTAATTTTGATAGGCATTGCAGCCAATTCACAATGAGTGAGCTGTAATACACTTCAACACCTGAAAATGTCAATCCTTGCTCTATTGTTTACCACAATGCACACTGAAGAGAATGTCGGTGTAAACATAAGCCCCATAGTTGGCATGAATGCCTACAATAGTAACCCCCAGCATTATTCTCAGTGGATTCACTAATAGCCCCCTGCAATGGCGTCAAGGTCTGCAATAATAACCCCCCAGCATTGGTGTCAGTGACTGCAGTAATAACCCCCAGCATGTGTCAGGGGCAGCAGTAATAACCCCCATCATTGGTGTCAGTGACCACAATATAAACTACTAGCATTGGTGCAAGTGACTGCAATAAAAACCAGGACAAAAATAGCCAGTGGCCCATGTGCAGACTGCGTGTTGTCCCCCAGGGGTGCACACACTGCTTACTGGTGATGCATTAGATTCTGCCAAGGATTGGCTATGTTCCAACAAACATGAATGGCTAGAGACATGGAGTATCTCTAGTCATCTGTGCATGCAAATATTGTTCTGTTCACTGGATGCTTTAAAAATAGAGTTATATGTGTACAAAACGGTGTTAATACTGACAAAATTTGCTGTGGTTGCCCTAAACAGTAATGGTTAAAACCAGCAATAAATTGCACAGATCCAGAGGGGCAGCCTGGAAGCCCCAAACCTTGGGGCACTCTGCTTGGGCCACCTTCTACACCTCTCAGTTTGTCCATGGCTGATATGAGTAGCCTCCCTGGCTGGCAAGACTGCTTCTCAACCTTTCTGCTCATTTTGTTATATGTATAGAGAAGGTCCTTGACTTTTTGGGTTCCTGGGGCTGTCAGAAAATTCCTAATGGTAACTGTAGGCCCCTCTAGATGTCTATGATTACCAGGAGCCATCCAACATTATTTCCTTTTAAGGGTATTAGTAGGCTATTGTACTCTTACCAATAATTTTTTCACCTATTCATCTTTATTACAGAATAACCAACAGAGGGAGCAAGATAATTAGATAATTAGATCTATCTCAGAATGATCAGTAATCATATGGAGTCTATTCATCTGGGTTTGTCCTCTGTTGCTCATATTACACATTCTGAAATGGCTAGTGATTCCTAAAAGGCAATCTGAAATGACCTCCTCACAGACAGGCTTGCATTTGTTGCAGGCCAACACTGTTAAGTGAGATAGTATATTTTCTGGCAAACCATTAATAAACTGAAGATCCAGAAGTGATCTTACCAAAGCGTGTGTTTTCACTGGAATTCTTTCAACAAAATTGTTACATAGAGCCCTGTGTTCAGTTAGTGGTGAAGGTCATGTCTTCTTCTCTTAGGCTAATGTATCCCTCAAAGGCCATGTGTATATCACCTAAATAAATCATGCAAGTTAATGTTAGACATTCTGTATTAAATTACAGAAACTGGGTACACACCAAAACTAAATTGTGTTTCCAGAGAGGATTTAGTTGAATCAATAGATCTCAGTCACCCCTCTAAAAACAGCCCGGTGTCCCTCACCTTAGATTGACAACAGCAAGCACACCAGTGTCTAACTTCATTTGGCCTTCGCCTCTAATGTGTTTTCACTTACTAAACTGGCCATTCTGTTATTATGTTTGTCATTTTCTTCCGCCAAAAGGTACATTTTCTTCCTCCAAAAGGTACATTTTCACTCAGCTGTCTCAATTATCTAAGTCACTTATAGTCATTTCTAAATTACTGTAATGTGAAAACCATAACTGCATATAGATGGTATCAGTGCATTAAGCAAAGAATATTTGGTGGATGCAACAGCCTTTCACATTCATAGACATCAGGAGGACATTTTCCAGGAAGACAAAGTTTTCTGTAAAACGCAGAAACAGGAGACAGAAACTATTAGTAGTAATAGAAATGAGGTAAACTCAACTGTATTTAAAGGAGAACTATGAGGTGAGTAAAAATCACTCATCCTCATAGTTCTAGTCGACCAGGGAACTGTCACAGGTCGGCTCAATAGATTGGGAAGTGAGCGAACACATACCGTAGCTCACTCACTTCTCGATCATCTCCTTGCAGAGAGCCGTGATTGTCAGTCACGGCCCCCTGCAGGGATCCCTCCCCTCTCCAATCCTCCAGTGCTGAGTGGAGAAATGCTCTGCCTCTAGATAGGCAGAGGCAGCTGTCACTCACGCAGCTGGGTGGATCTCGACAGTAATGTTGGGATCCGTCCAGGCTGCGGCGGTCTCAGTATACTGCAAGCTGAAGCTCACGATATACTGAGCTTTGGGTCATAGGAGGAGGCTAGTATATGTCCTCCCGTGACCCTTAAGAGAACTAGGGGGAAAAACACTTACCCCATAGTTCTCTTTTAATGAGTCTGCTACCAATTTCTGGCCTAACCTACCGTATTTGCCGGCGTATAAGGCGACTGGGCGTATAAGACGGCAGGAAACAGGGACACCGGCACTCCAATGTTAGTTCAAATATAAAGTCTTTTTATTGTAGAAAAAACTACATGTCACAAAGTTGTGACATGTAGTTTTTTCTACAATAAAAAGACTTTATATTTGAACTAACATTGGCGTGCCGGTGTCCCTGTTTCCTGCTGTTACATGACGGTTGCCGTCCGTCGACCACCGCAGCACCCAGATTCTTTCATTGGAGACAAGCGGTCAGGAGTGCGATGGGTTCAAGGATCTGGGCGTATAAGCCGACCCCCTAATTTTTCTGTTAAAACACAGGTTTTGGGATATACTCGTCGTATAAGACGAGTGTAGCCCAAAATAATGTTTAAATACACCCACTAACCTCCATGGTGGTATTCCCGAGTGTGGCTCGGGGTTAATTTTCAGTACCATAAGCGGTAACCCCGAGCCACACTCGGGATTACAGCGTAGCATCTCTTACCTTGTCCACGATCTCCGCTGTGTCCTCCGTCTTCCGGGTTCCGTCCCTTGCGAGCGTCCACGTCGCTGGGGCGAAACCGGCGGGAATTTAAAAGGTTTTTTAAAAAAACCCGGAAAAAAAAATAGAACAAAAAAGGAAAAAATAAATAAAATAATCAGACCGCCAGGGAGGCTAATCTGTCAGCGCGCTGGATGTGCAATAATAATGTATGTACGGAGGCTTCGACTACACACAGTATACCGCGCTGAGCCAATCACGGCGAGCAATGTATTCTATTACTGACTACAAAGCCTGCTCCGATAGGCAGAGGTTGTACACTACCTCTGCCAATCAGAGCAGGCTTCGTATTTTCAGAATACAAGATACTTGACATCGAGGCATCTATTTGTATAATGACCACATCTGTAGTATCACATGTAGTGTCTTACTTCCTGTGTGGCCTCATTTAATAAAAATCTGACCACACTTGTTCAGACCTACTTGTGTCGATCTGCACTAGGGATGCACTGATATCGAGTATTTAAGTACTCGTACTTGCCCAAATACTCCCAATGCCTACCCTGATAGCGAAAATCCTGTGATGGGTCGGGCAGCGTGCAATGACTCCGCCGCCCAGCTTCCCGATTGGTCGGCCTATCAGGAAGCCGGGGGGCGAGTCGTTACCTGGCTTCCTTAATGGGGCTTTCGGTATTCACTACCGGCGACTATTGTATACAAAATTTTGGTACTCATACTCAATACTGAAAAACCAGTATCGGTGCATCCCTACTCTGCACAAAACCCAAAAGCAATGTCAGATAAACAACTGCCTTTACTTTAAAAGAAGAAATAAAAATGTATCTATAAAACCTGAAAGTAGTTGTAATCCTTCCCCACTCTATCCAAAACTACAAGAAATGTTTTAGTTATACCTGTAGATACACTTTAAGGTGGAGTGGGCATGAATTTAACGAGCACCTAAGATTTAAAAAAATCCATGCCTGTGTGTAAAGTCTGGAACAAAAATTTAAAAAAGTCCTGCTCCCAAAATAAGTTAGGAGCTTCCCCATTTTTACTTTGTCTATATATTCTACCAATCAGCATGATATACTGTAGAGGAGAGCACGGGCAAAGCAAAAAAGGGGTTCAGGACCTCGTTTGTATATTGCTCTCAAGGTGCTTTTACATACACGTAAAGCAAAGCTAAAGTAAAAAATATTCAAAAACATCTAGTCCCCTATGAAAAGAAATCCCTCAAAAAGAAGATGGTCTGGTGAATAGATCACAATTAGTTAAGTAATATAACAAATTTAATGATTAATAAACACATAAAGATACCTATACAAAACATTTAAAAACATTAAAACAGCTTCCCTAAATCACCCAAGTGAAATGATGTGAATGTTCAGATATATAAATCTCCTAAAAAAGGGGGGGGGCAGGAAGTCTCTGGTGCAGGTACAATGAAGATATATCAAAAATAGACTAGCCGAACTGTACTCACGTTGTGTTTGTAACTCGTGGTGGAAATAGTACTTAATATGTCTCACAACGATATTTGCAAGTGGACTGTTTCACAACGTGGTATCCAATTGTAGCAATTTCCTTTTCAAAGGGATCCGCTTCAGTAGCGGAGCAGTGGTTCCTTTTGTTATGCTTCTTCCCCCGTCTGATTTATATCACTGTGTGGGATTGAGTTCCAATTTGAGGGAGAGAAGCCATAGGGAGAGTGTCCACTCGTGCGGCCGCACTGTGGGATGAAGTTTGATAAAAGTCCTCTCGGCAGTGTGTTCAGTGACCTGGGGAGGAATAGGAACTGTGTATGGTTACACTGACAGGGATTCACTCCCGTCTCCCGGTCTCGGCCACAGTGAGTACAATCTATTGCCGCTGTGCTCAGGCAAAGACCGCATCGAGGTTGTCCAATCCACTGAACTCGGCAGCTGCACAGATCCCCTGTCCTGCTTTCACTCGAACATTAAGTGATCCATTATGGGTGTTTCTGGGAAGCTGGAACACACGCTATCCTGACGCGTTTCCCCCCGATGGCCGGGGCTTCTTCAGAGGGGGCTTCTTCACACTTCACATGGGTATCTGTCACTGTGGTACAGCACAGTTCAAAAAGTCTCATAATGGGGCAGACTCCACCAGTTGGAACAGGGGCAGCTGTACAGCCAGCAATTTTGCAAGTCTGGCTTTGAGACAATGGGCATGGGACTGGGTGACCATTTTCTCTTCTGCTCCAGCAGCTGGGGAAGAGACACTTGCCTGGTCAAGGATGCTGCCGGAGATGGTGGAGTGGGGTTAGGAAACGTGCAGCAAGGTTCAAACCCATGCTTGGCCCTACTTTGCATGGCGTATCCTCCTCTCTGATGTACTGTAAGATAAGCCTTTTAAACCCCTTGTCAGTCTTCCATCCCCATCTCTTTAGGCTGCAGATCTTGCAGCATATGGAGATGGAGATTCATGTGGACTGTGGTTAAAAGTGGAAAGGGAGTGAAAAGGAGTGTGGACCTTTTGCTGCCAAGCAGTATAACTCATGTGCTGCTCCCACTGAATTTTGTGATGAAGAAAAATTTGTTTTGTCATGCCCGTGGTGCCCAAATGAATGGTACATTTACCATGTTTGATGTGCTGCAAGCAGAAGCTGCAGACCCTTATGCTGCACCTATATGCTGCAGTTGGCAACAGATGTGTTAAAAATGCCCAGAATGCTCAGATATTCTGGAGTGTCCCTGGGGATAACAATGGTCTGCACCCATTGGGATAACAGGACAGTGGTGATCTCTACCACGCCTGCCCCTGTACATACTTCCTCCTGCACGGCCGTTCGGGAAGCTGGGTTCTACAGCCAGGAGCGAGCGGTGCAGTCATAGGTAGGTTATTACCTTTTTGCAAACATTTAAAAAAAAAATGTTTTTGCATACATCTACTGCTTGCTGCTTGAATGCCTTTGTAGCACTCACCCCCGCAAGGGCTGCTGGAATATACAGGTCTTCTGTCCCACACCAGTGATGACTCACCCTCACCTGGACTCAAGTGACACCAACACACCGTTTAGAAGGTTTAAAATGGGCTTTATTAAAACTAGCAATAAGCCCTGTTTATACAATATTAAATGCAGTGATGCAATACAGCTCACCAAAATAAACGCAATTGGTGTTCGTTCACTGTAATCCGCCAGTGGAAGGTTTGCCTGAAATGCACTGAATGAGTAGAGAATGGATCTATCAGTTACACAACACAGAAATACCGTTCAACATGTACTCGTACTCGCCCAAATGCTCCGATGCCGGGCCTGATACATGAGCTCACAGTATCAGGAAGCTGGGCAGCGAGTCATTACACGCTGCCCGGCTTCCTGATAGGCCGGGAAGCTGGCTCCATGCTCCCTCGTCACCAGATGAGCTTGGTAAACCGGCTTCCTGGCCAATCAGGAAGCCGAGCACCATGCAATGACTCGTTGCTCGACTTACTGATTGGCCAGCTTCGACCACTTGGTGAGGAGGGAGCATGTAGACGGCTTCCCTGCTAATCGGGAAGCCAGGTGGCAAATCTTTACACGCCGCCCGGCTTCCTGGCTAATCAGAAAGTCAGGTGGTGAGTCATTACATGCCGCCCGGCTTCCTTAATGGGACTTCCGGTATCAGTATTCGGTGACGGCAAGTACCGGAAAAAAAATATCGGTACTCGATACCGAAAAAACGGTATTGGTTGGATCCCTAATAAGAACCTATTAAGAAGAAGAGACCCCTGTAGGTCCTAGCTAACCACTGGCCAGTGGGAATTCTACACACACAGAGTCTGCCGCAGTTGGGGTCCTTTAAATTCTGTGGTTGAGTAGTCAACCTTTTGTAAAACAATATTTGCAATCCACAGGATGGAAAGGGGTATCTTCACAAAGTGTCTCTAGATTTCTACACTGCACTGGTCTGGCAAAAGGGTAGCATAGCATACTGAAACTCCCCTCTCAAGCCTGCACCTCCCTTTATATGTCTCCACAGGAATCACAGACTCTGGCAGTGCAGAAAAGACAAAACACAAGGGACACTTCCCCCTGTCTGGCTGCAGCATACCAGTCTGTGTCCCTCCCTGTGTCTCTCTCCCTCTGAATATGATGAGCCTACTCTCCTCGGGTGATGGGTGGGACTAATCGGCCTGGCAGACAATAAGAGCTCTCCTGGACTGCTAGCCAATCAAGTCCCTCCTTGCCTTTGTTGTTAGGGGTGGGCATTCTTCTTAGCTACAGCAGTAGCCAATCCAAGAACAAGGCTGCAGCCAATAGAGTCTCTCCTCTAGTCTCTGTGGGCTATCAGTCTAGCCAGAGAAATTCAGCGCAGTGTTTCAGAGAGCAATGCTCTGCATATACTACAGGAGAAAAACTCTGCCTGTGCTACCTCTTTTAAAGATGTAACTCCTGAGTTTAGTGTCACTTTAATCCTTCTTTAGGTTGAGATATAGCACTCTAAATTAGGTCTGTTAAACATCCAGTATCCCAGGTGATAAATCCCATACCTGCAAATTATGTATCTGATATGAAATATGGCAGCTTTTTACCTTCACGTTTTTTTTTCAATGATACGGTATTCTGTTCTCCAGTGGAGTGAACTTGTTTTTCTTGTATGTCTCCATGGCACAATACTTCACAACAAGACATATGAGTCGGGGATAATTAAGCCATTTCAGTTGTTCACCAGGTGAAACCCTTTCAAGCAGTTTTGTAAGATCTCTTGTGTGATCTTTGGATTGTGGAACACAAAGCGCTGATATTCTCCCGAGTGTCACTTTTCTCAGGTAAAGCAGGAGTGACAGGGGATACAGAGGGACGAGTGACAAGAAGGGACAAGTGAAAATGAAATGGTTTGCACAGTAGCTCATTATTGTATAGTGTGTGTCTTGTGGCTATCTCTAGGGCCTGTTACTGATTTGCTTTCAGCTTCTTATTAAATGAGATCTGTGGAGCGGGACGTTCTGCGCACTGTCCTCAAAGGCCTCTTTGTGGTTCAGTCTTCAGCCTTTATTTTATTATTCTAGAAAGAATTGTTACCTCTGTGTTTGTAAAATATAAGCCTACGTTTTTTCCTGCAGAACAGGAAATTTATACAAGATGTGTGTAAAATAGCACAATTTAATGTTATAAAAGGTACAAGATTACTTATGATTTACCAAGTGAGTACAACATGCAAAACACTACTGGCAATATATATATGACAAGATTGAGAAGCTACTTAACTGTAACTTGTTTCCAACAATGCATCTAAAAAGAAGAATATCCCATGTGTGGTGATAAATGGTGTATAAATACATATATTTATGCTTCTATGCTTTGGGAAAATAATATATAAAATTCAATCTTAAGGAGATGTCCAGGCAACCTTGGCTCTTTTCCAGAGAGTGTAGCATTTATTGAATCCCAGAAATAGATGGAAAGGAACAGTCATACAGAGTAATATTAAAAATATTTCTGTGTATATCTAGACCTCAGAAGACAAAGGATACACACTCCATCCACCCAGCATATATTTCCAATATATATTTGCCCCTACGTGTCTCTGATTCCCCCTAGACACTTCTAAGCTCTGAATTCATATACAGTTTTCTGCCATTCATTACCCCTTTGCTTAGGTTTCTATTGACAAAAACTCTTTACAGCTGTGTACAGTCAACACCAACCTGAAACCATTTTTGGTCAGGAGGAAGTTTGCAACAATAAAAGGAAGCTTGCCCAAACACTTAGGGCTTGTTCACACCACTTCTAGTGTGTCCCAGCACGATTAGCTGCTGGAACGCACTGGATCGCATCCTGGCCAGCCCCCCTGTGTTCTGGGGTGGGAGGAGGCGTGGCAGTGCATTTAAGTCAATGGCACCACAGCCAAACCCCCCCACCCGCAGTGTGATTGCCTGCACCAGAACGCGTGGCACACCAATGCCTGCATTCTGGTCTAGTGCTTGCAAAAAATATTGCATGCATCAATAGGGAGACTGAGTGACCCAGCTTCTAAAATATATATAGGCTTTTTTTTTTCTTCCGTGTGTTTTTCATACAGCACATGTGCATTTGCGGTGTGGAGGAGGCGTAGCCGTCCGAACACCGCCACAATATATTTAGTCAATGGACACACCCCTATCACGCCCCTACTTAAATAGACCAGTAACACTTTTTTGCTATTATTGGTTAAACCCACAATTGTTTTTCACCAATACTTTTCCTTTATACCGGCTTTTTCAAAATGGCAAACAGGATAATTAAGAAATAGCTGATGGTTGTAGTGCAGAATAACACTTTTAGTAATGCAAGAGTCTGTTTTCATAGATATCTGTACATCAGACCAAAAAGAGGCACAGAGGGATTTGGTTCCAAATGAAGGACAGCTGGGAGGTATACATACTTAGCCTCAGGCTTTATCAGTGGCGTCACAAGGGCGGTGCGGCCCGCACCCGGGTGCCACCATTGGAGGGGTGACACCAAAATGACTCACAGTCATTTTGGTATCACCCCCCTCTGAAAAGTTAGGCGCTCAGTCATGGACCAAACGCCCGACAGTATCAGGAGAGAGGAGGGGACCCGGCAGCATACCTTATCCCGCCGGGTGACTGTCCCGTCCTCTCTCTGCCGGGGTCCATCACCAAGATGGCCACCGGCAGGTATCAGAATACTGCTGCGCGTGCGCGATGACGTCATCACGCACGCGCGTGGGGACGTCACGCGCATGCGCAGTGACGTCTCGGCGGGGTGACACTCGGTTACCGCTCCGGGTGTCACCCAGCCTCGGGACGCCCCTGGGCTTTACCTCACTGCTTTCCCCATTCATGGTAAAGAATGGGTTGTACAGACTTAGAGTGAGTTACCAAAAGGATCAGGCCACCCAAAAATTTACCCATTAGTTTATTTTCTGACAGGTGCTGGTCTGTAGGGTTTATTCATTGGGGTTTAACTTTAAGGCCTATAAACTTAGCTTCAGGCTTCACCTCTACCACTTTCCCTATTCATGGTAAAGAATGGGTTGTACAGACTTGGAGTGAGTTACCAAAAGGATCAGGCCACCCAAAAATATACCCATTATTTTTGTTTCTGAGAGGTGCTGGTCTGTAGGGTTTATTCATTGTGGTTCAGCTTTAAGGCCTATAAACTTGCCACAGTATTATGATGAGGTTTCACTCTACCTGTTGGTTTTATTTTTTTAAGAGAACCTGCGAGGATAAAAGTATGGGTGCACGAAATTGTAATTTGATAGAAACTAAACTTTATAGACATCTGATATATTGCTTCCTCGGAAAGCGTGATGTCTCCTAACAGCTTTCTGCACCTTAGAGGGGTGTTTGGTCTTAAACAATTGGAAGCCTCTTTTACATTTGGGTGGATACTCGTAATGAACATAATTCTATCATATTTAGTAGTTATGATCTATATGTATATTTTAGTTTTGCCAGTGATACAAACTCCAGCTTGAAATTGCTTTTGTTGCTAATTGCCTTTACAAGGTCAGTTATGACCTGTGCTAGAGATTTTATGGTATGCCCTATAACGAGGCTATTAGTGTTCTGCCTTGCCAGATACCTGTTAATAACATCCGATTAGTCACTTACAAAATACCAGACCAAGAAATGTTTTAACAATAGGGCTGATAGGCTTAATTGAAGGCGTTTCAAGCTTAGTGGAAGGCCTCTGCTAGAGAGTTTGTTTATTCACCTTAATCTGTCTGGGCTGATTGTAATGGAACTCAGAAAGCCTGCAATGTAGAATGTGATACAAAAGGTTTTGAAATTGGATAATGTGTTGCAAACTTGTGAGTTTTCTGGATGATACCCCATCCAGTTCCTTGTCATTCTCAAACATCATTTTCTTCCCAAAACGCATTTCATGATGGCAAGAGTCAGACTTTAATGTGGTCTGTAACAGAACCAAGACGTCTTGATTAAAAATATAGGTGAAGGCTGAGGGAACTCATGAGTGTATAGTTAGCCATTTCTGAACAGTCATATCCCTCATCTATGGCCAAGTTAAAAGGACTGTCAATAAATTGCTGCAAAGAAAATGTTAAATATTCACCTCTCCTGCTGCCTGTGCATCTATGCAGTAGTGAAGCAAAGCTGTGAGCTGAAGATTTTGAAGAATCTGGCACTTCCAGGAGTGTCAGATTCCTGATCACCGCTGTGCACAGGTTTAATCTCATCACTACTCTGTCCTCTAATGACAAAGTGGCAAACTTCCGGTATCAGGAAGCCGGTCGGCAAATCATTTCACGCCGCCCGGCTTCCTGATTGGCAAGGAAGCCGGCTCCATGTTCCCTCGTCATCAGGCCAATCAGGAAGTAATGACTCGCCGACTGGCTTCCTGATACCGGAAGTTCCAGTATCGGGAAAAGCATTGAGAGCATTTGGGCGAGCACGGGTTCTCACCCAAATACTCAATATCGGCACCGTTACCGATACTAGTATCTGTACCTGTGCATCCCTAATTGTGGGACAAGGAATTTGACACTCCGAGAAGTGACTGATTCAGCAGGATCTTAGGTTGGTGAATACATTTCTGTCTTAATATGTTTATTGAAGTTTTGTAAATAACATACATAGAAAGAAAATTGTTCACATTGCTTCATTACAGCACATCATCGTTAAAACAATGACATTACGTAGAATACTACTACATAGTAAATAAATGGGCAATCATAGAGCAGGTAGGCGTCACATCCTTAACCATGTACCAAAAAACAGCAGGTGTGTCAGCTGTGTGGTTAAGCAGGACTGCACTTCCTAGAGGTGAACCAGTTAAAGGCCATTACCAGAGGAAAGGGCAAAGGCCCCTAAGAAAGTAAAGCAGGAAAAGAGGGGATAGAAGAAACTGAAGAGAAGTAGTAGTATTAGGTATACCCATACTACCAGAGGTCCCATATCTTGCTAACAACAGCCAGAGTGACAGAAACTGCATGTCCCCGACCCATGTTCCGTAACCAATCGGTCTCCCATCCTGAAAAAAAAACCGCAAAAAATATTTTCATATGTTAAGTCCCCTGCCCCCACATATACACGCAAACTTGCGTCGGTTGTGTGCCTACGTGCAAAAACGACGATTGTGCCTATTATGCCGCACATGTTACATATACAAAAGCTTTTAAAGTCTATGGCCAATTTTTGCGATTGTGCGGGCGCACGCAATTTTAAGGCTTCTTGTGTTTGGTGGCTATTTACCCGACGTGGCCACGTCTTTTATATTTTATGAAAAAATTGGGGTGATAATAAATGTTTCATAACATTTCATAGGGAAACAGGTCTAGTAATTGCCTCGTCTTTGACTAATATTTATTCCGTCATACAACGCTGAACTGAAATGTATTTTATACCATTGTTGGGGGACAGATAGAGCTTTCTTTTGGTGGTATTTAATCACCACTGGGGTTATTATTTTTTACTATATAATGAAAAAAGGACCGAACATTTTGAAAAAAGACATGTTTTCCCTACTTTATGTTCTAAAACATTTATTATTACCCAATTTTTTGGTAAAGTATAAACAAAAAGATACATTGTCACACTCCTTACTGGAAAAACCCAAAGTTGAATGGGGGGTGGGGTGCTTGTAGTGACCTGCGGATGGTGCCACCGCACAGCATAAAGATGAATAAATGTCACCAGCACACAACCAGTATTGCAGTCCACGGCAGCGGGGGGTGCTGCACATTGTAAGGTTATACAAGCGATCAGCCGGCTATAGAGCCGGCTGAACGCTTGTATAAAACAGCCAGTAATGGTTGTTTACCTTCCCGGCTGGATTTTGCTCAGGGGAGCGCACAATCAGAAAAAAAAATCAAGTACATGTGCGTCCACCCCCCGGGAAGGCTCCGCCATCCGCCTGTATTTTTACTATTGGCGGATGGAAAGGGGTTAAAGGTTTTGCGTTTCTTGGTGATCATTTGTTTTTTGCACTAAAAATTTGTCTTTTTTTATGCGGGGGATAATTTCCCCAATAGCAACACACACTGCAATGTAAACCTCGTGGAGGCTCTAACCCTTCACCACTCAATCCAAAACTAACTAAAAAATAAGATTTGGCTTTAGCAGAGCTTTAATTTCCCACACATAGCAAGAATGTTAAAATATCCTCTATAGCGTATTTTCATTGAGTATTGTTGAATGTACCTGCAATCATAGACTTCATAGACTAGATTGAGATATAAAGTACAACAAAGCACAATGATGGTGCTGCACAACCCATGAATTGCAAATATAGCTATTCTCATGTGCATACAAACTATACAGAAACACAGGTTTGAAATCATAAGCATGCGTTGATCAAATCATTGACATTATTCTATTCACATGTTATATTGAAATACTAGAAACTTTTATTGCTTTACTGTTGCTTTGGCACTGTCTGGTTTGATTATTATGTTATTATTGTTGTTATATTATTATTATTATTATTATAATATAACAATGTCCACTAATCCCACTGCAACTCTTGAGTGGCTAAAGCCTTACCATCACTTCTTGTACAAAAAGAAATATTGATAGTATAGAAATAGAACAGAAATTTCATAGTTGAACTTTTAACTCACTTTCGGGTTGAGCAGACTATTACAAAGCAGAAAATTGTTGGCAGATAGCAGTAGGAGAGATCAATGTGTCAGATTGCTATCCTCAGTCTTCAACAAATGTGTTAGTTGAGGGCATAATTCAACTGTGCTGGTGTGAATTGGATTACAAGTGTTGGTGAGGCAGAATAAAATAGAGTTTGATAGCAACACGTGTAGCTCTCTCCCTAGCTACTATGAAGGGGGATGTTTTAATTTCACACAGGAATGGGCATAAGATTGCCAGCCATTGTGTAATGAGAAGGCTTCACTCCCTGGGTACAATTTACAAAGAAAAAGAAAAATCTGGCTCTAGTCAAAGCAGCTACACCAGCTGAAAGCACACATTGCACTATGGTTACATTTCAAGCCAAATTAAAAACTCCTAATAATGGAAAGTGTAATTCCCAAGATACTTCCTGCTCTATGGTGATAATGTTGCTTATACATACTGGCAGCATTACTAGGTTATAATGAAGGAAACAAACGAAAAAAGAAAACTAACGCAGCTATCACATATAAGAAATGGTAAGCTACAATATATTTTATTTTTGTTTAGTTAGATTTTAAAGCAATTTCACAACCACACATGATACTTACCAAACAGCAGCCTCAATCTAATTTTACAGTAGCTGCCAGCACTGCCACGGTGATGGGACAGATGGCAACTGCACTCAAATATGTTAACGCATATCTAAACACAAAAATGTAATATGTTGCAACTTACCAGTCGTTGGAAGTAGTGGCTGCATTTGTTTCCTATTTTTTAGCCTTTTTTCCTTTATTTTCCTGGTAATTCTGTAAAAAAGACATGTTCTCTCCCTGGTTCACTATGCTTATTACTCCCAGGCCCGGATGGGTGTCGTGGCTGTGTTGGAGCCATACACAGCTGCTCAACGTTCAAAAAAACCCTGCGGAGA
>NW_017306281.1:4238646-4251183 GCF_000935625.1 Nanorana parkeri
GGGGGGGGGGTGCAAAAATGCACCTTTGCCTGAGTAGGCAAAAATCCTTGCACCGGCCCTGATTACTTCACTGTGTCTATGGTGGTAGACATGATTGCCACCCACGTTTGATTTCACACATATCTGTCTTCGTTCATCTCCATTGCATGCGGGATGGAAAGATTCATAGTCTACAGAATGAAGATAACACTTGCAGTTCATCTCACATGAAGTGACAAAAACACAGCATTTCTGGCAACATCAGCAGGAATTTTCTGCTGAAAATGTCAGCTTGAAACATGAAAACTAATACTTTCACTGCATCTAAGGACTGATAAGCTGCATTATATTATTACTCTCTTGTCTTTCATTGCTCAGCTGAAGCTATCCCAAAATACTTGGTGCAAGTGACCTACCACCATGCAGTGGTCGGGCCTAACCAATTGCCAGGTCTGCCCGAACACTGTAGCATGATCATAAGATATGTCATCAACTCTGTGTAAGTTCAACATAGAGCTTGTCTAGGCATAGAACAGTGGAGCAGAGGAACAGTGCAGTGGGGAAGGTGAATATAAATAGGTTGGGTGTGGATCTCAAATATACTCTATCACTTTGCCATGAACATGGACAAAGCAACTGCCACCATTGTCCAAAAGATTATATACTTCTGATATTTGAATGTGATTAATACATATACTAATGGTATCCTACATGCATACAGTATATAATATATATAGGGATGCACCCATACTGATACTAGTATCGATATCGGTGGCAATACCGAATATTTGGGCGAGTACTCGTACGCCCAAATGCTCCGATGCCTAGCACGATACTTCCTGTATCAGGAAGCCGGGCAGCACGTCATTACACGCTGCCCGCTTTCCTGATTGACCGGGAAGCGGCTCCATGCTGTCTCGTCACTTGTGATGAGAGAGCATGGAACCGACCTTCCGGCCAATCAGGAAGCTGGGCAGCGTTTAATGACGCGCTGCCCGGTTTTCTGATTTGTTGGGAAGCTGGCCAATAAGGAAGCTGGTCGCCGTGTAATGACGCAGAAAGCAGGGCGCCCGGCTTCCTCATTGGCCAGCAAGACGGCTCCGGCTGGGTACCGGAGAAAGGCCGCTCCTGGCTGGAGAGGCCCCAGGGGTGACAGGCTGGACATGCTGAGGTGAGAGGGGACAGACTTTCTTGTTAATGGGGAAGCCGGGTGGCGAGTCATTACACGCCATCTGGATGAAATGGGACTTCCGGTACTCGGTAATTGGTATCGGCGAGTACCGAAAAAAAATGATCGGTACTCGTACTCGGTACCTAAATACTGGTATCGGTGCATCCCTAAATATATATATACAGTATGAGTACACCCCTTTTGAACAGTAAGATTTGAATCACCATCTCAAACACAAGAACAGTTTCCAAAATCTTGACAAAGCCGAGTTTTATAGAACATTTGTTTAGCTCATTACATGAAAGTAAGGTTAATAATATAACTCAGATTACAGAATCTTCAGTTTACTCAAATTAGGTGAAGCAAAAATTAATACACTCCACAACAAAAACTACTACATCTAGTATTTTGTGTGACCTCCCTGATTTGCAAGGACAGCCCCAAGTCTTGTAGGCATGGAATGAACAAGTTGGCGACATATTGCAACCGCTATCTTTTTCCATTCTTCAAGAACAACCTCTTTTAGAGCCTGGATGCCGGATGGAGAGTGATGCTCAACTTGTCTCTTCAGAATTCCCCATAGGTGTTCGATTGGGTTCAGATCAGGAGACATACTTGGCCACTGAATCACTTTCACCCTGTTCTTCAGAAATGCAACAGTGGCCTTAGATGTGTGTATTGGATCATTGTCATGTTGGAAAAGTGCACGACGACCAAGGGCCTGGAGTGATGGTAGCATCTTCTCTTTCAATAGAGAGCAGTACATCTGTGAATTCATCATACAATCAATGAAATGCAGCTCCCCGAACCCAGCAGCACTCATGCAGCCCCACAGAAGGACATTGCCACCACTATGTTTCACAGTAGGCACCATGCATTTTTCTTTGTACTGCTCACCTTTGCGATGCCATACAGTTTTGAAGCCATCAGTTCCAAAAACATTGATCTTGGTCTCATCACTCCAGAGTACAGAGTCCCAGTAGTCTTCTTTTTCAGCATTGTAGGCAGGCTTTTTTGTGCTTAGGCTTTAGGAGAGGCTTCCTTTGTGGACGACACCCACGCATGCCATTGCTCTGCAGTGTACGCCGTATTGTGTTACGGGAAACAATCACACCAGTTTGGCTTTCTACTTCTTTAGCTAACTGCAGTGAACTTGCATGGCAATTTTCTTTAATCCTTCTCATCAGAAGACGCTCCTGTCGCGGTCAGGGCCAGATTTACTCTCTCTAATGCCCCAAGGCGAGTTTCCTCAATGCGCCCCCCTACCATAATCTCCCCTCCACCAAACTTTACACTTGGCACAATGCAGTCAGGCAAGTACCTTTCCACTGGCAACCGCCAAACCCAGACACATCCATCGGATTGCCAGACAGAGAAGCATGATTCGTCACTCCAGAGAACACGTCTCCACTTCTTTAGAGTCCACTGGCGGCACGCTTTACACCACTGCATCCAACGCTTTGCATTGCACTTGGTGATGTAAGGATTGGATGCAGATGCTCGGCCATGGAAACCCATTTCATGAAGCTATTTATGCACTGTTGTTGTGCCAATCTGAAGGCCAAATGAAGTTTGGAGGTCTGTAGCTATTGACTCTGCAAACAGTTGACGACTTCTGCGCACTGTTTGCTTCAGCATGCGCTGACCCCGCTCTATCATTTTACGTGGCCTACCACTTCGTGGCTGAGTTGCTGTCGTTCCCAGTTGCTTCCACTTTGTTATAATACAACTAACAGGTGACCGTGGAATATTTAGTAGCAAGGAAATTTCACAGACCACCTGAATCCAATGATTTGGAGGGGTGTTCCAGTACTTTTGGCAATATAGTGTATATGTATATATAAATATAAACCAACACACCATGGTTGGGTGAGGAGGATGAGTAAGGATGAGGATAGGTCAATGTGTCCAAAAGGATAACCAAAGAAGACAAGATAAACATATGTATGAGGAGAACAACTCAACTGGTAATATTGCTTGAAAGAGGTTTGGGGGAAGGTTCAAGGAAGAGAGACAAGAAAAAATGATGGGTTAGCAAGGTTTGGAGGAGGAGTATGTAAGATGGATGACTGAGTAAGATGAGTGACTAGGCTTTGGAGGTTGACCTACAAGCGGCTGGTGACTGAGGTTTAGAGGAGCAACAAGGATGATGACTAAAATGTAACAGGAGTTGGGGGAAGGAGTGACATGAGAACCAAGATCTGGAGAGGTAGCAAAGGGCATGGTGAAGTATGTTCCATAATGGACTGCAAAGCATTCAATGCTTTGTTTATTTTTGATTCTGTCCTCTCTCCTAGCTTTTAAATCTTTGGAAACTCATATGATAAACATGTTGCAAGAACCCTTCAGAGGATTATTTATAACATTTAATAGCCAGTCCAAATTAGCCTGGAAATCAATCAAACATAATATCAGATTACAGAAGATTACAGGGCTGTGTAGCCCTGGCTGGCTACCCCATTAAGCGGTGGAATAAGCAGTGCATTATCACTTCCGCAAATTGCCACTCTTCCCAGATGTTTTATAGGCAGGCCCCTGGGGCAAGTGGCAGTACTGTCATTGGCTGTATTGGCTGCTGGGAACTTAAGCCCTTAAGCCAATAATCATGGAGTCTGAGGAGAGCGGGCTGGGCAGCAGAGGAGATTCTATAGGCCAGGAGGGGACATACTAGGCACCAGGAAGAGCCCCATGGCCATGACATAAGCCACGTAATGTGCAGGCTGCCAGCTGGAGAGGGAGACCCACATGGACCACCAGGGAGAGAGGATTCTGCGAGGACCATCATAGACCCATAACCAGAAAGAGAGCAGCTAGAGAAGAGGAAAGGTACAGTCTCTTTTCAGCTATCCACTAGCCACCAGGGACATTACGGCCTACTTCTCATATGCCTCCATCCAGCCTGTGGGAGCAGCCATCAGAGAAGAGACTGCCACCAAGAAGGACACCTGTCAGATGTCGGATTGGTGAGGGGCCTTTGGCCATCCTTGTATGTGTTGAACTTTACCTATAGTTGCTGGTACACCTTGGACTGCCTATGGTGGAGCTTTATTTAAAAGGTAAACACGCCTTCTTTTCACTGTCTGATATTGGGACCCTTTTACACGTGTGTTTACATGTCCCTCTTACATGTGTAGATTACAAATACCTTTGCTTGAAGGTTGAGCACTGCACTGTTACAGTTAGAGAACCCCACTGCTGACAGACTCTCCTGTTCTGCAAGTGCCTCCATCCTCCCTCTGTGTTCCTGTGCTCCTGTGCTAGAACTGCAGAATTACATAAGAACGCAGCCTGCTCAGCGTGTACAGGACCACCTACTTTTTATTGGCAGTGGCTGCCGTGTGCTGGTGCTGTGTTGCTGTGATCGGCTGAGCTTCTCTCTTTTTTTTTTTTTTTTTTTTCAACAAGCTTTATGTATGTGTAATAGCCTATAAAGCAGCGTAATGTGTATGGTGGCTCCAGGTTTTTTTTAAAAACAAACATTATGTTTAATGTGTATGTGTATAGATTGTGGAGCAATCTATACACAAGTTTAACAAGTTTTATATATGCTTTTTTTAAAGTGACATTAAAGGATAAAAAATGTCCCCCCCCCCCCCCCATCCCGGCCGAGAATCGAACTGTGCATGCGCCCGCCCCAAGATCCTTTGCGGCCGCACGGACAGTTCCGAACTCTCGCCGCGGGAGCGCGCAGTGATAATAAGGTCAGTCTAAACCGCTGTTTAAGCGTTTTGGTTTTTTTAAAACTTTTTGCCTATATCTACTGCCTGTCAGCAGTAGATATAGGCAAAAAAACGGGAGGCTTTAGAACCCCTTTAACTTCTTTTCTCTGCTCCCCAACCCTCCCCCATCCATTGACGTAAACCAGTAAGATTTACTTTAAATATATCTTGTATAGGCTGACATGTAAATTGGGCAGCAAATATCTACTATTAGGAATTCACCATTTACATACCAGACACTGGACCTGTGGCAAATGTAAGCTTCTTCCCTCAGAATTTCTGTACTCCTTATGTCCAGCTGGTTTGCACGTCCCTCTTTTTTTCTATCTCAGTAAAATTTTAGTGATTTTTTTATTCCACAGAAAAGAATACAGTTTTTATATAAAATGTAGAACTAGGGGAAAGTGGTGAGATCAACATATCAATACGCCAAAGTTTTATGGTTAGAATACCAAACTGTCCAGATCGCTGCACAGGCCACTGCGTACATGCATGTGAGTGTTCAGCGATATGGTTCCAGCATTGCGCATAGAAATGCGCATGTGTGAAAATTACGCAAACGCACAACACAACGTAAACGCACAACACCTCCTCAGTAAAATGAATTTGTGCAGATTTGTGTATCCCTACAGTACATTATCCAACCAACAAAAATGCACAAACCGTGAGAACCCAGCTGGATTGCAATGGCAGGCAGGGGGGTAGTATGAAACCTTTTATTATACAGAAGAAAATCATTAGCAATATCATGTGTGGGTGGCTGCGTGCCTTCCCCAACAGCCCTGCTACTCTAGGTTAAGCCTATGTTACCTATGAAGCAATCTGGTCCTAATAACAATGCAACAACTACATGCTGGCCAATTCTAGTTATGTTAATTTTTTGTTTACATTATGCTTCTTGCATTATAAAAAAAATATTTTTACAAGTCATCCATACTGGTGTTAAATTCCGCTCAATAAAATGCAGCTTTAAAGAAATACTTCTCTGTTTGGCCCTGAGCCTGAGCTTCTGCATCTTGTGGGCCACAATAGAAGCAGATGTATGATGACTATGAATAGATTCAATCATTGCATGACGTAAACCACTGTATCTACCATTTTCATTCTGTCATTCAGCATTATAATGGGATTGCTTTGTCCCCTTGCTTGAAGCAATCTTTACCATACCTAGTTTGAATGAGTCTAGTTATCTTGTGTATGTGTATGTGACACTAAGCCGTATTGTTAACTATGTACTTGTGGTAATACATTTGCACAGATAATTATGTATGGCATTATGGAATCTGCAAACATTTTTTATTTGGGGTCTTTCTGTGATTGGCTTTTTCAGCAACTTTACTTCAATTCCTAGCTGTCTTTTATCTATATGGTTCACATACAAACATTACATCTGCCAGGAGCAAAGTGAGGAAGTACTGTAAGTTTCAAGTCACCAATCCTTATGTAATGGATGTGGTTAAGTATGATTATGACAAAATGCCTATCTCAATAGATCAATTGCAATATATATATATGTTATTTTGCTAGTTGCTCGTTTACCTTACTCAAAACCTTACTCAGAAATGGCTGCTTAAGCACCCCCTCCCCCTCCTATCCGAAGTACGCACTAGAAATAGGAACCAAGATGGCGCCTCCTCTTCAGGACAACACCCAAGACGAAAGATATAAACATCCTGGCAGGAAGTTATGCACGAATGGATCTAACCAATTATAAGCTAGAATATATAAGCTAAAATGCTTTTTTGCAATGCTACGTTTAAACATACACGTTCAGCTGCCTATATAAAACTATGTTAAAGCGGAACAATAAAAGCAGAAGTATATACACTGAACTTGTGTCAGCGTGTTCCTTTCTTCTCTCTCTCTGAGTGTACACTCTATTGAATCAGGCCAGGCGGCAGATATAAGTACGGAACCTTTAATCCGGTCCAAATTTGTGATCAGGTCCACAACACTTACATGGCGATAAAGACACTCTTTCTGCACCCCAAGTGACAGCATTGGTTGTCTGAGAAATTCACTAAGCAACAGCGCTGTCACGCATCAGGCAAATCACATTGCGCACAAACCCCTCACCTGAATGTTTGTAGGTGCCCCCAGCAGTGAAGCTGCCATAGACATTGATGCAAGAAAGGCGAGCACTCCATCAGAAAGTGAAAACACATACTCCTGCCCACAGTATTATGCACATTACATTCTCCTGACCCTGCACTGTGTACATAACATACTCCTGACTATGCCGATGACACTCAAATATATCTTTCTATTCCACAACTTACCCCCTCAGTGTCCCTGCATGTCACTACTCTACTAACTCACATATCAGTCTGGATGTCACAACACTTCTTAAAACTCAACCTTTCAAAAACTGAGCTCATGATATTTCCTCCTGCCCGTGCACCTTCCCCAACATTTCCCTTGAGATCGATAACACAACCATCCATCCCTCCCCACATGCCAAGGTGCTAGGTGTCATCCTTGACTCGGACATCACCTTTCTTCCCCACATCCAATCACTATCCAAATCCTGCCGCCTTCACCTTCGTAACATCTCCAAAATACTCCCCTTCCTCACCAAAGAAACCGCAAAATTACTCATCCACTCACTTGTTATATCTCATCTTGACTATTGCAACTCCCTCCTCATTGGCCTACCACTACACAGGCTATCCCCCCTTCAGTCTATCATGAATGCAGCTGCTAGACTCATCCACCTAACCAACCGCTCAGTGTCTGCAACCCCCCTCTGCCGATCCCTGCACTGGCTTCCACTCGCCCAAAGGATAACATTAAAAATATTAACAATCACTTACAAAGCAGTCCACAACTCTGCCCCCAGCTATATCTCAAACCCTGTCTCAAAATATCACCCTAACCATCCCCTCCGCTACTCCCAAGACCTCTTCTTTCCAGCTCGCTCGTCAACTCCTCCCATACCCGCCTCCAGGACTTCTCTAGAGTCTCTCCCATCCTTTGGAACTCCTTACCACAACCTGTCCATCTATCTCCCAGTCCGATTGCCTTTAGGTGATCCCTTAAGACTCATCTCTTAAGGGAAGCCTATCCCACCTCAACCTAACCACATTCTAATCAAACTAATCACATTCTCAAACAATTCATCCCCACACAGCTACCTCCTCATGTATCACTGGCCCCTCCCTTTAAGATTGTAAGTCCTCACGGGCAGGGCCCTCCTTACCATCTTGTCTTGAATTGTATTATAGTTATAATGTCTTCCTTATATTGTAAAGTGCTGTGCAAACTGTTGGCGCTATATAAATCCTGTATTATAATAATAATAATAATAATCATATACTCCTGATCCTGCACTCTGTACATTACATACAGCTGTATGCCTGACCCTGCACTCTGTACATTACATACTCCTGATCCTGCACTCTGAACATTAGATATGCCTGACCCTGCACTCTGTACATTACAAATGCCTGACCCTTCACTCTGTACATTATATACTCCTGACCCTGTAGTCAACATCACGTACTCCTGACCCTGCACTCTGTACATAACACACACCTGATCCCTGCACTCTGCACATTACATACTCCAGCACTCTGTACCTTACGTACATCTGTACACTAGGCATATTACATATTCCTGATATCACTTATGCTCAGCTTCAGTTTAACTATTCCCCTTTAAGACACTCCCACTGTAAGGCATGACTTGGCTCCAAACACAACTAACTTTACTTTGTTTGTCCCAGGGGACTCTAGGTCTTACGCAAGTCATTAGGTTAGCAGCTCTGACATAAGTTAGCAAAGTCCTGCCTCTACCAACATGTCCAACTCTATACAGAGACAAAGGCATGATAAATGAGAAAAAAACAGCTGCATGGAGACCAAAGGCAATATGGGTGACTAGTTCTTTGCCCTCTGTCTGCCTTATTTGTGCACAACTTCCACAGTTCAGGCCCTCATTAAATAAATACAATATTCCACATATTATGTTCACAAAAACAAATTATTTGTTACCTGGAAAAGAGGATTTCAGTGAACAAAATGTGTAACTGTTTACAGGGGCATCCTGAGCCTGGGTGACACCCGGCCGACTGGCCACTGCACATGCACGTGACGTCACCACGCATGCGTGGCACTCTTCTGATACCTGCCGGCGGCCATCTTGGTGATGGATGCCGGCAGAGAGAGGAGAGGACAGTCACCTGGCGGGATAAGGTATGCCGCCACGTCCCCTCCTCTCTCTCCTGATACTGTCGGGCGTTCGGTCCATGACTGAGCGCCCGACTTTTCAGAGGGGGGTGACACCAAAATGACTGTCACTCATTTTGGTGTCACCCCTCCAATGGTGTCACCCGGGTGCGGGCCGCACCCCCGAACCCCCCTTGTGATGCCACTGACTGTATACACCAACATAGGTAAAGCTGGCCATACACTATGCACATTTTAGCGGTTCTTCCGGAACCAGACGAAAATCGCACAATGGGTACTGCTGTCGGCACCCTGGCGGGCAACCCTCGTTCAGCTAATCAAAGGAGAAAGGTCAGAAAATCTTTTAACGTGCAGAGCTGGTAGCCAATAAACCAATTAGCTGCTAGCTCTGTTTGGACAGCGGCCGCTGTCAGAATGCTAAAAAAAAGAGGGTGTTCCTTGATCAACGCGCACGTTGGTGGATAAATCTGTTCTATTTCTTTCATTCAGCCCATTAGTTGCTTAAGTGAAGTTTCTGAATAATTTTTTGGACTGTGTTGCTTTATTTTTAGCCTCTATGTAGAACACCCATTATTCACCACAGTCAGGCTGACGTCCTAGGCGCAGAGTTATGCCTTCTTTTCAACCTTTGTGCAGGCAGTTGCCTCAAAGGCTGCAGTTTTCACAATGCTTTAGATAACATAATTACTTTCTTGTATAACTTAGTGAAGCTCTTGAGCAAGTCCTGATGTGACAACGCTATTAGGTTTCAGTGGGCGGCAGATTGACCCTGTAAATTGAAACTCTGAGAGGTCACTGCATCTGTCTTATCACCACATTTAATAATTCTACACAAGCTTTAGAGGCCGCAGTTTCATTGAAATCCTTGCCTGCCAACCTTGCAGGATGTGTTCTCTGTGTCTTTCATACCAGGATATTGTTATGCTGTTTGCTGACAATGTGTTTAAATTACGGTAAAATATCCTTGTCAGAGTAGCAAAAAACTATGAACAAAGCAACAGAGGAAAGTAGGAAGGCCCATATTTCTCATGGTCATGCTAGTGCTGCCTGAGTGGTTATTCACTCTCCCTCACCAGTCACTTAGCCTTAGCTGGTATAGGGACCCTGTCTCTAAGACTTTTCTTTTCTTTTTTTGTCAGATAGTTTGGCCCATTTACAGTACGCGCAATTGTTAAAGTGTAACTAAAGCTAACTGTAGCTCTTATTCCCTAAGGAGCTGCTGGATAGATGGGTTAGTTTGCTGTCCGCTAGTGGTGACCTGCCCAGAAATGAATCTATCGCTCACCGACACACCAGTATAGTTAAAGTAGGCTTTATTTGGGAAAGAAAGATGCAAAGGAGGATCTATTAAAACAGTGTTGCAATAACAAGGTGAACTCAATATCAACAACTGTTAAGACGGATTTAAGAAAACAACAGCATGTCCTATCTATAGTTCTAACTACACCACTGACCATTGGAGGATCTGATATACAGTCTGCTTACGGTGGGGCTCCTAAACACACATTGGAGGACTCACTCTCAATGTAAGAGAATTTTTAATCTAAAAAGCTTACAACAAATACAGGTGTCCAAAAGGCCTCCAACCACTGATGCTGTGCAGGTGTCCTAGGGTCAACGGTTTGGTGCCTGCAGGTCAGGTGAGAGGTCACACCACACTCTGTGGTTCTCCTCTCAAGCCTGAGATCGGAGCCACCTAGTAGCCAGGAAGGACCCAGCTGGCTGCCTCATTGACAGCCGGATATGCCTCTCTAGAGCCAGAGCCAACATGTGCCCACCCCTGCCTTGTCTGTCCCTGCAAAGAGCACTGGAGGAACAAAAAAAAGGGGCTCCCTGTAGGGAGCGGTGACTGACAGTCACTCTTCCCTGCAGGGAGCAGACCATTATCTGGGCAGAGTCCCACTTCAGCATTTAAAGGCACCTATATAGGAACAGGGATGTTCTATTAGTCGACTAAAATTTATGTTGAGGTTTTTTCCTACCTGACTTCAATGGGTTAGTCAAAACAGACTGAAGGGAACTGCTTTAAGGATTTAAAGAATTGGAGCAATGACCCCAACAGTCCACATATTCGGCAAGGGCCGAAAAAGGGAACACCATACTAAGGCTTCAGGAAATCAAATAATCCTTACACTTTAGGTATTATGATGAGGTAGTAGGTGAGAATTAATATCAAGGGCTAATATAAGGATTCTGCAGAAAACAGGACAGGTCAGAATAACAAGGGATTTTATTAATAAGCCTCCAATATATAACAGATCTTGGAGGTGTCAGAATTTAATGAAGATGTGCAACCTTTGTAAATTCAATAATCAGGGCTGTATCAAATAATGTTAGATGGATGTCAGCTAGACAGCATTGGTACTGGTAGCACAAACTGATACTAATCTTTGTATATTTATGGCAAAATCAATCCTGTTAAAAAGAATGTAAGATTCACTTTTCCCAGAGAAGTCAATCGCATTCAACTAGACTTGTTCTATAATGTTAAATAGGTTTTGCTACTCATCCAAGTAGTTCCTCGATTCAGCAAGGGTCAGGAACATACCCCAACATGTTCCTGGCACTTATTTTAGCTGAGGTAGCTACTGGGATAAGTAGCACATAGGGATAAGCCAAATGTATCTGGGTTCAGTTTAAGGGAGGTTCTGCAAACTGCTCCTAAATTCTGAATGTTAATCCCAACTCCAGTGAAGTCAATGGTATCTTTAAAAATAAATTCTGTCCATTTTCAAAGCTAATAGATAAGGAATTGTCAAAACAAAGGCACAGAGAGCTGGGCACTGTCAGGATGGGACAATGGAAAAAGAAAAACCATACAACAGCTCTTTTAGGGGGTTATTCACGAAGCTGCCGAGTGAATATCCCAGCCGAAGTGAAGTGAGCCGAACTACGCTCGGCTATTCACTTCTGGCTTGTACGGCTGAGCTCTGCATGTTCGGCTGAGCCAAAGTGCAGAAGGACTTCGACTCAGCCAATCAAACATATGGATCGGCTGATCCGAAGCTCCAGCAGCTCACTCGCTGCCGTTCGCCTCTATTCACATAGGGTCCGAACAGCAGTGAGTGAATAGCCAAATGCCGCCGAGCGTACCCCTTTGGTACCAAGCAGAACAGCAAATCAATGAAAAGAGTCTCAAAAGAAAAAAAAAGTTGCAAAAATATTTTTAAAATGTCAATAAATAGTAAAAAGAAAAAAATAAAGATTTAAAAAAAAGAAAACAAAAACAAAACAATTTAGCGGAGCTAGCAGGTTCCTATTGGCTAGCACCTGCTAGAGTCTTCTAGCAGGTCCCGGCCAATGAATAACAACTGGGCGGAGCCGGCAGTGATGTCACAGCCGCCTCCGCCCAGTTGGTATTGTTTAATGACAGTTCAGAGTCCCCAGGTCATTTGTCACATAAGGTCCCCAAGAGGATGTGGGGGTCTGCAGACGGGGGGCTTGTTGGAATCTTGAAAAATCCATTAAAATAATGTGGATC
>NW_017306281.1:4251218-4289125 GCF_000935625.1 Nanorana parkeri
TGAATGAATAAAGGGTACTTAGTACCGATACTAGTTGACAAAAAAAGTAAATAAAAACAACAAGAAAAACAAAATCTACAGATTAGTTGTCAATCACACCATCAAGCGATCAAGCTTGTCAATCACAATGAACAATGCCTGCTGAGTAGCCCAAACAAAAAACACGCTGACACATCTGCACCTGACGGCTGCACACTGCAAAGGACAGCTCCTCCTGGCTGGTGGCTAGAATGGGGTAGGGTTGCTGGTGATGTAAATGACCAAATATGGCCATGGCCATGTTTAGTCAATGTTGTAACAGTATCCCTGCCCCTTTGTTTACATTCAGCTGTCCGCTGGGCAATCTCCCCGCTGACAGCTGAATAGGATGGCAGGGATGTGCCACTGGTTGCTAGGACTCTGACTTCCTAGAAACAGTGAGGAGCGGGAAGCTGTTACATTTACACAGAAGTATAAATACCAACTGTAAACGTAGAATTTCCTCCTGGGCTCAGGATTGGCTCCGTGTGCAAACGAACAGGTTCTGTCCAAGCTCAAAGCTCATCCCTTATGCCAAAACATCTTCAGCATTACAGAACAAGTCTAGTTGGATTTGACCAATTACTACTAGCTACACCATTACCTTGATAAATCAGATGATAAAATCATAGGTACGTTTTCCAGATTGATCAGTGAAATTTAATTGTGAAAATGATTGAGAAAGTGAAGTTATTGCCCTCATTAACCAGTTAGAGTGCATCAAACTTATTCAATAAAAAGTGCAGTCAGAATTCACTTCACCACTTCACTGAAACCAGACCAGTCCAAGATAGGTTAATTGCTTGTTTGGATATAGAACTGTGTATTTAGCACTTTGGTACTTGCTCTATATTATTAAAAAAATATTGATGTCTTATTTTTATAAGAAAACTCACTTGCTGTGCCAACATGTTTCCTTTGTTTCAGCTTTTTTTATTTCCATTCTCATAAATTAGCACAATTGTGACAAAGGTCCATACCCTGTGACACTTGTGAGGTTGGCATGGGCTATACTAAAGTTAATATGCAACACATTTATTTCAAGTGTAGTCACCCTTCCCTAAGCAGGAGTCATTCTTTAAATTTAGTGTTACTTGGCTGTAACCATCCAACGCTAGATCGATAGTTCTGCTTTCGTTGGTTGTTCCTAAGCTCAGTGTTGAAGTTTGCTTGTCCCTGCTGCCTGGGGAGTGTCCCTGACAATAGTGTGGGAAGATACAGTAACCTTAGTTTTGTCCTCCCAGGCCTGCTACCTAGGGAAGGCCAGTGGCGACTCTAGGAACAATATGTAGGGGGGGCACATAAGATACAACAGTCAAATCTGGGGGGGCACTAATAATTTTCATTGCATGTCGCAACCGCTGGGCACCGATGAGCTGATTTAATTGCAGAAAGGCAAATGTGCTATTGAACTAAGGCATGAGCCTTGCTGGAGGAGTTTCTCCAGGAAGAGTGGGAGCTGAAATGGTGAGATTCACCAAGGAGGGGCATTGACTGGAGGTGCCAGATAAGCCTCAGATGGAACCTAAACCTTGCAGGTGTCTTGCTATAGAAGATTAAGCTACATTGTCTATCTTTGAAGGCTGTTAATATGATTTCCTTGGAGTCTGAAATGTCTTTAGGGGTGCCCTGCACCCTAACACTCTCTCTCTCTCTAGATGATGGCATATAAACTCTATGATTTGTTCAAAAGTGACTGGCGCCTATTTGTTTACAACTCCATGTCAAGGACTCTACCCTGAGGTGAAATGTTAGCCCACCTGACCTCTGGGTGTTCCTAATAGCCTCTAAAAGGTAACTGGGTGCTACACAAGTTAAAACCATCAGCAATGTTCCCCCTTCAAAGTCTCTCCACTAAATTGCAAGGTATCACTTGGCACTGTATTTCCACAGCGTTAGACAAAGCTGCGTTGAGAAAAGCAGCTATAATATCATCAATTCTGAAGGGAAGCCATAAGCAGGACGCGATCATTTATAATTCTTACTTTTGCCATCAGAGCTGATTTAATACTTTTTAGGCTGATTATTCTCAGACTATGTTCTAATAGCTAATTATAAGTGCCATTTTTCACTGTTCATTAGTTTTATTTGCCCCAATTAATAGCTTTAGATAACTGCCTTTGCAGTAAATGTGGGTTAACAGTTCCTGACATGTTTTCTGCTTGTTTAATCTGTGTGAAGATCACAGGGCAAACTTTATCAAAGTGTTCTCTTTGTGATATAACCAGAGCTTTAGTACACCATTGTACAATCAGCAAAATGCAACAGATCAGCATATATAGCATTAACCACAACAAATTTCAGAGATGTAATGCGGACTCTGTGTGTCCTAAGCAGGAGGCATGTGGGAGTGGAAGACATTAGGTGGAAGGATCAGTGGTAGTGAATGTGGCTTCAGGAACATACTGTCTGTGAATCAAGCAGACATAAGTGCAACAATCAGTGACAAATAATGGAGATACCGGGACAGTGAGCAGACAGATATAGAGAATCTAGAAGAATTGGGGATGGGGGTCTGGGAAATGTGACTGTTTCCTATTACACTGTACATATGGATATAACATGAAACATGGTCAGAAAGATAGACTATGCTTTTAAAGCTGAACTCCAGCTAAAAAGAAAATAAAAATAAGTAGATTGTGATCAGATTGTGAAAAGGATTTGCTTTAAAAACAGCTTTATTCGGTCAGAAAATGGAAACATAGGAATGTGCAAAAAAAAAAAGTTTACTGAAATCCTTAGACAGTATAAAGTTCAAAAAATACAGTACAGTAAAATAAAAAAATACTCCGAGATATTTTGATTTCTTATTCCTGTAGAAAATTCTGTGCAGTTAGGGGGTCAGTTCTTTATACTGTCATACTAATTCAAGTTCATTCATGCAGCTGTTATACTAATTCAAGTTCATTTCTCACTCTTGCATCAGAATGTCCCTGAATATTATCAGGTACTGGCAAAGTTCACAAGCCAACAGTCGGCCAGTTTGAATTGCCGTGCAGGCATGATCGTCTTAAAAGCATATGATGAGACAGCTCACAAAAAAGCAATTTTAAAGTTAATACACGATTCCTATGGAACATCATCACTAAGGGTACTTTAATACTTAGGAAAGCAAACCTATTAAATATTTATTCACCCCTTGACAGAGAACAGCGTAAGGGAGCTGTAACAGCGAGATATTTCTGATGTCTGCCTGTGGGGCTTGGTGACTTCTCCAAAGATCCTGAAGTCATATGATAATATGGAGATTAAAATGTCCCAGGAAAAAATCATTTTACCAGTAGAAGCCTTATTTTCATTAATGTCGGAAGATTATTGATCAAAATCTTTGAAGAAAGGGGATATAAAATTCCTATTTACTATTGTAAAGGAAATATTGGATTCGTTTCATAGTGTATTTTCTGGGTAAATCATTCAGTAAAAGCAAGAGAACACTGGAACATATTTTAAACCTGTTTAACCAATTTACTTTGTCCTGCATTGACTTGCACATGAATTGTGCATAAATTTACCTATAAAACTAAAAGATAATCTGGCCACTCAGTGTATATTCTTATGTAATGGCAAACAAGTACCTGCTACACTGTTTTGAAATGCAGAGCTGCAGTGCATTGGAAAAAAAAAAACCACACCCTAAGCTGTGCCGGTTGAGTCTGCTGTAAGGGACCTTTGCTTACAGTGACATGTAGTAAGCCTTGGACAGGAAGAGGAGCTGGGTGCACATGTGGGAGTTGTGGATGGTGGGTTTGGGGGGGCTGGGTGAACAGGTGAGATAGAGGAGAAGGTGAGAAATATAGATGGAGGAGAGGAGCATGTGCAGAGGTAAAAATTGTGGACAACGAGGGGGATGTGCAGAGGTGATCACTGTGGATTGGGGCTGAACAGGTGAGGGAGCTGGGGGGGGGGGGGGGGAGCTGGGTGTAGAGGTGAGAGCTGCAGATTGGTGTGAGCTGTAGATGGGGGTACAGAAGTGAAATATCAAGAGTGGCAGAGTTGAGCTGTGAAAGAGGTGCAAGGGCAACCTGTGAAAGGGGGAGTTGCAGAGGTAGATGTGGGCGGGGGTCAGAGGTAAGCTGTGGAATTGAGTGCAGAGGTGAGTAGTTAGACCAACAGCTGGGGGTACTGTGGATGCCTGAATACAATGGAGATTCCTCCATCCACGCTGTTAGCGTGATTTGAGGTTTTGACACGCCACAATTCAAATTGTCTATGACCAGCAATACTTTAGTACGTTTTAAACTCCTGACCTCTGCACTATTTATGCTATATTGTAATTACATGCTGCTGAAAGTTTTCATTGATTCAACAGCTGCCAGCTATGTAGTCTCCGTCTCCGACTACCAGTTTTGTAGTCTCTCTTCGAGGTAGGCTCAGACAACAGTGCTGGCTCTATGTCCATATTCTGTGTGCCGAAAATGATATGCAATGGAAGAGGTTCTGTTTTTTAAATGTATCATGCTTAGGTTGATATGTGTCTGTAAGACTCTCACTTGTGGCACAGCAATTAAAACACATTTTGTGGGTATAAGGGCCTTGGGCTGTGTGTACAGGGAGTACAATCAGGTTCGATTTAAGTATGTCACTGTTAGTGCAGTGAGGCCAACCCACTGTTTGCACCAGTGTGCTATGTGCGCTGCATCTTCTTGTCCTTGGATTGCCCAAGGATGCCCCGGGTCTTCCACAATCCAAACAGCCCTGATTTAGATTAGGAAGGCATAGAGCCTCTATCAAGTTTTCATTACTGTCTGTGTTCCTATCAGGGATAATTCCTCACCTCCTGTCATGAAATGAAATGATAACAGAAAAGAAAGACATAACACATGGTGGGGTGTCCATGTTGAAACTTGTCTTTCCATTCCGTTCACATCGGGTCTGTTGATAAAACCGCATAAGCATTAACTGTAGATGTCACGCTATTATGCTAAACAATCTTCTCTTTAAGCCAATCGGGTTACAGTTCAATAACCTTGCTTGTTATGTGGTTAAGATACTCTCAAGTGCCTTTTGCCTGTTTCGGCTAATACAAATGTATGTAAATCAGTCCACAATAGTTCAGACAGAACACTCAAAGAAACATCTCTCCTGAAAAGTAAACATCCAGTGTACTTAAATTCATTGCTTATAGACTGTAATGCCAAATCATTTCCGTGCACCATCCTTAATTAGTCCTGGGTTCTAGAGTGGGGCTGGACAGGTGTCAGCATCTTGTTCCTTTTATGTGTTAAGATGAAAGGCTGCTGTGAGCATTCATTTCCACACTTCTCCTTTACCTAGGTATCAGCAGCAGCGTCATCTAATGTTACACAGCACATAGAAGGATCGGCTCAATTCATTTTTTTATGTTGGGCTCCATTTTAGAGATCTAGGCTGTGAACATGAAATCTACTTAAAAAAAAAGTGCAATGTTTATGCAGAAACAAAGGCAATCATCAAAGGAAATTATTATAGTTTATCCCTTGTGTGTGTTTTCTAATAATGTATATCATTGCCTGAGGACCTTGCTAGCAGGCATACTTAGAGGTGCTTGTTTTATAACAGTACTTGAAATCATTTGTGTGGAAACTACACCTTACAATAAATGTTTAATCTGGACACAATGAGAATAATATAGCCCAGATTCCTTTTATTAACTTAAAGTGAATCTATAGCTAAAACTATTTTGGATAAAGAATGGAAGTATTAGTAGCCCACCCCTATACGTTTTTTCTTGCCGCCTGTGTCACCTAGACACAAAGCAATTGGCTAGCCAAGATTTTACAGAAAAAGAATAGAGATAACATTTTTCAATGGGAACGCTTGCTCCAAAAAGGTGAATTTTCCATACTCTCAGTACCAGTTGCATCTTTAAGGGCTTGTTCATACCAGCAGCTGCGTTGAAGCGCACAGCTGCTGGTGTGCGTGTGCCCATGCAGTGCCGATGCGCTTGATTGAGCCGCATTGCACTGTTTTTTTTTGTTAGTACTTTATTGAAATGTCACAACTGACATTTCATTAAAGTGACATTAAAGTCACATTTTTTGTTTCCCATTCTAATTCTGCTTTTAATACTTACCTTATGTAATGCCTCCTGCTGCGATCATCTTCTTCTTCCACTCATTTCTAGCAGTCTCTCCAGGACTGTCCCACGGAGTCTTTCCGACGTGCACACTCTCGGCTGTGTCAATTCACTGACACAGTGGGGGTGATTTACTAACCTAAACACACGCACGCACCAGGTGCGTGTGATTTTCACACAGCAAAACGTATTTATCAACCAAAAAGTCTCTAAAAGCATATTTCCATTAATGCCATATATGGAAAAATCATGCACATGATGCATATATAATGCTGCTTCACAGTTTAGACAAAAATGGTTAGCTCATGCATTTACATTCCTTGCATTCATCAACGCAAGCAACACAACATAGAGCTAATTTACACAACATCACCTTGCAATTCATGCAGGGCTTTGCACAACACACCTGCTGGGTGTGTACACACTACAAAGGTGTTTAGATTCCACCCATAGATCATGCTGGGAGGGAACACACTACAGAGGTGTATACATGTTCGTGGTGTGTTTAGAAGGTTAGTAAATCAACCCCAGTGTCTCTCCTCCTCTCCCTGCCGGTTACATGGACTGCACATGTGCCTGCCCACATCATCTTCCTGCAGGGCCATTCAGATCTGTGTTCTGCAGCCGGGAACGAGCAGCGCAGGCACATTGTTTTTTTATGTTGTGGCATATATCTACTGCTTGCTATCAGTAGATATATGAAAAAAAAAACCAAGACTTTAATGTTTATTCTACTTTAAGTTCTATGGGCTCACTGTGGTGCGATGTGGTTGTACCGTGTCTCACTGCAGTACGCTTAAAAAAAAGTACAGTATGCAGTACTTTTTTTAAGCGCACACCAGTGTAGCGCAGTGGTGTGAATTGTCACCATCCATGATAAGGCAAATCGCCTTGTCTTGAATTTGGGCTGTGCTGGAAAAAATGGCCAGTGCAGCCAAACGAGCCCTAAGACAGCAAATAAAGGGAAATCTCCCCAACAGGACACAGAAAGTAAAGAATAGACTTTTTCTCACTCTATCCAAAACTATTGAGAATAACATTTTTTCTCAATCTACCAAAAAAAAAAAAAAGTTTTGACTACACACACACTTTATTTTGACAGCGGGTACATACAGGTGAAACTCGAATAATTAGAATATCGTGCATATGATTTGTGTTGATTTGGGGAGCCATGTCATCTGCTGGTGTTGGTCCACTGTGCTTCATTAAGTCCAGGGTCAACGCAGCCATCTACCAGGAGATTTTGGAGCACTTCATGCTTCCTTCCGCAGACGAGCTCTATGGGGATGCGGACTTCATTTTCCAGCTGGACTTGGCACCTGCCCACACTGCCAAAAGCACCAAAACCTGGTTCAATGACCGTGGGATTACTGTGCTTGATTGGCCAGCAAACTCGCCTGACCTGAACCCCATAGAGAATGTATGGGGCATTGCCAAGAGAAAGATGAGAGACATGAGACCGAACAATGCAGAAGAGCTGAAGGCCGCTATTGAAGCATCCTGGGCTTCCATAATACCTAAGCAGTGCCACAGGCTGATAGCTTCCATGCCACGCCGCATTGAGGCAGTAATTGCTGCAAAAGGGGCCCAAACCAAGTACTGAGTACATATGCATGCTTATACTTTTCAGAGGTCCGATATTGTTCTTTGTACAATCCTTGTTTTATTGATTGCATGTAATATTCTAATTTTCTGAGATTGTGGATTTGTGGTTTTCATGAGCTGTAAGCCATAATCATCACAATTATGACAAATCACGGCTTGAACTATCTTGCTTTGCATGTAATGAGTCTATCTCATATATTAGTTTCACCTTTTAAGTTGCATTGGTGAAATAAATGAACTTTTGCACAATATTCTAATTCGAGTTTCACCTGTACAGACACATGGAAAAGTAACAATTAAAGTAAAGTAGAAATTGTAAAACACATCAGTGTAAACATTGCTGTACATCAGTGGCAGAAGAACAGGACTGATGTGACAGCCCGGGAAAGGCCTGGAATGGTGTAAGCTTACATGATGACCTCCTTCCTTTATAAACAGAACCAGGAAGTGTAAAGTCTCCATCACTTCAGATATACATTTCATGCATTTATTGTGGAAACAATGCCTCATAAATCAGAAATTGCTAACCTTTTGGGGCTTCGCAGGGTCCCTTCCTTGTGGTCGTGTTGTCTTGAGGAAGGGACCTTGCAAGGCAACAGTTATTTCTCACTTATGTGAAATTGTTCCTAAAATAAATGTGTGAAATATACTGTACATCTGGAGTGTTGGTGACATTACGGTCGGCACAGTCACAACCACGGATTCTAGTGGCCACATGCTGTAAGGACTGCAGCTCTTTCCAAGAATGTATACCTCGCTATGTTTCTGGCAAGCAGCTGATTTCAGGGGGTGGAATCCCTCTTCAAGATTGGTTGTTGTTATTGTGTATTGCAGTGTTTGCATAGCATCCTACAACACACAGTAATATGGAACAAGGGCTGCAAGAGGTGGTAAAATCAAATAGCCCGATATTATAAATTGCAGACATGCAGCCACTGACTTAGACAGTGTATAGTTCATTCAAAGCCATTTCATATCAGCAGCATAAACTAAAAATGTAATTTTCAGCATGCTTATTGCAAGTACAGTTACAATCTCATTTTGCTGCCCTTATCTTGAATACACAAAGCATTTTGCAATGCAAGGGTGATCCAATTTCACACATCTTCCTAAGCTGTAACTTCAATGTCCTGCTGTCATTGTCACATCTCTTTAATGTCACTTTGTCACAAATTTTAAAAAAATTGAACCTTTTTATTGCCCTTTTAAAAATATTTTTTGTCAGACCCAAACAGTGTGTGTGAGCTGCAGCAATTTATTACCCTTCATTATTCTGAACTCCATCTTTAATAGGAAGGGCAGCCTCTCAATGATTCTGGTAGGCTCTATTATCTCTGGCTCACCTCTCTGAGTTCACTGTTAAAGCCAGTGTGACTGTGATGTTCTTATCCGAGGCGTCCTCTCACCACCTGCTGGTCCCTCTCTTTTTACAAACCTTTTAATACAATTCTCCTTTTATCCCCTTTCACATTTGTACCAAGGCCTTCCGTGCAACATGAAGCATCATTTGTAGATCAAACCCTTTCTTTTCCAGCAGGACAGTATACAGATAGCAACTGTTTTTATATTCTGTTTTTATTTTAAAGTGCATCTAACTCCACCCGTCTTCATTTCCATACTGTATTTTTCTGATGTAAAGCCAACTCAGAATAATAACGTGCTGGATTAGTGTGATCCTAGTTCATTTTATTACTTCATTGCTGTGCTGTATGTGTATAGGCCAATGCCTTGGCTGGCACTCATGCAGAAAGTTTCAAAACAATTTTAATCGATCAAACATTTTTTTAATCGATCTAAAAGATTAACGATTAATCGAGAAATTAATCGTTAATTTGCACAGCCCTAATATATATACGAATCCCCAGCTTTTACTGGTCATCATTGTGTTAAACTATGTAATTTGGGCAACATTTAGAGAGACCCTTTATTAGAAATTAATTTGGCACTGACAGAACACACCTGGGTGTACATGAATAAGGTTTCAATCACACTTTTGCATTGTGTTAATGTGTGCTTTTTCATGCATCAAAGATTGGTTAGTCACCTTGATAAAGGGGTACCTGCATGGTCCCAAAATGCCATTGGCGCTAAGGTTTCAATATGAGGTATGGGTGTGCTGGCTTCTTCTTCAGTCTCTGAGATGTCCAGTAACACTGCTGCCATGTACCCGCTGCATTCGGGTGGTTGGGGGTTTATAGTGTGGAATAAGCTTTGTTTTTCCAAACACTGAGGTGCGTTTTATGAAGGCAGCCCATCCATCTTAAATGGGATCTCAATGTGCCTCAGAATCACCTCTGTTATTTTTGATAATACCCAAAAGGCAAATTTTAATTTTTGTTTTTAATTTTCAACCCACTTGAATTTAATGGAGTGATCACAGACTTCAGTAGACAGAAAACATGATAGTCTCATGATCAATTTATCACTAACTGGGAAGGAGTTAGGGTTATTAACTAGATATTATGCATAAAGATGCATGTGACCTTGTTAATCAGCAGCAAAACAAAAAACCTGCTTCTAACATTCTGGCAAAACGTTTGCATATACAGTATTTGCAAATGTTTGGGACAACTTCACGCCTATACCAAGATGCTTTAGGGCAGAGACATACGCTGGACATTTAGGTAGCACTAGGAAATATGAGAGTAACCTTACCTGCAGATAAACCCCATCCCTTTTTAAACTGCTGCTAAAACTTTTGTTTTCTCTAAGGCAGTTTATGAAATTTACAGTCATTTTAATAATATGTGTTTAACTAGTGAAGTCAGTAAAACAGCAATATTACGGTGTGTCTTCTCCTGGATACTGGTCCCCAGAGCAGGAATATTCCTATGCTTCTGTTTTAATATGTGACTGATATCTGCTAATATCTTCCTCCCGGGGATGTTGTGTTGAATAGAGTCGATATTAAAGTCATATGGCTGTGTGAAAAATTGTTTATTAAAGTTGCTTTGTGGCGTGGTTACAAGAAGACAATTCTTAGCTGCTAATTTAAAAAGAAAACTCTTAAAGGAGGGTTGAATTATTTAATCTAATAAAATCATGTTGATTATTGTACACAGTATATAACTACCTCAGTAAATTATGTATTAATGATTAGTCTAGAGTCTATTTTGGGATTTTATTTCCAAAAGCTTTTTCTCGGAATGCAAAACAGAACAGCAGCTTTCAGCTTTAGCCAGTAGGCTTAAATAGACCATGTCACTTTGCCCATCTTTAAATCCTATCCCAAACCACTTATACTCACTTTTTCCATGCTTCTCTGTTGCCTGCTGCTCCGTCATAACTGCTGCAAAATGCCCGATGCTTCTGGGTATGTGGGAGAATGGGACCTCCTTCTGTGATGTAGTGCTTAAGCCTACTGGCTATTAACAAGGCCTGAACACTGTCACATCATCACAACATTATCAACCCTCTGTAAGCTCCGACACCATCCAACATGGAGAATAGAGAACAATGGAGTGGTGGTGGAGCACAGGGAAGATAAGAATAAGTGGATTGGGAGGTTGGCTTTAAAGAGGCTCTGTCACGGCATAAACCTATAATGCAAGAAATAAGGGGACTGCTATTGCTGACCTCGTTTTCAAAGTAGGTAATTTCCTGGCTGTTTTGCTGAACCCTGGCATTAGCACTTTCCAAAGTACTGACCTGAAACAACTATGCAGGTCAAGGAAGTCAGAAAAAGTCAGAAACCTTTACCTGCATGCTTGTTCTAAATTTGTGACTCAAAATGTTAAAGACATTGGGGTCTATTCACGAAGCTGCAGAGGGCAGCCGAGTGAATGAACGATCTGAAGTGAAGTGAGCCGAACACTGTTCGGCTATTCACTTCAGGCTGGTACGGCTAATTTCAGCCGTACATCGGCTGAAATCTGCCGTACATCGGCTTGCTTCGTGTGGCTTCGGGTCGGCCGAACATGCTCAGCATGTTCGGCCGACCTGAAGTGCAGAAGGAGTTCGACTCAGCCGATCCAACATCTGGATTGGCTGAGCCGAACCTCCGGCAGGCTACTCACTGCTGTTCGGGCTATTCTTAAAGATCCCGAACAGCAGTGAGTGAATAGCCGAATGCCGCCGACAGAGGGACCGAGCAGCACAGAAAAAGAGTTCAGATTGCCGGTATGGCTTAAAGGTCCAAGTTTGTGGTGGCAGCAGTTACTTTGCTCTATTTCAAGTACAAGGAGTCTACCTTCATCCTGGATGTGCCTGACCCTCTTCCCTCTCTCCCTGGAGTTCAGAAATAAAAGAGAATCATCTTGGAGCTATTGTCTGGACTTCAATCTGTCGGTAACCACTGGAAGTGGTAAGTGCTATTAGGGGCAGCCATGTGTTTTTAATAATCCTTAGACAGGCTATGGAAGACCCGATCATTCAGCGGCTCCTTCGGAGTGAGCACTACACCTTGATGTGGAGATTGGGCTTTGCTTTGGTCCAAATGAAATTTAGAAGAGATACATTTCATTTCTTTATGTATGTTTATGTTAAATATGTATGTATGTTTTTGTTCAGCCCCTTTGAGTAGAACACTCATGCATGTAAAATGTTCTCATACCCTGATGAACGGGGACTCCTTGATGATCTTGAAAAACTTTGGCTTGTCTTTTTTAACTTACATAAATTAATAAAATTCTTATTGGATTTCATATTTCTATTTTGGCACAAATCTTCTTCTACACCCAGAGTCCAGCTCAGAGGCTTCTTGCACAGGAGCAACCTGCCATGGTTGACCCTCTGTATAGCTAGATAAATACACAACCTAAAGAGGACTGCAGCACAGAATCAAAGTATTCACCGGATGGCTCCCAGAGATAGGATCATGGTCTAGACAAGCAATAGCGTCTAAGATTTTTGCTGAAGCATCTTGCTGGAGCTGAGCACTTCCTCATATAGAATGAAAGGCAAAGATCTATAGTTGTTACTGAAAATTTTCCAGGAAGTAGGAGTACCCAAAGCCATTAGATGGCATGGGTGCATGCCTGTGGAACACACACGGGCATTTAAAAAAAGTAATCCACCAGATGGCCCACATTTGTAGAACATTCAAGATCAAAGCCTCTGACTACCAGGTGAGACTGCAGCAGGATTTGGATTAGCAGCAGAATGTGGGTCAGCAGGAGGTGCCTTGACACTAGCTAACTGGAGACACTGCACTCTTGTACAAGTAACCAACTACACACAGTCAAAGTTTAGGACCAGCACTTCTCATCCACACCCTTCAAATCATATTGAGGAGAATTTTCCACTGAGTGTGACATCATTTGGCTGTATAACCTTTTCTTCTGATTACTTGAATTTTGTGGTAATATATTAGACAGGGTTGGTCCCAAACAGACCTAACTATGTTCATATAATGGGGAAATATTATTGTGCCCGTATTAGGTTACCCACCTAAAGGTCACAGCAAGTATGGGGCCTATCACTTTTACAAAGCGGATTTTGTCATCTTCCATAGAAAGAAAATGCTATGGAGAAAAAAGTACCAGCAACATATTTCTTTTTGCAAGCTACTTGATAGAAGAAGGTTTTATTTGTAGACTTTTTACCTTGGATGTCACATAAATATACCAATTGCCTATGATATCTTACATAGAGGGTGCCTCAGCGCAGGAACTTCACTGGTTCTGTATTGTATTGGTAAACTGTCTATTATTATATCTATTCAAGGTTGCCTCCAATATGTATAGCTATGAATTATACAAGCCAACTATTTTATGGGAATGTCCAGTCGTTTCAACTCTATTTTTAGATATACATGAAAAAAAATCAGCTTGATGCATAAAATGTAACTGTTACGTGTTATTATTTAAAAAAAAACGTGTTTCTTTGTATTTTTCAAGTGTGTTTTTCTGCTCCATTTAGTGTTGTGTTAATGTGCCTAAACTCGATTGGACTCCAGTTTTTGAAATGAATGTATATCCAAAGGATACAATGAAAACAACAAAATACACACAACAGCTATTAGTCCTTTAAAGGGCTGTTGGTCTGAATAAAATTCTGTGAAGGGGGTGAAAAAGAATAGTGTACCCCACCACTACAGTACACAAAACTCAAGCACAGTTCACAAAATCACCAACACTAATCTCTTCGTATTAAATCAGATCTCCCTTTTGTCTCACCAGTTCCAACACACTGACACTATGGGGCCTATTCACTAAGCTGCTGTAAGATCAGCCAGCTTCAGCTTTCAGTGCGGCTCAGCCGAGCTGAGGCATATGCCTTCGGCTCGACTGAGCCGCTCGGCTAAGTTCGGGAGCTGTACGGGCTATTGTGAATAGCCCGTACAGCAGCCTGGGTCCTGGGGCCGAAGCTATCCGAAGGATCAGCCGAAGCTACGGCTAGATCCTTCGGCTGCTTCGTGAATAGACCCCTATGTTATACTGCTACACACCTTACTGTCTGCTGACCAGGATCAAAGGGTGTGCAGAGCATCATGAGTCTGTGTCAACATTTGACGAACACAAATTAAATTCAAATTCAAATCAAATATGAATACCGGAAACGGCTGGACTCACATTCACAAAGATATCCATACACATCCAAAGTAGATACAGAGGGACTCACGGGTCTTGCAGCAAAGATAAGTCAAAGCGTCAGCATTTTATTGTCAATGTTTCAATGGAGCACAGTCCATCTTTCTCAAGACACTGTCTTGAGTCTTGAGAAAGATGGACTGAGCTCCATCGAAACATTGACAATAAAATGCTGATGTCTAATCTGTGTTACTTATGTTGCACTGCTCCAAACTCTACACTGTGATGTACCATATACTGCAATATTCTCTGTACTATACACTACTCTTTTCTCCACTTGATAGACCGTGCTGTACCATATACTGCATTCCACTCTACTGTCTAAACTGTACATTACATATTGGATACCACTCCACTCTATGGTATATGAGTTGAATGTTCTATACTCCACCCCAATCTATTCTGTATACACTGCATTCCAAACTCCATATGACTCCACTCTGTACACTTTGTTGTAAATTCTTTACTGTACACCTCTACATTGTGCATATGTTGTATTCTATACTCCATATCACACCACTCTGCTAGGCAAAGGAGACACCAGAAATAGGAGGGGAAGGTGACAGTCTAAAATAAATGAAATGGTGCAATTTAAAAAAAATAAAAATCATTAAGTAAATATCTATCTACTGTACTGAATAAAAGAAAGGGCTTAATATCACTTTATTTCTTTAAAAGAAAACCAACAATGATTTTTGTTTACATAACTATTAAAGGTCTTTCACATAATAGAATGCACTTATTATGTCTCTCCTGAGACATGGCAGTCCTCTTGGAAAGAAGAATTTCAAACGAATTGCTTACTTACATAATACTGGGTTTAAAAGGAAAACTAGAATTGGATACATTTTGCATTCATATGTACTCAAAATTTAGTAAACTTTCCATGTGAGAAAAAATATCCCCAGCATTCTTTGTGGAAAATTGAAAAATTACTAAATTGTTAGTTCTTGTATTCCTATGTTTACATGTAAACAATCAATTGATCAATGGACCATAGTTCTGATTGTTTTAAAGGTTTTAAATGTTGAAACTCATTGTTCAGCTCAGATATTTAATGCAATCATCTTTTTAAGATACAATTATTTAATTCAAACAATTTCTCTACTGAACATGATACCATTACATGTTTGGCCATAATCAGGTTAAACACTCCAATAAATAAGGTCCATTCTTTTTGAATATGGTAAATTGTAGTTTAAAGTGTAGTTATAATGAAACATTTTATATTAGTTTTGGATAAAGTAGAGAAGGCTCAGAATCCCTGTGAACTTTCTATTGCTGTCTGTGTCTCCACTGGAAGATTTGAACCCTCACTGACAGCTGCTGTTCTCAACTAATGATCAGTGCGGTTGCTGATCATGTGATAACTAGTATAGCCAACCATTGTGGTCACATGAGGTTTATTTACAAACAAAGCTGCAGCTGTTGTAGGGAGGGAAAGAAAGAGGCACAGTGATAACCGAAAGGCAAGCCTCTGCCACAGTGCAATACAACGTGTAAAAAAGTACACTATTTAAAAAAAAAAGTTTTAAAAGATTGATAAAAAATTGCATGAAAACAAATTAGCAAAATTCTTTTTTTTTCCATTTGTGTCAATTTCTCATACGCAGCATGTTTATTTAAATAATGTGCGTATATATATATTCTTTAAAAACAATGTAAAATGATTTAAGAAGGCAAATTAGTTGTATAGATATTGTCAAGTTAATTTGGTCTGAACATCAAGACTTCAGTGACCCCTGGTCATAGAAGGGTTAAAGGACCACCATTACATCATTTTATTGGGCGTTTTAATGGAAGGTGATGACCACACTGAACAGTAGTGCAGCTCCCGGGAGACAAGCGAGAGATTTTACAAGGGTACTCCAGTTTTATGGCAAAATCCAAGTACAGCACGATAGGAGTAGTAAATCTTGACACTGGATAACCTTGATAACAAAAGGCTAGCCTTAGTGATAAAAATAAAAAATGAGATGTTACTCCTCTTAACTGGTTGATTCAATTCCTTCGATGCCAGGTGCCATAAAAAGGTTTTTATGCAGCATATGCCTTTAGTGGATTATCAGAAAGCAAATGTACAGCAATGAAAACATAGAGAAAAGATGCTGCAGAAAGACAGCGTCCTTATAAAAACTTGACCTGGCCTCATTCAATGTGAGCTCTAACGGTCAGTTGTGAACAAAGCTTTTTCGCTGGACATAGGTATCCAAGGATGGTTAAAAAGTACTTGCATAATTTGACTGTCTGCTTTTTTTAAAACTCAAGCCATATGCCCCACAAGTCATATGAAAGGCATATAAGGAGATGGGAGTCAGGAAAAATGCAAAAATTGTAATTCTCACCACAGCAGAAAGAAGGAGGCGAAATTTTTTCAGGGGAACCTTTGTTCAGGTGGCAACTAACTAACAAAGCATTTCCCTTACATCTTGTTATGTCTAGAAGGTAGACACTGAAGGGAAATTTTCCCATTGGATCTCATATGAAAAACAGAGAAAGAAACCTGACATGCTATCACGTACCTGATGGGGAGCCGAGTTGTGGGGAGGCCTCCTTTGCAGCACGAGTTCCACACCCCTGAATGTGGAGACAGGAGGTGGGGAAACTACGGGCAGCACCGGTGCCGGATGATGCAGGACACTGGGCCTGGGCAGGTCCTTGAGGCCCGTCTTCAGCGATGCAGGAAGCAGGTGCTGATGCGGCTGGAGCAGAGCGGAGTCGGGCAAGCCAGGGTCAGCAACAATCGGGCGGCAAGGTACAATAGGAGAAGGCAAAGGAGAATCCAGGGACAAGCAGAAGTCGGAGGCAGGCGGCAATCAGGCAAGGTCAAGGAATCCGGTCGATGATAAGGCAACAGGCAAGATACAGGAATACACACTAAAGCTGAAAGACCACTCAGCAAAGATCCTGGGAGTTGGGCCAGCTTAAATAGGATCATTCCCAGACAGAGCAAGTCACTGCCGTTTGCGCATGCGCAGTAGCTGCCGTTCGCGCATGCGCAGTAGCTGCCGATTGCGCATGCGCAGTAGCCGCTGCTTCCGGCAAATGTGGTGAACAGGCCTATGCGCATGCACGGTCGTGACTCTGCCGTTAGGCATGGTCTTACACATGCGTTTTAACTGGTTCCTACTCTATCCAAAATGCCATGCGTCTTAACTGTTTCCTGCTCTATCCAAAATGGAAAAAAAGTTTTGTCTTTGGATGTACTTTAAGTTGCCTGGATACTGTGTAGTAAAGAAGTTGAAGGCATAATTTACCTTTTAGAATAAATGCACATACATTGATGATAGAAAAAAAATTGCATGTATTTTTTTTGCATTGAGCATTGCATACAAGCTGTAGTGATGTCCCAGCACTTGTCCTCCGTGAGTTCTATGAGTCCCTCTGCTGTTATAGTAGATGGGATGTAGTGTTTCCATTACAGATACAGATCTTGTGAATGGATCTATGAATGAATGGTGCGGCTGTGGAGAGGGAGCCACACCAAATTCAAATCTAAATAGAAGTTTGAGGGGAGAACCCCACGATTCAGGTAAGTGTGGGGCAGGTGGTTTGCTGGTGGGTGGTTGGGTAATCTGATCTTGCTTATTGTTACACCCCAAATTTGGGTGTGACATGAAACAGGTTAAAAAAGTGGCCTATGCTTCTAAAGTCCAACTTCAACAGTTTTTTTTGCATAGAATGGGGAAAGTTTATAGTTCATTAGGTGATGCGGCTGTGTGACCATAGGACAAGGAATAAGTCACAGCTTCATGTGTGGTTGGGTTGTCCACCCCCAAAAAAACTATTTTGGACTGAGAATCGCAAATTGAATGAAAATATCTTCATTGAACAAATAGGGAATGACCCCCTGCTCTGCCTGCTAAGCTATTCTTCACTCTCCAGTGTTAAGAGTGTTATAATCCATTTATTTAAAGTGGCCAAAAGCCTGATCTCTCTTTACTGGAACAGACCGCAAATGCCCACGATTCATGACTGGATTTGTGAGGTGACTTTCATTATGGAAGTGGAGGAATAGGTGCACAGTTGACGAGATAGAAATGACAAATTCTAAAACACACAAGCTTACTGGACCAATCTTAGCACAGTCCATAATAAGACATGAATGACCATTGTAAAACTGGCAGAAATATTTAATAATCAACTTTTTGGTACCCATTTTATATACTGAATTGTTAACTCATCAATCAAACGTTTATAAACAAAGGATTATACAAAAAAGGTATTTTTTAAATGTAAGCAGTGTAAGTACCTGAATGTGACCTGGTTTTAGCCTCTTGCAGTCCTGTACAGCAGCGCTGGAAAGTGAGAGGAAGACGCAATACAATAATCCAATCAGCCTTGATAGCCTGGGCTCCGAGGAAGTGGGTTGAAAGGACAAGGCTTCAGTGACCAGAGAAGCAGGGAGTCGGCTTGGCAGTTCAGGTGAGTATAACTTTTTTTCAGCACCTAGACACAAATGATTTTGTTTCTAGGTGCTAACTGGACCTATTTTAACTGCAAGGGTTAATAAAACTTTCCCTGGAGTTCTTCTGTAATACTGTTGTCAGAATGTCAAAGAAAGTATATACTGTATATATTAAGGATATCCTGATACGGATACTAGTATCAGTATCAGGACCAATACTTGGCATTTTTAGTACATGTACTCCTGAGAATGCCCCGATACTAAAGGCCGATACTGGCCCTTTACATTTTTAAAACAGATCGGCTGCGGAGGTCCAGCGCTTGTGGGGACCTCGGCAGCCTGCTGTTGTCCTGGTGGTAGCTGTTCTTGTCAGTGCCCGTCTGGCCCCATATCTCCTTCTCCTCCTTCCCAGGGCAGGCACAGCCAAGAACAGCCCCGCATGGAACAAACAGCCCTGGACCCGGCAGAAGACCGGCACCCGATCAATCAACCCGGCGCCCGATTGTTCAGCCCGGCGCCCGCCCGCAGAGGCCCAGATGCAGCCTGGTGACATCTGTACACTCCTCTGTGATGCAAACGCAGCCCTGGTGAGAAACTGCCCTAAAATCATTAGTCTGTATTGTTTTACAAAAAATGTCACATGTCCCTTTAAGAAAAAGTATCGGTAATTGGTATCGGCAAGTACCTGAGGGAAAGTACTTGTACTTGGTCTTAAAAAAATGGGACATCTCTAGTATACAGTATATACACTAACTAGCATATACTGTATAATAACTAGCACACTGGCCCACTGGCCCGCTGCCCTGGTCACAGTTTACAAGCAAAATATATTGTACATCACTTCAGCAACAATATTTCACTGTTTTATCAGAAAAACTCCAGCTGGTTTTTAGAATAAATGTGCCTGCCAGGTCCACAGGCAGCTCTGCAAGAGCTACAAATATAATTTATACATAGCAGCTTGCTTGATAGCAACACACAAAAGACTTTCTTTTTTTGCCAATGCCTTCAGGAACTCTAGCACAGTGGAGATCATCCCAGCTTTATTGGTCGCGTGGCACAAAATGGAAGGGTTTGCTCACCCTGCAACCTTTCCTGGCCAGTTTTGACCCCGGCCAAATGCTCTGGACACAGAAGAGCGAACACTATGTGGACCACAGCTACCGACTGCTTTCTGGGCTTCAGCCCAGCTGTGATATATAGATAGATATAGAGCAACTTTAAAGAAAGGAAAACTCTTCCATGCAAAGCATTACATTCACAGAAAAAACAGGACTGCCAATGAAAATGACAGCACAGAGAAGGAGGTACAGGAGCCGTTTTAAAACCATGTCTAAAAAACATTCTTACAGGGTTACTCACTAAGCTGCCGAAGGACACCCGAGTGAATAACCGAGCCGAAGTGCACAGAGCCGAGCGACGTTCGGCTATTCACTCCGTTGATACATCGGCTGAAATCAGCCGTAAATCGTCGCCTTCGGCTTTCTTCGGTCAGCCGAATATGCTCTGCAAGAACTTCGACTCAGCCAATCCAACATCTGGATCAGCTGAGCCGAAGCTCCAGCAGCTCACTCGCTGCCGTTCGCTTTGGCAGCTCACTCGCTGCCATTCGCTTCGGCAGTTCACTCGTTTGCCATTCGCTTCGGCAGTTCACTCGCTGCCATTCGTTCCTATTCACATAGGGGCTGAACAGCAGTGAGTCAATAGCCGAATGCTGCGGAGCAGTATTAAGCTCGACTATTCTGCTCGGTATCGCCGTGGTACCGAGCAGAATAGAAAATAATGAAAATAGTAGAAAAAAAATAGTCTTCTAGCAGGTCCCGGCCAATGAATGACAACTGGGCGGGGCCCCAGGTCATTTGGGAACACTGATCTGTCATTACAACTGGGTGGAGCCAGCCGTGAGATCACGGCTAGCTCTGCCCAGCTGTCATTTCCGGGGTGAACGGCCAGCCTTCGGCAGGCCGTTCGGCCCCTTCAGCTTCAGCTGTCACTTTGGCTCAGTCGAGCTGAAGCATATGCCTTTGGCTCGGCTGAGACGCTCGGCTGCTGTACGGGCCATAGTAAATAGCCCGTACAGCAGCCCTCCGGCTCCTTCATGAATAACCCCCTTAGTTACTCTATATGTTAAGATGTTAACATTAAAGTGAACATATTCTTACCTGCTTCTGCTCAGTAGATACTAAGGCAGGCTCAGTCTTAGTGTCATGAGAAAGAGAAAACCTGCCCCTTGGCATATATGACCAGTATAGTACCAAAGATAAAAGACTTGCTGCAGTAAATCTAAGAACACAGCTGGGGGGTGCCTACAATTTCACCACAAGCTCCATTCAGAATTCATGGAGAAAAAAATTAGCCAAATTCAAAGTGAAGTTTACATTTTTGGCGTTTTAAAAATCATAGCTGGCTTCAGATTCAAGTGTAATATATAATGTGTGGTAGTTTCACATATAATTTTTAAACAATATAATGTGATATAATGTGAAACTCTAAACTCAGCAAATTAGAGTTTTATTTAAACCCTTTATAGAATACAAGCTAAAGTATATTATTTCATGATTATAGAACTTTGCTGCTACTGAGATCTCTATTTTTAATGAAGAAACCCAAGTAATGTGTTCTGGGGGACATTAAACTGAATTCCAGCCCTGGTGACCACTGGAAAAATAATACTGTTACAATCTACCTGCTAATCTATGTGCTAATGATCCATAAACTGAGACTATGAAAATGCCACATTTGCATGCAATTGTGTGCTGATTGATTCATTTGTAGCTTAACAATGTACAACCACAACTGTATTACCAGATATGTCACACAATGACTTGATAATTTGCTTATATAGCCAAAGGATGGCCTTTGAGTGAAAGTGAATATTAACTGAAGTGTTTTTTTCCCCGGCCTAGCTATTTCTAATGATTACGGTTACCATGAATAGCAGCACAGGAACAATAACTGTAAAATGTATACTATATTGAGCTAGATAAATATGGTTTGTCCTTTCTCAAGCTTATGGTCAGTCAGTAATTATACTGTGCTGCCACATGGAGGCACTGTTGCTCCAGCGTGATACCGGGGAATTCTCAAGACTTGAGTCACATTTACACATCGTACAAGCAGCAGTGTGGTTTAACCACTATGTAAGTTTGCTCACAGACTGCAGCAGGCTTAGTTGGCCAATAGGGAGGTCTTGACAGGTTAAATGAGATTATAAGAACAAAGCAAAGTCATATTGCCCGTGGTTTTTTAATTATAGGCACTTGCACAACAAAGTGAAAATAAACGTGCAGTGCTAACTATGGGATACAGGCTGACTTATTTATTAAAGCAGCAATTTATGTTGGTAGGGAGGAAATTGATGATTCCTGAAAAGAACAACAGAACAGTTTAATGATGCTGCTGAGTATCTCTCTTCATCTCTCGCCTCCTGCAGGCTTCCCTCTGATATAATAAAATTTAGAGAAATCCCTCTTCAGCCTTGCACAGAAGTCAGAGTGTCATTCCCTCAGCGAGACATGCTTAGAACATTTCAGAACAGTAAATCTAGTCATCACTGTTGTATCCTCAAATGGGATTTTATATATAAAATATTCGGTATTGGTAACCAGATTAGCATAATTTGAAGGAATATTGCTCTTCAGCTCACTAGTGACTATATTCTGAAAATCCTAGACCCCCTCTAGCAAATAATGTCCCAGACACATGCGTCTCATTGACTGAATGTTTTCTCTGGATGTTCAGAATGATGAGCACTAGTCACTTTTAATTAGTTTTTTTTGTAGATTTATTGCACATGTGCATGGAGAAAAAGAAAGGAGGATGGAAGGGAACCCAAGAAACCTGCAGATTCAACTCAAAACACAGTCATTGGTCCTTCTGCATGTGTTTCTAACCTTCTGGTTCCCTCTCTCATAGGGTGGCTTTACTGTCTGTATTCTTACAGATCAAGTGACTCCTTGACAACTTAGGTTCTAGTGGTATCTCAGTCTTAGAATTGAAGACAGGACAGTGTGGAAAGGTTTCTGCGTGACTTTCCAACTCTGTCAGTCACTCACCAACTCTGTACTCCAGTATCTTAAAAGGGTCCCCCCAGGAGGAGAGATCCTTACAGCACTCCACGTTCCTAAACACTAAGGTTTAACTCCTTCGTGACGGGAGACGTACACTGTACATCCCGCCACAAAGGGACCAAATGACTTGTCACGTACACTGTACGTGACGAGTTATTTGCTGCATTAAAAGGTTGGTAACCGCTGAGAATCAGCGGTTATAGTTCATTAATGGATGCCTCAGTTTAGAGGCATCCATTAATGAAAGGGTTAACCTTTTTCAGACACCCGATACCTGAAGATCGGGTGTCTGAGAGTCAAAGCATAGCCGGCATGTTTGAGAGATATCTCTCTCAAGCGATACTGGCTTTTTTTTTCTTTCACTTTCAGGAATAGATACATAATGTATCTATTCCTGAAAGAAGAATGTTTCAGTTTTCTGATCGTTGTTGTAACAATCAGAAAACTAGTGACAGCTGAATCCTGAACTGCTGCAGGATCAGTGTCACTAACTTATTATCGGCTGTTCTGAAGTTTGAAGCAGCCTCATAATAACCAAAAATGTATTAATTTATCAAGCAGTAATAGTGAGATTAATTCACAATGACTGCTTGGTATAATTAAATAAATAAAATAACATTTTTAAGTTTAAAAAAAATAGTGCAAAGTGTAAAAAAAAAAAACATTGTGAAAAGTGTAAAAAAAATAAAAATAAAATAAGTGTAAAAATTAATAAATAAGGGACAAATGAATGTATTTATTGCATTTTTTTGGCTGTGCTGGTTTTGTAAAAACAATACTACAAATCAAAACTGGGAAAAAAGTGTTTTTTTAAAGTTTTTTCTTATTTTTTTAATATTTTATTTGTCCTAAGTGAGGCGTTAGACACACATATGTGATATAAATATGTAGCCCTATCTGTCCTCTAAAAAACAATATATAATATGTGTGGGTGCACTTTGTAAGAAAGTATATTACTGACGTGGAAGAATCACACAGCAAAAATGTCAAAAGTGTGTCAGTCATTTACGAACAGAAACTAAAAACAAGCTCAGTCATGAAGGGGTTAAAGACAAGACCGATGGTCACAGATGCATCAACTCAGAGTAAAACCCTGGGAGGGGGGGAGACCATGTGCCATGAAGTGATTGAGACATTTGATAATTCTCCCAGCATGCACAACAGCCCCCCAAGCTTGCTGATTGGCCAGGTATTATACATCCTTAATATTGATTGGTGGTCAGGGTGCCCTGTTACATTGGTGGTCAGTGTGCCCCCTTGCATTGGTGGACAGTATGCCATTTATATTGGTGGTGAGTGTCTCCCCTTGCTCCCCTTGCATTGGTGGGCAGTGTGCTCATTGCATTGGTGGTATGTCCACTTGCATTGTCAGTGTGTGCACTCTTGCATTGGTGGTCAGTGATCATTGCCCCCATTTTGATCATTGGGAACTTTAGTGTTTGTTTACCTTAACAAAAGCTGCAGAAGTCTCAGCTTCTGGGTTTCTGTAGATGGATTTTAGTTCAAAACTATGTAAGCAGCATTCTGCAAGATATCCCTCCACCAGATTCTTTCTGCATAAAACAAAGCAAGTCACTCAGAGTGACTTGCTCTGTTTGGGGTCATGCTAGACCCGGAGCACCAGGTACCAGACACAGTGCATGTGCTCCCGGAGCCTAATTCTAGCAATACCCATGGTGCAGATGTTTGCATGTTTGAGATTTGGAATTATGTACTACAGATGCATATTAATGTTAGTAAATTAACAAAGCTATTGTCCGCAAAAAAGGAGTACATGGCATGAAGAACCAGTCAGATCAAGTGTTTCCACTCTGCTGTCCTGGAAATTAACTTTTTATATATCTGGCCACCAGTCTTGAAATTAAATTCTGATTTCCATCTCTGTCCAGGTGCAAGCAGACATAGGCAGGCAGGGCCGCCGTCAGGGGGATATCGACGATACTCATGTAAGGGGCCCGGCATTGCCGATCCAGCGGCATAGGAGCAGTCTGGGGCCCAGCGGCAGAGGAAGAGGCCAGTTGAGCAGGTAAGAAGAGCTGGGGGGGAGAGAGAAGGGGGGGAGAGAGAAGAAAGAGAGAGGGGGGGAGGAGAGAGAGAGATATGCAGCCCTGACCAGCCCACCTGAGAGCCCTGCAGAGCCCACCATAAAGAGTAAGAGATGGGCTGTGCAGCATCTATGGTGGGCTCTGCAGGATCACTCTCAGGTATTTGTTGGGTCTCAGGTGGGTCCTGCGTCTAGCGCATCATTAAAGGAGAACTATGGGGTAGGTGTTTTTCCCCATTGTTCTCCTAAGGCCCCATTCACACTAAGCGACACTTACCTCGAGCGGATTTCCGCATGGCGGATAGCGCGACGGTTCGGGCGACGTTCCAGCGACGATCGAGCGACCTTCAACGCCGGGCTGCCTTTAAAAAAGGACATTTGTGCGACATCCGCGGGAAAAAGGGTCCTGCAGGCGCGATTTGCGACCGCGACGGGCGACATGGAGCTGTACATTAAGACAGCTCCATTGAAAATCATTGGCCGCAACTTCTCGCGATATTGCGTGGCAAAAATGCGCGATATTGAGGCGGAAATCGCTAGATTTTCCGCTCAGTGTGAATGGGGCTTAAGGGTAACGGGAGGACGCACGGGATTGCAAGGCACATTGTGCCTGCAGTGCGTTTGGGTGCAGTGCAATTAAAATGCTGCAAGCACTATTTTGATCGTACCGCACCCGAACGCACTGCAGGCACAATGTGCCTTGCGATCCCGTGTGGGCGATCGCATTGCAGCCAGAGAGCCTGACTACGGTGCCATTCACTTCAAGGGCCCGTCACGCCCCCTGCAGCCCGGCAAAGAAGTGACTCGGTCGCAATGCGGGCAGTGGGTTCTGGCCATAATCAAGCCAGAGCGCACTGCTTATGGTGTGAACTAACCCTAAGCCCTGCGTCCAATAGACATTTGTGATTCGGTTCGGAAAAATTAGTTTTCCGGACAAAATTCGTTAGCGGTAGTCTGTACGCATTTTCGTTTGTGGACGAACTTTCATTGCAGCAAAGTAACAATTAAATGATACGGACATGAAACAAAAATGAACATTCGTAAAGACTACCGCTAACGAATTTCCTCCGAATCCCAAAGAAAGAAATTGGAATCAAAACCAGATGAAACTCAACATTTTTTTTGCCGATGCACATGTCTAGTGTCCAGCGGAAATTGTAAAATGTAAAAAATGCACAACTTAAAGTTGTGATTTGTTTGCAGAGCTTCCAGAGGTACGTGATCCTGTAGTCTGTTCAATGACATAACATACAGAGGTAAGCATAGAAAATAGTGCCCCTAAATCATACATGGTGAAGAACTAAGGAAAACAGCCACCATCCTCAAGTTCTTGGCCTGGGTAGTCCTGGCCGCCATGACTTTTTTTTTAATGCATTTTATTTACATTTGTTTCCTAAGGCTATCCCGGCCTAAGTCAAGCAAACAGAAGCAGGGATGGCAATGCAAACTGGTAGTTGGGTAGTAGCTTCTAGGTGGACCCAACTGAATTTTGAGGGACTACCATATTTGGTGGGAGACTCATTTCAATCCCCCTTCAGTCCTCATTGGCCTTTACCTGAGAGTCTTTCTCCAGGGACAAGAAGGAAAAGGCAGGCAGCAGTAAAACTTAAGCATATAATACTACAGCCATAGGCCAGCCATCCTTCACCAGAGGATAAGCCTTGAAACTCAAACGGAGGGGCGAGAGATGCTGAAAGGAGCGGCCTAACAGCAAGCCAGCTCCGAGGATCAGGTAACTATAAGTTTGTTATTTTCCTCCCTAGACCAAAATGAGCAGTCAACCTTTGCAGTGTGAGGGTAACCCCATTACAAAGGTTAATAATAGTTTTCCCTGGAGTTTTGCTTTAAGAAAATATACCCCAGCACTTCAATTCAAAGAAAAGCATAGTTTGGTAAAGTAGATGTAAACCCAACCACTATTTTTATCTTAATGGCTAGATTTCATGAAAATAACAGCTGGCAATACTGATATAAATGTCCTTGTTGGGGCACTTTGTGTTATGGGGCGAATCTGCCTCTGTCTCCCACAATCTCCTGGCTGTACATCACCCTGTTACATGCGTTCCCAAATAAAACTGTAAGCTTCTATGCTGATGAACATTGCCCATGCATATTCCACTGTTGTCACTACTGTATTTAACAAAAGGCATATGAAGAAGAAGATTGCAGCCTGCAACAATTAGGAAATATGCCCTGTGAAAAACACATGCAGCCTGTTATCACTGTAGGACAGGGACAGATTGTAAAGCATCTGCAGGACATTACTAATATACAATGATCAGTATTGGACAAATAATAATCATAATCAATGGAGTTGAATTACTAAAGGAGTATGGAACATTTACTTTGTGAAGTTACTGAATAAGGTGAATCTGTGTCCGCTTGGAAAACATAATCATGTGCATTTTCGCTTACACGTGACTGAATAATCGAAGTTAAAGCAGCTTCACCTTTTTCACCAAGGTAAGCGAATATTCACTTTTCAAAATTCTAAATTCTCCTTAGTAAATCAAGGATGCAAATAAACATGGTAATCAGTATAACCTCACTTGGTTTGAACTGGTTAATTTAACTTTTACCACTAACACTGCTTAGTCAATACCCCCTAATTTCCAGGGATTTTTCCTGCCATCTTTCTGCCTATAAAGATTTCCTTGGCTTTAAAAATGAATCAACTGTACTATAAATAACTACATTTTGCAGATTATATTAATATCTTAAAAACAATTTGCAATTTCTGGGCTCGTAAAACTAATATTTTTTGAAGAGATGCATTTCAAATAAAAAGCACCTCTATTCCAGTGTAATTAACATGTCATAATTGCGATTATATATTGGTATCGGTCTTCAAAGTTCCCTGGAAATTATTTTAATATATTGGCCACTGTAATATTGTAAGCAAAATGATATAGCCATGTTTTAAATACACAAAAAGTGAATTTACATACAACACTGAATATCGGTATTTCAGTTTTATTCCTGTAGGCTAAAATATTTCTCTTTATTTATCTCTAACCTACTTAACTATACAAAGTAATAAAATATACACAGTTATTATTTTATGTAACATGTATAGTTATTTTGCTATTTAAACTCATTTTCACACTGTAAAATATGTTTGTGTGGTTTGCTGATGGCTTCCACATAATAAATAAATATTTTTCTGCAGTTTTTCTCAGGCTAAATCTCATTGACCTCTTGGTGTGATGGGGGTTATATGACTGATTTGCCTGAACAGAATTATTATAATTAGAAGACTCTGATAAAACTAATTTGTGCTCAAGCAGGAAAATCTTTACACTGTTTCAGTCCCAAAGGCATGGAAGTGGTCAATCAAACATGAGATCCCCTCAGTCTGTGAGAAAATGTTTAATGCACAATCAAACATTCAGCTTGCCGGTTGAATCCTAAACAGAACTATGCAGGCTAAAGGCTCTGCTTTGAGATCAATGTGTATTTCAGGTGCAAAAGACTAGTAATTTGGACCTTTGCAAAACAATGAAATAACAGCTGTATCTCCCTCGGGGATTTGCACTGCAGTATGTGTTTCTTTTATGAGCCTTGTGATGATGTGGCAAGATTCCTCAACAGTGTGAGGTTGGGCAAAAAACACATTCCTAATAGGTAAAGTTAACCTATGCTATGTGTAATAGCACTGAACTGTAAGCAACCTTTCATAAAAAGCACCTAGAGGTGTCTGCATACATGGTTAGATACCTTGCAGAACTCTTTAAGAGACCAACTTACCAAGGAGATTTAATATGCAAATGGCAGCTTTAATGTCTCGTTATGCTTGACCCTATCGCCTCCTGACTCCATGCATCACTACTGGTCAGTGGCATTCGAAGGATGAACCAGTAATAAGCAACAGGAGGGGCAAAAACAAGGGTGACTTCAAGAACTCTACTCTGCTATACAGGTTATCTGACCATGCCTGCATGGACCTCTAGATGCACTGATGCTCACCACTGCCTACATTTTACAGCTATACTTATAGACACAGCATTGTTGCATAGATGGTCATATTTATTTGAGAAGTCAAAGAACAAAGGTATCAGAGTTAGCCTGTTTACACAGTTTATAGATCTAACTTTAGGACTATCTATCAGATTTATGTAAATGAAAACTCAAAGAAAGCATGAGATTAAATAGCAGTCCTTTTAGAAGCACAAACATTTCTTAAAATTTGAAAAGCTGAGATTCAAATACAACAACATGGAACCCCACCTTATTCACAACCACCCTCTGCAAAGGAGACTGGCATCTTGATTTACAGCACTTATCTTACTGTCCCTGTACTTTCTAGGCACAAGTGAGGTCACAGGAATGCAGAGGAAGGTGGCACACTCTAACAGGAATGAGCACAGGCACTAGAACTGGAAGGGGAGCCTTGTTTTGTAAGTATATAAACAGTTCATGAATGTTGTATTCCCTGTTAAGATATACTGTATAGTATGTAGCAATGTCACTTTTTAAAATGTGTGACGTCAAAAGCACTGTCATTTTTGGTACCGTGCTGTTGAGATATAAGCTAGGACAGATTTAGTTTTATATACAGTATATATATATATACATATATCCAGTATATACACTATATTGCCAAAAGTATTGGGACACCTGCCTTTACACACTTCCACTTTGTCATAATACCACTAACAGTTGACCGTGGAATATTTAGTAGCAAGGAAATTTTACGGAACACCTGAATCCAATCATTTGGAGGGGTCTCCCAATACTTTTGGCAATATAGTGTATATGTATATACTGTGTCTGCCACACCAATCTGGCCATGTATACTGTGTAGTTAGTCTACCTGTTCTGAGTCTGTATACCAATGACAGGACTGCTAGCAGAGTAGAGTTAGAGTGTGTGCTACTATTTTAGTCACTGGATGCAGTGTACTGATGCAGAGTGAGAAACTGTATCTTTTAGCCACCATCTCCTGTACAGATATGGCACTGACTTTGTTGGTGCGGTACTATGGCTAGCCAGCCTACTGAGGTAGAAAGGGGGTGGCATGAAGTATATATTTGACCCTGGTTCTCTGCTGCTGCCTCTCACATTGTGAGCATCCAGAAAGTGTTACAGAATTTTTAGCAAGTGATTTCCTAGGGAAGAAGACTGAGGGAATGATTTTCCGCTAGAGAAGAAATACACCATTCTTTCAGACTGCACCTCTTGGGCAGACTGCCTGTTCCAAAGCGTGAGGAGACTAGAGCTCATGACCTGCTAAATAATAAATACAATTTTACATTTCTTCAAAAATTATACTTTTGCTATATATTAGAACACATGAGAAATGAAATGTATTTATGAAGACTGGAGTCATTGATACGATTATTTGGGCAAAGTCCATTTTGTCCCAATTTACTGTTATTAAATTCTGCATTACACATTGGCTCCTTTTCTGTATTTCTTTGTTTTGCATTGTGTGTTTTCCCGACAAAGGTAGGCAGGAGATAAAGGCTGCTCGCTCATGCATTGTAATAGTGTGAACTGACATGACTGCATCAGCAGAGTGAGGAATAATAAGAGGAGTAGTTTCTGTGTATAGGATAACATGACCAGTGTGAGAAATGGTGGGAAATGGTGATAATCATTATGAATACATCAGTTAACCATCGTGCCAAAGAAATTAATCAGACTCAATAGGACAGCTGAGTGAATCAATACCTTATCTTGTTGAAGCAAAAGCCACAAAGCCAATAACAGATCTGCTATTTGGAAATAATTTAGCCAGTGCTATTATATGGGGCATTCAGGACACTACAATCAGAAAAATGTAATCTTAGTTTACAGCAATTGCTATATAGTAGTGAACTGATTTTACAAGTGGGAATTATATTTTAAAGTAAAACTCTACTAAGCAGTACCTTCCACAAAGGTAGCACATAGAGCACTGTTATGATTGTGAAAGAAGTACAAACCTTTCTGTGATAAAATGCTTACTGGTCATGGTGGCCACTCACACATCCAGAGATTTGTATTATCTTTTTTTGTGTGTGGCCACTTCCATACTTTATTTGCATTACAGGTGCAAAACAATAACACTTATCCTATGATAAAGCTCACTGGCTCAGCAAACCATTAGTAATACACTACCAGAGTGAACCTGCAACATATTCTTTTCAACCCTATTTATATTTAGGCTCTTTTAAAAACAGGTCCACACTCTTCTGTACACTTCTTAGTACACTACTTAGTTCTTAGTAAGGAGAAAACATTTTTTTTGCTCTAATTTACAAACTAGAAGAATATCTGATTAAAGTTTTTAGGGGACCATGAAAATGCATTAGAAACTGCTGGAAAATGTAAGAAGGAAAAAATGTGTTTTAACTGGAGGTGCACCAAAATGGAATTAGACTCAAACCGGAAATAAAAAAATGTGTCAGGCTGAAATCGAAAATTATTTTTCCCCCCAATCTTTTTAATGTTTTAATTGTTATTTATTTATTTACATTTTTTTGACTTTGCTGTTAGGGGCTTTGGGAAAATATCAGGGGTCTAAACAGACCCCTGATATTTCCCTTTTGAAAAAGACAAGGAGATTAAGGACACAGTCCTCAATCTCTTTTTCTGCCGCCCCTGTTATGAATGAACAGAGAAACCGATTGCTCCTGTCCATTCATAAACTGTGGATATAGTATGAGTTACTATGTCCACAATCATGCACGAACAGCTAGTGATGTAGAGTACTTCCCATTCATTCTGAATTGGGGACACTTTAATTATACTATGTCCTTAATTATTTACAAACACGCAGCGGTCAGCTGATCATTGAGTGCTTGTACTCCGCTCTCCATCCTGGCTCGCTGTCACAGGAGACTGAGCGGGTGGTGCAGGGAGGAGGGCTCAGCCACCTGTGACATGGCTGACAGCTGCTTACTCCCCCGCAACGCCAGCTCGGCCTCCTGTGATAGCTCAAAGCTGTCCCCTCCCCCACACCGCTCTCCATCCTGATCTGTCATGGGAGGCAGAGCGGGGCGGTGCGGGAGGAGAGTTCGGCCTCCTGTTACATACTGACAGCTCTCTCCTCCCTGCCCCCCTTGGCCTCCTGAACATTTCTCTCCTCCACAGAGCAGCGCCCAGCGGGGAGGAAAGAAACTATGGATGCACCGCAATTTTGGTAGAAAAACTTTACTTTCTGCATTTTGTCCAAAGTGTCATTTTCGGGCGATGCGTTTCGGCAGCTGAAATGTTGGTGCATCCCTAGTTTTAACAAAAAAATGTTAACTGGACTATTGAAAATACTGAGTAAAACGGAGCAGTACATTTTAGGATGGACTAAAAATGGGCATGTGGAATAGACACGTGAACAAAGTTAAGTAGCAGCTAGTGAATACCGGATACACAGATGGAGACGAGTCAGGCAGCAGCAAGGCTGAAAAAAGAAAAGGGGATAATGTATGAAGCTGACAAACAGGAAGGGTGACTTGGCTGATAAATGGGATGGATGTAGGATTAGTAAAAGGAAGGTGAGACTGAAAAATGAGACAGGGGATGGCTGAAGTAGGAAAAACTGACAAAGAAAGACAACACTAAAAATAGGACAAATGAAGGAAGATGAAACTAGATTCAAAAGTTTTTATTATTTTCATCGAAACATATACAGTAAGCATCTACATCATAAAACAATATAACAAAACAACATAAAACAAAAAGACAGTCTTCATCTAAGCGGGATACCTTATTAATCCACCTCTATTGATTATACATTGAATAGTATCTGGTCTCGATTGATAACATACGCTTAACGTTTTTTATTTCGGCTAAAGCTGGCCCCCTGGCCAGCTTCCCGCTCCAAACTCCGGCATTGAAGGAACTATTCCTATTTTCCCCCCTGTAAATATACCTACGTCACATCTCGTTATCTTGAGGTGTAACAGTTACTCAACCGATGGTTAAAAACCAAGGAAATTATCGGCCATCCCTTTATCTTACCAGGAGATTATATAAGAACAATCGAGACCAGATTGCTAGGTAATCCCTATTATAGTGTATCATACATCAGTCTTGTCAACCTGAGACTGTCTTACAAGACCTACAAGACAAAGACATAATCGAAAAACAATGTGGCTACACAACAACTGTTACAGTAGGTTTTAATTTTGAACATATTGAAATTTTCTGGTCGGGGTGGGCTAGGGCCGCCCTCGCTCCCTTCCTCTCATACTCCTACAGGATTTACATATGCCACCCAAGGTGCCCAGGTAAGTTCAAACTGTTCCATTTTGTCTTGGAGTATACTCGCCAATTTTTCATGAGTCATAATCCAAGACAACTTAGTCCTAACCTGGCTCAGAGGCACCCTGGGTGTCTTCCATGTTTTAGCGTTCGTAACTTTAGCTGCCAGAAATATGAAACTTATCAATCTTCTAGAGTGTTTACGAGTTTCAGGGATAGTATCATTAAGCAGGGCCAGCCTAGGGTCTCCGGGGACCCTTATGCCCACAACCCGGAAGATTAAGTTAAAAACCCCTCCCCAGAATTTTCGTATACGCGGACATGTCCACCATACATGGTACATAGTGCCCTCAAGCCCACATCCCCGAAAACATAAGGGCGATGTTCCTGGGTACATAAGTGCAAGTCTAAAGGGCACTAGGTACCACCTGGAGAATACTTTAAAATTAGCTTCCGAGAGTGAGACATTAAGTAGGCCTCGGGTTGTCACCCTTGATCGACGTTTCCATACCTCCTCCGAAGCCACCTCTCCTAAGTCCTGTTCCCAAGCCAACATATACGGCTGTTTAAGGGGAGAATCGAGCAATATGGAGTACAACATGGAGATGGCTCCTCTCTGATTGGTGGCTTGGAGGCACCAGCGTTGGTATGGGCTAGGGCTTCCATGGTAGTCCCCCAAAAAATGCGTAATTTGATGAAAACGAAATAACTCCGCTGTCGGCATGCCCAATTGCTCCCTGCAGTACTCCAACGTCAGGGGTCTCCCCAGCCTAAGATATTGACCAATTCTATATAACCCCTTATCTAGCCACCATTTGAAAGACTTCAAGTGTATTCCAGGCAAAAATGCTGGATTCTGATATAAAGGGGCCAGCGGGGTGTGGGGCGAGCTGATATTTATGTAAGTTTTCACACAATCCCAAAGGGCTAAAGAATTAGAAAGAGTCGGAGCCATAATGGGAGGGCGTGATCTGGAGGGTAACCATTTCAATAAGTGTAAAGGCAAATCTCTAGCTGCCTTGGACTCCATAAGAACCCAATCCGGTGGTTCCTCCTCTGCATAAATAGCAGATAGCTGAGCTATCCGTGCGGCCCGATAATAGTGATATATGTTTGGGACCCCTAGACCCCCAGACTCTCTAGCGCTATATAGAGTGACTCTAGGTAAGCGGTGACCCCTTCCCCCCCATATAAATTTCACTAAGATAGCCTGAAAGGAAGCCAGTTCAGATATAGGGACATGGATAGGGAGGGCCCTAAATAGGTATAACAGACGAGGGAGAAGGGTCATCTTAATAGCATTTATTTTCCCATACCATGAGAGATTGTACGAAGACCACCTCTCCAAGTCCCCCCTCAATTTCCTGAAAGTGGGAGGAAAGTTCGCTTGGTACAATAAGACAAAGGAGGGGGTCAAGTTAATCTCCAAATAAGGTATCGTAGATGCCGGCCATAAGAACAGAAACGCACCCTTCAGTATAGTCACCATCTCCAGGGGCAAATTTATGTTCAAAGCCACGGACTTAGCTGGGTTTATATAAAGCCCCGACATCTTCGAGAAACTCTCCAAAGATGCCATTACATTGGGCAATGTAATCAATGGTTGGGTAAAAAACAGCAATAAGTCGTCTGCAAATAGGGCACATTTATGTTCTCTAGGTCCACAATACACTCCTTTAATGTCAGGGTTTTCCCTTATCGAAATAGCCAGCGGCTCGATCGCTAATGCGAATAATAAGGGTGACAGGGGACATCCCTGTCTAGTACCTTGTGTCTCGGTATTGGGGCTGATTTAAATCCCTGCATCTTAATGGTAGCTACGGGTGAGGAATATAAGTTCCGTAGCAAGCGGATAAACCCTGCACCAAAGCCCCATTCTTCTAAAAGTGTAAAAAGATAGGTCCAGGATATTGAGTCGAAGGCCTTTTGAAGGTCCACTGATAACAAAAACCCAGTGGAAATTGGAGTATTGTCCCATCCTGATCTCAATAAAGATAGTATGTCAATTGCCCTACGGATTTGGTCTGGCCCTTGCCTCCCCTTTATGAACCCCACTTGATCTTTATGTATATAGGTGGATAGAAAAGAGTTTAATCTATTGGCTAGCACTTTTGTAAGCAATTTTAGATCATTATTGATCAAAGATATAGGTCTGTAATTAGCTATTTCCCCATGGTCTTTATTGGGTTTAGGAATTAAGCTTAAAAATGCCTCATTCGTATGCAAACTCATAGGTTCACACTTACCGATAGCCACAAAAAAGGATTCAAGATGGGGGAGAAGTATTTCTTCAAATTTTTTATAGTAGCCAGCTGAGAAGCCATCTGGTCCTGGGGCTGAAGATGTTTTTGTCTGTTTAATAGCTTGCTTAATTTCTACTTGCGTGACTGGTTCTTCCAATAAAGCTATATGTTCCGCCTCCAGACTAGGAATTGGCAAAGTTCGTATCCATTGCTGTATTGATGATTTAGGTATATCATGGGTATTGGTGTATAGCTTAGTGTAGAAGGATTCAAACTCCTGAACCACCACCTTAGGATTCTGCGAGTAACTTCCATTCGCACATCTTAACCTAGGAATCTTATGGCTCCAAGGCTTAGGAGTTAGCCTCACAGCCAAAAGGTGTCCAACCTTATCTCTGTGCGAATATAATCTCTGCTGAGCCCAGCGGAGATTTAGTTCTGCCACCGTCGTGAGTGCCAAGTTCAAAGCCAACCGGGTCTGATCTATATTATCCCTAAGGGCCTTTGTAGGGTTGTGTTTATGTGCAATCGTCAAAGCCCTTAGTTCCTCCTCTAATTTGGAGATATAGGAGGTATGCTGCCGTTTCTCACGTGTTGCAATGGAGATAAAGTGCCCTCTCAAGCCTTATGTGCCTCCCAGTTGGTAATGGACGAGGACACTGAAGGGGTGTTGATACGAAAATATTCCGTCAGCAGGGTTTCCACCTCCGCCACCTCCTTCGGGTGACTAAGAGATGCCTGATTCAGTCTCCAATGATATAATCCACGGGAGGGGTAGGCCAGGGAAGAGGTCATCACGACCATAGCGTGATCCGACCAACTGGTCTCTCTAATTTGAACAGATCTAACACCCACAAACATCCGAGGAGGAACAAATATATGGTCTATACGGGCATATGTAGAGTGAGCGTGGGAAAAGTGGGTGTAGTCCCTCTTAGAGGGGTTACACTCTCGCCACGCGTCCACAAGGTGGTGCACTTGAAGGAGCTTTGCCAATTTCAATCCACATTTGGGTGGGTATTTCAATCCAGTACCATGAGGGTGTGATTTATCGATACTAAGGTCCAAGGCCAAATTGGAGTCTCCAGCCACTACCTCTATACCCTCTATATGAGGGAAGAGAGTGGCGAAAACATGGGTGAAGAATGCAATTTGCGCTGTGTTTGGGGCATAATAGGAAATAAACGTAAACAACTGATCCCCAATGGTGCCCTTCAACAATATGTAACGTCCTTCGGGGTCTTTGATTTCTAACTGTACGAGAAAGTTGATGTGTTTTGCAAATAGAATGGCTACCCCTTTTGATTTATCTGCCGCATTCGCTAAATAGTATTGAGTATAATACTTGTGTATAAAGGATGGATTATAACTATGAGGGAAATGCGTTTCTTGAAGGAGAAGCACATCTATTTTTTGGGAATGGTAGTAATTAAAAGCCACTCGCCTTTTCACAGGCGCATTCAGGCCTTGAACGTTATGTGTTGCTATACGAATACGAGATTCACCTGAAGACATAATGTCCAGCTTTCTCTGTCAGCCTAGTTAGATCTTCCAACCGGTACGCTTTTTCTATCCAAGTTCGAGGCCCCAAGTTACCATTTCTCGTAGAACTCCCAGTGGCGTATCTGCCGCGAGGCAAACAAGGCGTTTGCCTGGAGCGGCAGATTCGCTGAGGGCGGCGTTGCTGCCTTGCCTAGGACAAAGCTGCACATCCCCCCCCCGGAATGACCCGCTGATTCCCGCAGATGGCATCACCCACCTCTGTATAGTGCGCTCTCGCCCCCAGCGCCAGCACCACGACACAAACTCCTGTGATAGCTTCACCATGCTTAGGCGACCCTCCCACCCCTGACCAGATAAAAAAATAACCACAAATCAAACACATTGCCACATTGACATATTCCCAATAACCACACCTACAACATAAAGAAGATGAAACTAACAACCCAGAATAGTAAAGGACAGCAAGAATCAAAATGGGATGAACAAAGAGAAGTGTGTCATAAAAAAGATGAGGATAAATGAGACTCACACATGGTACAAGTAAAGATAGACAAGACTTGCAGGCAGGATAGGTGAAAGAAGAGACTGAAAGAAGTAGACATTTGCGATTTGTTTCGTTCAGAATTGAAATTCTTACAAATTTCTGTATATTCGGACATTCGGATCCATCCAAATTTCCGAATAACAGAAATAAACAATCCATGATTGTTTGATATCGAAATTCAGATACATACGAATTTCATTTGGGACTAAACACAAAAAAGTGGGAGAGCTGTCATTTACCACTCTCTGGCTTCTCACTTGTTGTCATTCTGGACTTGTATCCTGAATGAAAACAAAGTAACACAATATTGTTACAAAATGTAAATAAAGAAAGAAGCTGAGAGATCTGTGTTATTCTCTAACAGCTTCTGCTTCTTTGCGGACACTTCAATCCCAAATGTAAAGAATCTGACATCTGTCACAGAAAACACACACGTGTTTAACTGTTCACAGAAATAATAATATTAAAAAAAAACCCATCGTGCTGTTACCCCAACAGTTTATACCAGACCCTTTAGGTCGGATAGGAATGTTAGGGTGGACCCGATGTAAAAAACAAAACAAAAAAAACAGTGTGCGGTTCCCCGACAATGAATAGCCAGACCCTTTCAGGTCTGCTAGGAATATTAGGGGAAACCCCAATGCCCCCAAAATTTAAAAAGTGGGGTCCCCCTAAAATCCCATACCAGTCCCTTACCATTGCA
>NW_017306281.1:4289189-4292412 GCF_000935625.1 Nanorana parkeri
GCCACTCCCCTCGGGTATTGGGAGGGTTGTTTCCGGGGGGGGGGGGGCCCTGAAAAGCACCTTGTCCCCATTTCAATGGGGACAAGGGCCTCTTCCACACAAACCTGGCCCGGTGGTTGTGGGGGTCTGCCAGCAGGGGTACCCCCTGGAAAAGCACCCTCCCAATGCTGATGGGGACAAGGGCCTTCTCCCCACAACCCTGGCCCATCCAGGTGCCGCCTCTCCCCACTTTGTGAATGAGTAAGAGTTATTACTCATTCACTAAAGAGTTACAAAATGCACACCACACCTTAGCAAAGATTAATTTATTTGAACAAAAAAGAGTGTGCAGTTCCCCCGACAATTAATACCAGACCCTTTAGGTCTGGTAGGAATGTTAAGGGGAACCCCAACGCAAAAAACATGAAAATATAAATGTGGGGTCTATCCTAGAATCCCTTACCAGACCCCTAATCTGTGCAGCAGCCTGGCGGGGCAGGAAAGGGGGGGGACGAGCGAGCACCCCCCCTCCCATTACTATACCAGGTCACATGCCCTCAGCGTCCCCCTGGAAAAGCACCTTGTCGCTATGCCGATGGGGACAAGGGCCTCTTCCCCACAACTACGGCCTGGTGGTTATGGGGGTCTGCATGCAGAGGGAGGTCATCTGCATTTGGATACTCCCTTCGGCAGCTAAGTGAATAACGCCCTAACTTTCCATCCAAAGTGACCAATCAGGTATCATCTATCCTTTTGAATAATTAAATAAGTAATCAGATTGGTCATTGTGGGCAATAATTCAGTTTCCTTCCTCTTTTATTGTTCCAGATTTCATAAAAGGCCCCTCACTTTTAGCTTTTCATGTGCTATAGGTGCCAGTAGAAAGCCAATATTGGCAACAAATGTTTCCACATGTACAATACAATGCTATCAAAACTTCATGCTTTTAAAATGTATTTGTCAATGCTTCCAAGGTAAAAACAGCCACACTCATTTTCAGAAGCCCTAAATAAGCCTACAGTAGAAGAACAGGACTCAAATGACCTATTGCTTAATCAGGAGAAAAAAATTAGATACGTAATTGAAGAGGAAATCTAAAGGGTTCAAAAGTTTTGAGTAATGGAAGAAAGTAGAAGGCACATTGGTGGCCTAACAGGTTTAGAGTTTATAACTGAATACATACAGTATAAACTAACATTCAGCACTAGAATGCATGAATTCTAAGGAGAGTGCTGACTATAGAGCTAAATGTTGTTCCCTCCCTCTGCTGGAAGGGTTAATGCAAGAACAGCCCGGACCGCAACTCATCCTTTTTGAAGAGGTTAATAAAAACATGGTGACATGGTGTTAAGGTAGAAATTTTAAAAAGAAAAAAGCTGAAAAAAAATGCAATTCCTATAGACATAGGAGAGCTGATTATAGTCACCTCAGACACAAGGGAAATCACAGCATAGAGATAATAATTGAAGCCAATCCATTGTTGAGAAACGTTTATATAGGAGCTGAAATACCTGTGGTCAGGAGTTTGGATAATTGAAAAAGGAAACATAATACAGAATTACATAAATAGAAAGGTTTTTGACCAGCTCTGATGATCTCCAGTAATGATGAATGAAACAAGCATGACAAATAATGTGATTAAGGAAACTGGTGTAGAGTTGGGGAGATTTTTCCTTACTTCCTGTCCGAGAGACCAAAGTTACTGAAAGATGAAATAAGGGGAATGTGCCTATGGGGTCTATTCACGAAGCTGCCGAGGGCAGCCGAGTGAATGACGATCTGAAGTGAAGTGAGCCGAACACTGTTCGACTATTCACTTCAGGCTGGTATGGCTGATTTCAGCCGTACATCGGCTGAAAAGGAGCTTGTACGATCCTTCGGCAGCTTCGAGAATAGACCCCTATGTTATAAAATCTAAAAAAAGAATGCATTACTGCTTGTCAGTGTTTATAGAGCACTGCCAATTAACACAGCACTTTACATAGCTGCACATTCACATCAGTCCCTGCCCTCAAGCAGCTTACAATCTAAGGTCCCAATCTCACATGCATACATACGAGGAGCAATTTAGACAGGAGCCAATTAACCTACCAGCACGTCTTTGGATTGTGGGAGAGTACCCGGAGGAAACCCACGCAAGCACAAGGAGAACATGCAATCTCCTTGCAAATAGTGACCCGGCTGGGATTTGAACTCGGGACCCCTAGTGGTACAAGGCAGAATGTCTCTGGAACAGGCAATGTGGTAAATAGTTTTCAATTGTTTAAGAAAAACATACTTTATCCGAAAGAAACATACAAATTGGCTAGAGCTCCACTTTAATGTCTAATAATAGTAATGCTATTACTCTAAATGAATGAGACCATTCAGAGCCAGTCATAAATCTTTGACATATACATTAACATGTATACATAAGTAAGATTCTTAGGGTATGAACTTTGTATACATAAGTAAGATTCTTATGTATGAACTTTCATAACTAACATCAGCAGTCACTATAGAAAACTAATGCGGCTCTGACAGTAAAAGGTTGTGTGACGTTTACACATACCTGTAGGTTTGAAGGGCACAGAGAAAGTGTACAAGAGCTGAAAAAGTGCTCACTGCAAGAACTGACAGTTTCATGTGTCCGCCTGCTGGTGATTGAGCATTCCCTGACCCTACAAATGGGCTGTTCACACGCAGTTAAATATATATGATTCTGCTTAGATGAAGCTTGGTCATGCATGCATGAAAAGATGAACAGAGAAGGGACTTTACATTTGTAGCACAAAGTAAGTGAAATGCATGTTAGTTGTATGCTGTCTGATCAGATACAAGATTAATGTGCTGTAATATGTATTCTCTCTTTCCCTTAACCCTTTCACTGCCTCTTGCGAAACCATGCTGTAACCACTTGCTGCCCAGAGCAATTTCTTACATTTGCACACACATGATAAAATGTGAATTTGTAGCTAGAAAACAGCATCAGACCCCCAAACAATGATATATTTTCTGAAAGCAGAGGCCCTGTAGCATAAAAAGATGCTAGTTGCAATTTTTTTATGTTGCACGATATTTGCGCAAATGTTTATCAAACAAGTATTTTTCAGATAAAATACAATAAAATTAAATTTAGTGCACAGAGACAGAATATAATGCCCAATTTTTTGGTAAAATATAAAAGACGGGGTCATGCCAGGTAAATACATACCAAACATGTCGAGCCTTAACCCCTTCGTGACTGACGACGTACAGTGTACGT
>NW_017306281.1:4292731-4293860 GCF_000935625.1 Nanorana parkeri
GATAGAGAGGGAGGTGAAAGCAGAACTTGAAAAGTGCATTGAGAGGATAGAAGGATTTCCACTCCACCTCCTTTCTGTCCATTGGATCTGGGTGAGTGCGTCCAATGTAGACCACCATGGGAGAGGGCAGCAGGGGAGGCCGAGTCGGATTCCTGAAGCCAGGTTTCAGTAACAGCAAGCATGTTAAAGCAATTGGAGATAAGAAGATCATGGACAGCAGTGAGTTTTTTACAGACAGAACATTCCAGAGGGCACATGAGAAGGAAGGACCGATTCTAGGAAGCAGGGGAATAGAAATCAGGGTGCGTGGATTGCAACTGCTGCCAGAGGAAAGGCAGTGCTGGTTTGGAGGGAGAGTATTAGAAAAGAGAGGGCCCGGATTGGGAGAGATATCCCCTGAAGTCAGGAGAAGCAGTAGTGTGAGGGAAGTGAGATGAGAGGGAGTTTTACATGAACGAACATGCCCAAGTGTCTTGGAGGTAACTCTAGCATGTGTATTCAGAATGAGCAGGAGGTGATGAGTGCAGTAATAGGGAGAGGGTAGGAGAGAACGAGAAATATATAAATTGTGGGGTGGAGAGGGGGGGTAAAGGAAATACAGTTTAAGTAGAGAAGCCACAATTGTGAGAAACAATGGTAGAGAACGCATGGTGTGCAGAGGAAGTATGAGACACTAAAGTGAATGAGGAGTAGTAGGTATGAAACGGGTGCTACAATGAAAGAGGCAGAGGCGGCTCTCTAATTAGGCGGTCGCCTTAGTCCTCGTGCTCCCGAGGGCCTCGCGGCCGCCTAATTTGCCAGGTCGGCACATTACCTGCAAGCCAGGTAGCATTATGAGCTCTCAGCCCTGTCGCTTTGACGCTGTCAAAGCGAGACTCTTAGTTTGACAGCACAGCGTCAGGGCCGAGAGCTCATCCGTTTTCTCGGTCAATCCACTCGTCTGGTCTGCCGGAGCTCCGTCCACCAGCCAATGGGACGAGACCTCACCCCTCCCATCCACCGCACGAGGATCTCTATCTGGCTGGGAGGGCGGAGTTTATCATCAGAGGTAGATGTCGCCGGGAACGAGCTGGTCCTGCACGATCCCGTCCACTCCTGCCTGCGAGACGCGACCTTCACAGGATGGTGA
>NW_017306282.1:0-3554 GCF_000935625.1 Nanorana parkeri
CCCGCCACCCACCCAGCTTTATGCGCAGGGGCAGACCTACCACCTGAGCCTGGGGGGGGAGCACAGTCCCTGCACAGAGATGGTGAGGCTTGCCGGTCGCCAGATAGCATTGGATCAGTATCCGGCCCCCCGTCTTTGTGCCAGGAGTGTCGGATCATCCATTCATCCGACACTGCTGGCTAAGAGATAGGGGACCCACTGGCTGCCAGATACAGATCTCAATATTCGGCACTCCTTGCGCTGAAATGGGGGTGCCCACAGGATACCGAACCAGGCGCAGATATTATGGGGCCCGCCAGGCGCCATGTACTGAGTGAGGATGGAGGCGGGGAACAAAGAAGAAGCCTGCAGGCACATCATGGGGCCTCGACCGGCTGTGAGAACCCAGCAAGCAGAACACAGACACAGTTTTTTTTTTTTTGCAGCCTGAGTCCCCCACCAGGAAACAGCTGAAGACAGAAGACCAGCCAAAAGAGGTAAGGGTAAATAAATCATTAAAATAATTATTACTTGTAGCCTGATGTTGTATTAAGTACTGTTGGTATTTGTAGTGCTCTATAGCAGGTGCCATTCTGCATTGCAGCAATGCAGAATGGGACCCTCTATAGAGGACTATACTTTATAGTATATAAAGTATAGTACTTTATACAGAGATGCTATTGTTGTATAAAGTATTGATGGGATGTGTAGTCCTGTGCCATTCTGCATTGCTGTAAATATGGATGCAACCATGGACAAAACTAGGGGGGGGGCTCCAGGGGAGACATGTGCCCAGGCGCTGCATTATGGGTGGGTATCACCAACAGGGTAACTACCGCACAAGCCTAGGGGAGAGGGGCCAGGGCTGGATCAAACTGCGCACCCTGGCACCCACCCCAGCCTTATGCTATAGGTCCGTCATCATTGGAGGTGGCATTTTTCATTTGCTGTGAGGTCCTGCGCTTCCTGGAGACCTCACAGTAGCCTTATAGGGAACCACAGCACAGCGGTGCCTGTATACAGCGCCAACCCGCACATGAGACTTCTTCGCCTGCTGAAATTTTTTTAGCTGCCCCCTGAGATCCTCCATGTGCCCCTGCTCAAATCTTTTATCTGCCCACCTAAGATTCTCCATGTTCCCCGCTACTATCTTCTATCTGCCCTTCTGAGATCCTCCATCTGTCCCCCTGAGATCCTCCATCTGTCCTGCTGAGACACTTCTATCGAGACATTAGGCTGGCACCTGGGGACAGAGCTGCAGTACAGAGTATGTAGCAAATTCATATACTACTAGTTTGTATTACTGTATAATTTATTGCTGAGATTTGTAGTCCTCTGTAGCTGTGGTATTCTGCATTGTGGTATAATGTATTGCTGAGATCTGTAGTTCCTCTACAGCTTGAAGTCAGTGGCAGAACTGCCAGGGTTGTAGCGGTTGGAGCTGCAACTTGGTTTTTGTGCTCCACCACTGTTCTAAAATCATTAGTCTGTATTGTTTTAGAAAAAATGTCAGGTGTATGAAATGGCTTGACCCTATGAAAAAGCATGACACGCTTTTAATGTGAACAATACCTAATAATAGTATGATATATAAATAAATATAAACATAAATCACATACAATTTTTATTTAGCATATATTAAAAGTTACCAATTCTAAAGTCTAATATAAACAATAATGTTGCCCGCCTCATTGCCATAAATAACTGTGCAACATGGACAACCGCCAACAGTTGAAACAATTTTCAATTTCAACTGCTATATTTAATATAAAAGAGCTATGTACTGCAATTGAAAATTGTTACAACTGTTGGGGGTTGTTGGACAGCTATTTATGGCAATGAGGCAGGCCACAATACTGTTTCCATTAGTTTTTAGGATAGGTAACTTTTAATATATGCAAAATAAAAATTGTATGTGATTTTATTCCTGTTTGCCAGTTGAACCTTTTCCACACCATTCATTCCTTATATTATACTATTATTAGAAAAACTGTCACATTGACACTAGAAAAAGTTTTTGGTGTTTGGCATTAGTGAGTAGTTTTGGAAAAGTATCAGTACTCATACTCTGACTTGGTAAAAATGGTAACGATGCATTCCTTTCTGTAAAGTATTGCTGGAATTTGTAGTCCTCTATAGCCAATACTATTCTGCATTGCTATATAAAGTATTGCTGGGATCGGCTATAGAGGACTACAAATCTCAGCAGTACTTTACACAGCAGTGATATTGCTATATAAAGTATTGCTGGGATTGTAGTCCTCAATAGCCCATGGCACTATACATTGCTGTATAATGTATTGCTGGGATTTGTAGTCCTCTATAGCCGGTGCCATTCTGCACTGCTGTATAATGTATTGCTAGGATATGTAGTCCTGTATAGCTGATGGTCTTTAGAGAGGCGTATTACTTGTGTTCAACATGTTTATAGTCTTTATTAGTTAGAAAAACCCCTTACATTTTTTTAGATGCCACCTAAATGTAAAAGTGGTGCGCAAAAGCGTAAAGAAATGAGGGAAGAACAAAAAAAGATGGCCAAAAAACGCAAAATTAATGTATTTCTTCAGGCACCTGATACCAGACCTCCTAAAGTTGATATCTACTCAACCACAAAGGAGAGCACTAGTGAGCCTACAGACAGTGTGCAGGCTAATACTCCACCACCAAGTCTCGTTGAGGAAACAGGAATAATAGATGATCACAACACTGAGAGTGGAGCCAGCAAACTGTCAGAGGCAATAGAATCAAATGAACCAGGAACCAGTGGACAAGCAAGAAGGGAATCAGAGGAAAAGGACAGTAATGAACTAAATGTTTGTGAGACATTGGCAGGGGAAACTGACATTTCAAAAGGACCAGTGCTCAGGGCATCAGCTGATTCTGCAGAAAAATAATATTTTTAAACATCAAGAAGCAGCATACATTGTAAGTGATTTAAAACTTAAAAACAATTGACTTTAATATCACTTTAAGTATATACGTACTAGCAGAATTATGATCATAGTAGGAACAAAAGGGACCACGACTGTCTGAATTCAGTATCTGTACACCATTTTTACAGAGCTGTGAACATTCCTTGAATATTCTTTTATTGTTTTTGTTGTCAGCTACTGGCTCTGCAGGTGTTAACATCTGAGGAATTAAGTTTCTGAATTATATTCAATGCTGTTTTTGTTTTGAGACTTCCAGTGTTTGTCATAGCTGTTCCACATGTTGCAAACACAAAAGGATGCAATACCGTCAAAATATACTGCTGTGCCACGTGTGTAACGTGTTATCTGAGTGGATTCCCTGCCATTCCTTTATTGTATTTCTCCTTCTCTTTAGCGTGATTATCTGCTGCCTGTTTAAGTCAGCTGGTAAAGGGATTATGATTATAATGCAAATGATGAAGCTTTGATCCCCAGTTTACATATTTTATTTATAAATAATTTAGCTTCATACACAGGCCCGGATTTCCCACAAGGCCACCGAGGCCCGGCCTCGGGGCGGCAGAGTGCCGACGGGCGGCAGCGGTGACCCTGTGGGGAAGTTGCGGGCGCCGGTGTAAGGTATCCGGCGGCCGCACACTACGG
>NW_017306282.1:6062-6781 GCF_000935625.1 Nanorana parkeri
GGCTAGTGGCGCGGGGGGGGGGGGCGTATTGTGGAACCTGGCCTTGGGGCGGCAGGTGGAGTAAATCCGGCCCTGTTCATACAGCAATTGTATGAAAATGCTAGTCCAATTCAGATTTTTTTTTATGACTGTAGTGTGAGTATGAACATTTGTAAAGAAAACAGCCAACCCACAAATGTAAATCTTCAACCCAGCAGGGCAATAATTAGCAACATCTTTTTCGTTGTTTAGTGTTTGGCATCATGCAGCACTCTATAGTTTACTCAAGCAAATAGTTTTATGTGAATCTGTTACAAGGTTTTTTTTTACCTGGGGATCCCACCAGTAGCAGTACTTCTTGTTACAGGATGACACCGCTAAGCCATTCCCTCGTAATTAGAAGCATTATTATTAGCCTGCCATGCAAGCTCTGTCAGATGACCATGGGGCTTTCTATGACTAACAGACCTGAGAAGCACCCCAACAGCCAACTGAGGGAGTGCACACGGCCGGCTTACAGTGTTGATACTTTTTGCAAGGCAGTGGCGCTGTCAGCCAGCAGCAGGAAGTGCTGCTCTTACCTGGCAGGACTTCCAGGCAGGCCCGGATTCCCCACAAGACCACCGAGGCCAGGCCGAGGGGCGGCAGCGGTGTGTAAATCCCCGACGCCCGGAACATAAAGTTTCGGGCGCCGGGCGCTAAGTTGCCTTCTACATTTAGTCCTGCTTTGAGAAGGCAGG
>NW_017306282.1:7116-7387 GCF_000935625.1 Nanorana parkeri
CACTCCATGTACACAGTGAGAGGGGAGAGCTGTGCTCTTCCCGTCTCAGCTGTCATAGGAGTTTGTCAGGATCCAGAGCACCCCCAGGTGGCGCTGGAGCCAGGTCCTGCAGTTCCTGTGCTTGCCTGCGGGTGTCTCCAGCAGCCAGGAACTGTCAGGAACCAGCAGCTCCAGTACTCACCTGCGGGTGTGCCCCAGCTGTGACTGATTATCCCATCACCTGGTGCTTCCTGGGAGGGTATTTAGGCCCTCCCTGCAGTCAGGAAGCTGG
>NW_017306282.1:8072-12650 GCF_000935625.1 Nanorana parkeri
CTGCCATCCGGTTGCCATTCTCCGTTGATGGGGGGGTGGCATGGAGGGGGGTGCATTGCAGAACCTGGCCTTGGGGCGGCAGTGAGAGTAAATCCAGCTCTGCTTCTAGGTAAGAAACTTTGCAATAGATTGACAAAAATATTTACTTAAGAGAACAAAAGATAACATTGGAATATGGAGCATATAACTATTGGCAGCAATCTAGTGGTCCCCAGCTAAAAAAAAACAAAACCCAAAAGGCTGATTACCTTTAGATTGGTTTACTAGTCAAAACAGAAATGGAAAGTCTCTAATGCCAGCACCAAAACGTTTCTGGGACTGCAGAAGGGATTTGTAGTTACAGTGTAAATTTGTAAACCTTCAAAACAGAAGATTCTGTCAGGCAGAAAAAAGTATATATACACAGTATAAATAAATAAAAAATACAAAAAACAATAATTTCTTGTAGTGTCCACTTCACATTGCCTAGATGTATTAATGAGTCTAGTAGTGATTGCAAATATGTCAACTAGTCTAATAAGTCAGGTGGCTTTTCTAGGCTGATGGGCCTGTGCACACACCATCCTAGTTTGTTGCAATGCATTAAACACACATGCATTACTGTGCATTGCTTTAGAACAGCTCATTCATTAGACTGGGCTGCCTAAAGCACCAGAACAGACCAAAATTGTGCATGCAGCATTTTCAGTAGCACACTGCAGCACGTAGTAGAGCGTTGTGCTGAGAGGCAATGCAGGTGCACTGCAAAGGTACGTTGGGGTGCCATCCTCAGTAGATTTTTTTTTATCCTGATGCCAGCCTCCTAATCTGTAATGCAAACAAAAAGCAGATGAACAGGAAAGATGGAGAATTGAATGAAATGAATTGCTCTACAATGTCTGCAGCTACAGAGGTCAGTGGGGGCCTACCCTACCCTGTCAATGTATATGTGCTGTAATAAGAAAAAACTGAGAAAAGCAGTGAGGCATAAACATTAGTAGGAAATTACATGTCACCGCTAGCTCCGCCTATCTGTTTACATTTGGCAGTCATCTGTGAAATTGTTAATTTTGCGGCTGGAGTTTGTCGTGTGCGGGTGGGTTGGCGGGCGTCAGGTATTTTTTTTTTGGCGAATTGACGTTGTCGTGGACAAAGCTGGATATTGTGATTGACCCTTGGACATCGTTGGATCAATTTTTGGTATTTTCATTTTTTTTTATTAAAGTAATTGTCAAAAATGTTTGATGTGTTTTTTTTTTCAATTAAAGTATTTTTTATAAAAGTCTGGTGTGTTTATTTACATTTACTATAATTCTTTAGTGAATGAGTAGGGGTACAAGTACCCCTACTCATTCCAAGGGGGGTCAGCATCTGGGTGCCACCTTTTATTAAAGGGGGTACCCCGATGCAAAGAAGCCCCCCTGCCTGCAGACCCCCACAACCACCTGATCAGAGTTGTGGCAGAAGAGGCCCTTGACTTCATTGGCATGGGAACAAAGTACTTTTCCAGGGGTGACCTAAATGGCTTGGTATGACTTTTGGAGGAATCCCACACACTTTTTTTTACTTTTTAACTTGTGGTCTTTCCAAACTTTCCTACCAGACCTAAAAGGGTCTGGTATGGATTAAGAGGGGGACCCCGCACCATTATTTGTTTACATTTGCAGGGAGAACAGTCTGCGAATAGTCCATACAGCAGCCCTTCGAGGCCAGCGGAGCGGCTTTCTCTGTGTTGATCCACTAACCGGGTTCAGATATTGACTGAGAGATCAATTTAAGTGCTTTTTACTGCACGTTTTGTGAGTATTATTTGATCATTTGCTATATTTGAATAAAAATGAGTCTGCACATGTCAGGGTGCTCTGTGCTTTTTTGTATACTGTAACAATCCCACTTAGCATTAAGTCTGCAATTGGTTTCCTCAGTGGCGTAACTATCGCCATAGCGACCCAGGCGGCCGCTATGGGGCCCGGGGCACAGGGGGGCCTGGCCAGATGCCGGGCGGACCGCCTGGGTCGCTATGGCATCCTCTGCTGGTGGCTTTCACTGGCGGCTCTGAAGAAGAATGCGCTGCTGTTCAGATCACTGACCGTAATCTGTGCAGCAGCTCGTTCGTCTCAAGGCAATGGAGGAGGAGGCAGGGCCCATGGTCGACAGCAGGGGAGGAGGCGGGGCCCGGTGATGGAGAAGGAGGCGGGCCCGGCAACTGAGGAGGAGGCGGGACCCATCAGCGAGGCTGGAGGAAGAGGAGGTGGACAGGTAAGGAGTGTGACCAGCCCACCTGAGGGTGACCCTGCAGAGCCCACCATAAAGAGTCTATGGTGGGCTCCGCGGCGTCACCCTCAGGTGGGCTGTGTGGGATCTCAAGTGGGCTCTGCAAGGGGTAGAATCACGGGGCCCCATACAAAATTTTGCTATGGGGCCCTGTGATTTCTAGTTATGCCCCTGGTCATGTGAATCATTTATACCACACATGTTTTACTTCTCAGTTCCTTAGTTTAACAATGTTCTCTCCTCAGTAATATACCTGAGCATTGAGCAATAATATTTCAAGGGTACCCAGATCCCTTACCCTTTGCTTTGTCTTCTATACAGGTCTATGCACTTCCTGTCCAGCTGGTTGGACCCGTGTGGGCCCCACCTGTTATTATCTCTCCACATCCCATAAGACCTGGGATGAGTCAAGGAAAGAATGCGTCAAGTCTGGCTCCAGTCTTCTCATCTTGCCAAAAAAAGAAAAACTGGTAAGATATCACCACTCAGTGTGACCATTTCTTCTATTTCTTGGGGCCTCTATTGGTTAGATATCTGCACTTCAGATGCTGCGACCATTATGAGGATCTCTACTCTCCATGCTGTATTTTTTTATTTGCTGTACAGTATTATTATGGAGAATGAAGCAGGAAGAACCAGAAGACCCAGATTGTGGCAGAAACACCCCAGGGGGGCATGAACAGAGTCAGAAATTATGGCACGGAGCACGTTTGGTGGACCTGCCGATCATTCCTCACCTATGGATACGGGTCTATAGCCTTATCCGTATGCTGATGCCAACACATTTCCATAAAAACCTATGTGAAGCGCTTCTCAACAAAGCCATCACTTCCTTATTCTGGGCCGAGTGTATGCTAGTTTTGGTTTTCTTTTCTTGCCTTGCTCCACTTTTTCCTTCACCATCTCTTCCAGTTTCTTTTCCACTTTACTCTACATGTTTTCCATCCAACGACGGGTTACAACAGAGATCCGAGAACATAAAGGGAGATGAATTGGACATACCATACGAAAGGGCGCAAATGAATTCTGTAGACAGGCGCTCAATTGGAATCCCCAAGGACAGCGCAGAAGAGGCAGACCCAGAGGCTCATGGTGGCAGTGGCGTCACAAGAGGGGTGCGGCCCGCATCCGGGTGTCACCCCCCTCTAAAAAGTCGGGCACTCGGTCATGGACCGTGAGCCCGACAGTGTCAGGAGAGAGGAGGGGACCCGATGGCATAACTCATCCTTGCCAGGTGATCGTCCGCTCCTCTCTCTGCCGGCGTCCACTACCAAGATGACCGCCGGCAGGTATCAATCAGATGGTCGCTCATGCGCGATGACGTCACGCGCACGAGCTATGACGACACGGTGGTGTGTCACCCGGTCTAGAGACTGGGTGACACCTGGCCTCGGGACGCCCCTGCCTGGTGGCAAAGCCTACATGATGATATCAAGGCTGCAGGTCAAATCAAACACTGGGAACCGTCAACAGTGGAAGTCTTTCATTTTGGCCCTATGCTCCTCCATGGAGCAGAATATATAATTACCTAACCATGTTGGGGGAAGAGCTAACACTTTTATTGCATCCCTTTAGACAATCTACAGCCATTCTCTTGTGTCATACTTCTCTATGCTCTGCTCCTATATTCAGGTTCAGTGGCGACTCTAGGAACAATATTTAGGGGGGGCACATAAGATACCACAGTCAGATCTGGGGGGGCACTAATAACTTTCATTGCATGTCGCAACCGATGGGCGCCGAGAGCTGATTTAATTGCGGATGGCATCTGCGCCCTGCAGTTGCGACAGAAGCTGCATACAGCATGTGCTGGTTACTACTTAAACTGGCACGCTGTGTGGAGCTTCTGAGAAGATACGCTATTAGCATAGCGAGGAAGTCGGCTGCGCATTTTGCATCACTCCCGCTACGCTAATAGCGTATCTTCTCAGAAGCTGCACACAGCGCGCCGGTTTAAGTAGTAATCAGCGCATGCTGTATGCAGCTTCTGACAGCATAGTAGACGGGAGGCTGCACTTGTCGGTGGATCCAGGTATCAGGAAAATATTTTATTTTATGTTATGTTTTTTAAATGCGTGTGTTCGCAGGGTCTGGGGCCTTTAATTTTATGGGGGATTTTTAATTTTAGTTTATTTAACTTTTTATTTTTTTACATTTTTACTTTTTATTTATTTAACTTTTGTATTTTTTATTTATTTAACTTTTTTACATTTTATTAATTTAACTTTATTTTTTTAACTTTTTTAATTTTAGTTTCTTTTATTTTTTTAAACTTTTTTTTTTTTTTTACTTCATTGCTGGAAGCAATAGCCAGCCTGCTATTGG
>NW_017306282.1:14440-18570 GCF_000935625.1 Nanorana parkeri
ATAAAGAGTCTATGGTGGGCTCTGCAGGGTCACCCTCAGGTGGGCTGTGTGGGATATCAAGTGGGCTCTGCAAGGGGTGTAACTAGAAATCACAGGGCCCCATACAAAATTTTGCTTTGGGGCCCTGTGATTTCTAGTTACGCCCCTGGGTTTCCTGTATAGCATTATTATTTATCATTCTCAATTAATACCCAGCTTTTCTTATGCTCAACAGAACCACAATCAAAGGTTTGAAGAAGTTTCTACAGACTGAGTGCCCTGAGAGCAGTTAAATCGTATCAGAGTAATCTTATTTCTATGTAATGCCAAAGTGACAATCTTAAATGAAGACTGTCCTTTAGAAAGAGCATGCAGACCCAATACACATGATGAAAAGCACTGTAAGTGAATGAGGTACTGTGTAGCATTGGTATATTAAAGGAGAACTATGAGGTGAGTGCTTTTCACTCACCTCATAGTTCTAGCCGACCTGTGACAATGACACTGTCACAGGTCGGCTTAGTAGATTGGGAGGTGAGCGAACACATACCGGCGTTTGCTCACCTCTCGATCCTGTCACGACTCTCTGCCGTGACAATTACTGAGCTGTGGGTGACAGGAGGACGCTAGTTTGTGTCCTCCCGTTACCCTAAGGAGAACTATGGGGAAAAGCCTTAACCCCATAGTTCTCCTTTAATTTTAACTTACTTACAATGGAAACCTATGCACCTATAAATGCTTTCTATAAGGTTTTTTTGACAATCACTGCAACTGAGGCTAAGGGGTTGATTTACTAACCTTATAAACACACCACGAACATGTATACACCTCTGTAGTGTGTTCCCTCCCAGCATGATCTATGGGTGGAATCTAAACACCTTTGTAGTGTGTACACACCCAGCAGGTGTGTTGTGCAAAGCCTTGCATGAATTTGCAAGGTGATGTTGTGTAAATTAGCTCTATGTTGTGTTGCTTGCGTTGATGAATGCAGGAATGTAAATGCATGAGCTAACCATTTTTGTCTAAACTGTGAAGCAGCTTTATATATGCATCATGTGCATGTTTTTTCCATATATGGCATTAGTGGAAATATGCTTTTAGAGACTTTTTGGTTGATAAATATGTTTTGCTGTGTAAAAATCACACGCACCTAGTGCGTGCGTGTGTTTAGGGTAGTAAATCACCCCCTAAGTCTTGAATGTGGCAAATCAGCAGTTTTATCTCTAGTTTAGACGTTTCACTATAAATTCCCTCCTGTGTACATGAAATTAGCGCAGTGCTTTGTTTACAGAAATCAATACATCAATTACATGGAATTATCATAGCAGTCTGCATAACTTATATTTTGGTGAAAGCAGATGGATTTATATATCACATGAATAACAGAAGACTAAGTAGTTTCATTCGACCAACAAAGGAATAGCCTCCAATTCCCTGCATCTTGAATTTGTGCATGTTATTTGTATAACACAAGGTGTGATTGCTTTCCTCATTAAAGACAGGACATCTTAACCCAATGCACTGTTAGAAGAGCTTAAAAACACTTTTCTTATGAGGTTCCTATGGAAGCAAGTCATTTAAGAGTGTGATAGGGAAAATGGGTCAGTACTTGTTAAAGGAATCTGGAACACGAAAGTTAAGAGCCATTTACTCCATAAGCCTGTGACTTCTTGCAAAAGCACTGAGAAAATAAATATCACCAACGTACTCAGGGCTGGGTTTACACTCTCTGCTGCCCCAAGGCCAGGTTCCTCAATGTGCCCCCCTCCTCACCTAACCCCCACCAATGGAGAATGGCAACCAGATGGTAGGGGCGGAAAGGTTAGTTTTACATTTTTTTTATTTTTGTATTTATTTTTTTACTTTTTTTATCACTTTCTTACTTTTATTTTATTTATTTTTTTACTTTTTCAACATTTTTATTTATCTTATCTTTTACTTTTTAATATTTTATTATTTTTTACCACTTTTTTATTTTAATTATTTCTTATCTTTACCTGTCACCTCCAATACAGGAGTTTGAGCACAGCACTGCGCTGGTTCTCCTGTGACAGCTGATATGGGAAGGCTGCGAGTGCAGCTCTGTCATCTCTGTGTTTACACGGATCAGAGCGGAGAACAAACGCTCTGGTCCCAGAAGAGCGAGGGACAGCGGGGAGGGAGGCATCTAGTTAAGAGAGAAGCACCTGGAGGTGGGGGCAGACCATGGAAGGGGGGCGGCAGGGCGAGGACGGCTCGAGCAGCCTGCATACAAGGGATCTCGGCATCGCTTGTACAAAACAAGTGGCGGCTTCCCCGCTCTACATTTAGCTCTGCTTGCCCGAAACAGGGCTAAATGTAGAAAGAAAAACTACCTGCCCGACACCCAGAACTGCACGTCCCAGGTGTCGGGCTATAGGAATTCCACACCCCTGCCACCCCTGTATCTACTCCCTGCCACCCTAAGGCCGGCCTCGGTGGCCTTGTGGGAAATCCGCCCCTGATCGTACTACCCTGAAACTACGTATAACCTGATAAAACAGCATTTACTCACAGAACTCACCATATGTAGTCAATGACAAAAGTGAGGTTAGTCTACTGTATATGTTGACATATTAACATTGCAGTTCAAAGCCTTGTAATACTGCATGTGAACTTCAACATAAACTCTGAGGTCTCCTCAGGACCTATGCATTGCGGTAACATGCAATAAAATGCCTGTTTTACTGCATGTTACCACAATGTGCATTAGCATATGGCAGTTTGTATATTGCATTGTAATGCCATTCATTTAGAATGGCACACCAAGGTATGACTACAGTAGCAGAATCCATCCATGCTGCAACACACCATGGTGTCAAAGTTGTGCTTTAACATGATGATGTTCCCCCTATTTAAGTTATTACAGCCTCCACTCTTCTGGGAGGTCTTGTGCCCATTAAACCCTCATTTGTGAGGTCAGGTACTAATGTTGGATAAAGACCAGGTTTTCAATGGGCATCCAATTCATGCCAAGGGTGTACAACTGAGTTAAATAAATATTAAAGGTAAATATAATATACAAGGTTTTTAAGATGTTTTTAGGATATTTTCAATGTTGTTGAAATCACTTACAATGGATGCTGCTCCTAGTTGTTTAAAGGTTTTAGCTTCCTGCTGAATCAGTTGTTCAAAATGTGACCTGCTTAAAGTGCTTAAGTACTATGTATGGCTTTAGTTCAATATTTTGCTGTTCTTTTGCTGTACAATAATACACTCTAATGTTTATTTCTTCATTAAAATGTCACTGGTGTCTCCCTGTCAAACCGTGGCCTAGTAAGAGTGCTTAAATACTGTGTGTGGAGTCAGTACAAAATGTTATGAGTTGTTTTCTGGAAAATAAATACTTTGTAATGTTGATTTCAGGATTAAAATCTGACTGGTGTCTCCTTGTCAAACAGTGGCTTAATAAAAGTCCTTAAACACTGTGTATAGAGTCAGTTCAAAATTTTACGTTTCTGTGAAATGCATACTATAATGTTGATTTTTGTATTCTAAGCTGCCTAGTGCTTCTCATTTGGCCTGCTAAAAGTGCTTAAATACTGTATTTGGAATCAGTGCAAAATTTTGCTGGCTTTTTTTCTGTGAAATACACTTTAATGTTTTAAATTAAAAGTTGCCTGGTGTCTCCCTGTCAAACTGAGTCTTAATAAAAGTGTTTAAATACTGTGTATGGAGTCAGTACAATATTTTGCTGGCTTTTTCTGGGAAATAATACATTCTACAGCTGACTTCATGACTACAAACTGGAATGGATTTGATTTATTTAAATATACACCAGCCTTTTGTCTCCCTGAGATACTGTGGCCTAATAATTGTTACTTACATATGATGCATGTAGTCAGTACAATATTAATGGCTATTGTCCCTAAAATAAAACACTGTCCAGGTTATTCACAAAAGGGTGAAGGGTTTGGAAGTAAGTGAACAATCTAGGCCACAATAACTGGTTTGGAAAATATGTGAAAATTAAGTCAAGGCAACTGAACTTGCTGTATTTTTCTTGAAGACGTTTCACTGGTCATCCAACCAGCTTTCTCAATTCAGAATGACTTGTATAAAAAATGATCTGGGAATATGGTGAATGTCGCTCCAATCCACATAATCTGTTAGTCGCAACCAGGTGTCGATTG
>NW_017306282.1:18635-19324 GCF_000935625.1 Nanorana parkeri
ATAATGGTTTGGAAAACTTTTTCCAATTCAGCTCACTTTCCGGTTCAGCTATGTTGCCCTAGGTTGTTCACTTCTGCCTTCTCCAAACACTGCACCCTTTTGTGATTAACCCTGTGTATTGTTCTCATGATAAAACATGCCTGGTCTCTTCCTTTTAATATTCAGCCTAATAAAGTTGCTTATGTACTGTGATTCGGCTGCACAATATTTCTAGCCATTCTTGCCATGCAGTGACAATCATGAATTGCACCGTGCACAGCAGTCAATGCATGATAGAAATCACCAGCACTCCGTAAATTAAATACAAAAAAGGTCTATTTATTTGGACTAAACGTCACACATATCAAATATCAAATAATCCAACGTTTCTGAACCATGCAGGGTCCCTTTATCAGGGCAGAAATGTGACGTGAGGTCACATTGATATGTGTGACATTTAGTCCAAATAAATGGACATTTTTTGTATTTCATTTACGGAGTGCTGGTGATTTCTATCATTCATTTACTGGATGTCGTGGCAGCTATTGCAAATGGGGGGTGAATTAAGGAGTGCTTTGAAGCACACTATTGTTGCACAGAACTGTGGGGTGATGTGCTGCAAAAACAGGGAAGCTCTGCCTGTTTCACAAGTGTGAACCCCAAACCTCCTCCTCCTTGCTGCCAGCACCCAACCCCTCTCTCCCTCTTTA
>NW_017306282.1:19369-43849 GCF_000935625.1 Nanorana parkeri
TGACTCACACGGATGAAGGCATTAGGCAAACGATTCTGCTGGCCCCGAGACAGTACTAAATCCTCCTCTTCCTCCCAATGCTGTGCCTCAGGTGCTTAGTCTGTTACACCACACAGCGTGTGCTTCAGCAGGAACCCCAGAGAAAATATGTTTCTAATTCCTGCCTCTTTAGGGTACACCTTTCTAGTTGCCTCTTCAAATGGTGACAAGATGTTGCACACACCCTGAATCCAAGAACCAATGATGTATTGTTAAACTTGTCCAAAGTTGTTCATTTTAAAGCCAAACGCCAGTAAAAAATGATAATTCACAGACTCCACTGGGTGTGTAAATTATCATTAAGAAGCTGTGTTATGTGTGGCAGGAGCTGCAAAGTATAAAAATCTTATCTTGCAGTAGACATGTGCATTCGGATTCGGACGAACTTGCAAATCAGCGAACTCTGGTTCGTCTGAATACAAAATAACGAATTATTATATGCCCAATTTTATGAAAACTATATTCTGCATATATTTAATTTGTTTGCAGAATGCATGGCTGCCATATTGGCCACTGGTGCATTCTGTGCATGTGCACCACCATTTTGGAGGCGGAGCTAAAGACTCCGCGCCTGTGCTGTGTTGGGTGATGTCATACACATGTATGGGCGCCCCCATCTTGGTCTATACCATGATATACACCAAGATGGCGGCACCCATACATGCATATGACATCGCACGCACGGCGTCATGTGATGTCATGTGCTCCAATATGGCCGCTGTGCTTTCTGCTGTTTAAATTTTTGGATTTGGAGGTTTTTTTGCCTACGAATCAGCTTAATTGTAGGTTTGGTCAAACGTAACAAATGAAAATGTTTGTCCACAGATTTTTATGCTGTGGACATGTCTATTTTGCAGCATGCTGGCTTCTTTGGAGGAGGGGTCGGGGATTTGACATCATCTCTCCTCCTCCAATAACAGAATTCCATGTGTTCTATGAAAAACATGCAAGGTATTTTGTGATTAGGCGAGTAGTGTGGAGGACTACATGCTGGAGTCACATCCCTCACTCCCTGCAGTGCCCGGAACCCCAGCATGTGTACAAGCCAGAATGCTACAAGATAAGATTTTAATACTTTGTAGCAGTCCTCCACAAATAACACACAGCTTTTTAATAATAATTTACACAGCCGCTGCGGTTGTATAAATTTTAATTTTTTTCCTGCAGTTTTACATTAAGGTAATTGCAAATGGCAAGGGGGCATGCTTTGCGTTTTGAGCAAAGAGGTTTCTTTATTGTTCACTAACGGACACAGGATCAGTAGTTATTCTGATATGATTGGGTTATAATGCCACCCGCAGCCCCTCCCACTCCCTGCATACTTCAGATTTGACCTAGTGTTCTAGGAGGATAGATGCCTTTTCTCTGTTGGTAAAAGTTTACCCCTTTTTTACTGGCCATTTAGCTTCTTTCTTTTTTTCCTTAAGGTATTTTTTTCTTTAGTCAAGAGATCCTCTATGTGCTGCTGAGCTGGGCTCTTTATCCAGATCAGTTAATCATGGGCAATGCCTTGGAGGCCATACCCGGACCCTGCTGAACTGAAGCTGTCAGAACTTTTGAAATATAATTTGTATGAAATTAAAGAGATCATGTCACCAAGTTAATCTCAAACTCAAAAGACCCTTGTGGTGAAACATTACAACAAGAAAACCAAATAAAAGTGTGCACACTAGCTTGGCAGAAGACAATGGAACACACCTGAGATGTTTGCCATATACTCCTAGGACTATTGTGTCTTAGGTATAGGTCTCTGGTAAGTAAACAGTTTATTTACTAGGCCCCCAGGCCTCAACTAATGTCTTTGTCTAAATTGTAAATGAACACACTAGTTTGAGTTTTGTTTAATTATATGACATGATTATTGGGACAGATGTCCTAAGAAGTAACCTGATCAAAATCTTTAGAGAAACAGGGTCACTAGTTGAATTAAAATGTATTATATCTAGTATCTTGTACAGAATTTGTTATATCAATCAACTACCTAAAGTAATCAGTTATCTAGATGTATGCATTCAAATATAGAAACATATAATATTAGTGACAACTAATTGATTTCACAACTTATAGAAAGGTTTTGATTGTTTATTTTGTATCGTACTATATTGTAAGTTCTTTTGTCAATAAATGTAATGAGTTATCATGAATTAATCAACATACAACCACCACAGATTCAATAATTAAAATAAGGGTAATAATCTTCATTATTAAATTGCCACGTACAGTATAATTATCACTTAGGAATAGAGTATTGAAAGGATATGGCACAATTACAAATCATAACTTAAATCCCATATTCATATGCCTCTCAATAGATCTATGACTAATGTCTGTATGAGTATAAAATATAACATATCAGTGAGGGTACAATAATTCAGATTATTCTGATACACCACTCACCTCATATATAAACTGATTTCTGTCCCTAAATAATTTTAAAACATGTAAAATCAGGATTGATAGTACCAGAGCGTCACCCGCAGAGCAGGTAACATTATTGCTTGTGCATACACCTGGTTGATGAATAAGTAAATCTACCAATCAGATGATAGTAGCAGCCCACAGGAACTCCCATAGGCAGTTCTCAAGATAAGGGAAAATCCAGTATAAATAAGGGATGGGAAATTGAGTAGGGAAGGTCCTATCTCTCCAGATGGAGGGGATCCCGCTTGTACCATCAACCCTCAATCAGACCATAAAGCCTAGAAGTATTGAATCCCTGACCCCTTTGCTTCAATACTTTTAATTACTAACTTAGAACAAGTATGCACATAAGGTATATTGACTTTACAACGAGTTTCCTGGCATATATACTCTTGTTCTGGCTCAGAGTAATTATTACGGAAGGTCAGTAAAAAAAAAACCAGTCAACTTGCATTATCAGAAGAAGGTCAGTAACAGCAGCACCTTTTAGAAAATGTTTTCTTTAAAGTGCCATTATATGTGAACTACCACATATAATTGTACAAAATGTATTTGGTTCTGTGCTTCATGTTAAACCTACAAAAGGTTTTCAAGTCCAGCTTAAAAACAAAACAAAAACATAAAATAAAATGTTTTGTCCCTTTTGATTTGCTGTCAACATTTAATTTGGTTCTTAATAAAAAATATAAACATGATAAAGGTCAGTCAATTGCAACTGAGCTCCAGAAAAAGATTGGTGACCTATGTGAAATAGCTCAAACATCAAGAATGTAATTCAATATATTATGTGAAATGGCAGACATCTATAGTTTCATTTCCTTCTTGTTATTCACATTCTGCTTAGATTTCTTATTTTATGTATGCCATGTTATTATAGATAGACAGCCTTTGTTACAGTTCTTATATTAGTAACGGTTTATGGTGTAATCGAAATGTTTGTTCCTATTCAGGATATAGATTTTGTATATTCCATGGAAATTGTTTTTAGAGACTTCTATTTAATAATATTGTGACTGTAACATCCTAAAAAAAACTGTTTCCTCCTGAATTTAGATGATTAAGAAACATTTAAAAATGAGTAGCTGTTACAGTATAATAGAAAAAAAAAAAAGATTATCGTGAAAATTAAACAAAGAAATGTTATTCAAGGGAACTGCTTTTGAGCTACCCCCACTGGTTGGGTTTTAGTCTACATTGTAAAATTTGGTACCTTTTCTAATTTCATTTTATGTGTGGTCCGTAAGAAGATCAAAAGCAAGTACATGTTACATCATTCATTTTTTTATTCCCCAAAAAGAAAAGTGAAAAATGCATAATTAGAAAAAGGCAGGGGTAGGCAAGCCTTGCTTGCTACTAAGGCTACTTATCTGATACATCTAAAAATTGGACGTGTGAAAAATGTACATTAATACTATTAAAAGCTTACTCATTAAGCAGTGCAAAGAAGATAAAAAGTAGCCCATAACAGACATGGTTGGCGTTGGTGTGAAATAGTAATGAGATTCAGCTTTAGGGCTAGCATGAGTTCAAGCTAACCCAGCCCATTAGCGGTTTGCAGACAAGTAAGCTAATGCTCAATTATGCCGTCATACCAACCTACTACCAATAATGCAATTTCTGGCCTTTGAACTTAAGGTTGACTTAAGGCTAATAAGGGAGTGTGTGGATAAGCCAGCCAGCCCCCTCCGACTATAAAAATGTAGGTTCCCAGCAGCCTAATTGTGCTTAGGGGAAGAATAGGAAGTGCTGCTGATAAAGTACATATGGACAGATTAGTTTAGGGCTCCTAATACAGGTCTCTGTTTCTGCAAGGTCTCTTAAGACAGATGTAAACCGTTACTGAATATCCCTTACAGTGTAGCTGGCAGGTCCCTCTTATTTCCTCCTCCTCACTACAAGCACTCCAACCCTCCTCAACCTTACTGTCAGCACCCCAATACTCCTCACCACCAGCACCCCAATACTACTCCTCCTCAATACCAGCACCCCAGCCCTCCTCAACCTCACTGCCAGCACCCCAACAATCCTTCTCCTCACCACCGGCACTACTGCTCCTCACTGCCAGCACCGCAAAACTCCTTGTCTTCACTCTCAGCACCTCAACTTTCTTTCTCACCGCCAGCACCTCAACCCTCCTTGTATTCCTCTGCTTCCAGATGCCTTATGGCATTCCAAACGCTGATGGTATGGCAGGTTTAGACTTCTGTACAAAGTAATGGCAGCTGGCATATGTCCTTCTAGGCAAATTAATTCTGGTTCAGTACCAGACATTGTGGCATAGCACAGGCCCAAAACAAAATGTAAATGGGCAGTTTGGCAACATTGGCAATCAAGACGATAGGCATGGGGCCGATTTGGGGAATTGTTTTTCTTCTGCAGAAGCATTCAGAGGACTGTGAGTCATCATGGGGATAGTGGGCAAAAAAGTTTACCTCCAGTTGACTTGGCTATGATGGGTTTAGCTGAAGAGGAGAATGAGGGGAACAAGAGCGCAGGAAAAAGGCAAGAGGCTACTGCACGCCTGAATAATAAAAAAAAGGAATGTTTTCCTTTTTCACCAGATCTCTGATGTTATAAGCCGTTTGTCTCGTCAGATAGAAACCAGAGCTGTGTATCCTCTCGATCCTCCCGCTCAATGGAATTTCAGAGAAACAAAAAACAGCTTGTTTCTCCGGGATGGTAAACCAGGGATCTCCGTCCTCAGAACTCCCCTGAGTCAGATATCCATCAAGACAAAAAGAACGAAGAACACGGCATCCCTGCCATCCCTTAAAATTGTCTGTATGATGAAACGCGTCGGGGGCGGGCCTACCTTCATGTCACTGTTCCAGTCTGAGAAGTCACGGTTGAGTGACTAGCCGGCTTTTACTATATGTTTTAATTTTTACCCTAGCACTATTTTTTGTATTTTTGGCTTAATAAACTTGTAAATTACTACGCTATGAGCATGTTCTTCGTTCTTTTTGTCTTGATGGATATCTGACTGTATGTTTTTGTTTTCTACTATATCAATGAGAAAAAAAAAGAATCCCTCTACTCTCTGTAATAAAACATTTCAAATAAAAAAGCTAGGGCAACACAGCTTTTCATTATTTTATCACATTTTTGATTATTGTGGCGTTCTCATAAATGTATGGTTCTTTGCACACGTCGCCTGAAGGACACCCACTGTTTCCATTAAGTATCAATGGAAGTGTATACAACCCCATGGATCCTACTGTTTTTATGGTTATTGGATTGATACTGGAGTGCCCCCTCCTGTCAAGTCATCCCTTTCTGGTTGCTCCTGGCCTGTCTAGGACTCCTTACATCCTCCCATTGTCTCCCGATGTGACGCAGACCTGGTGACTCCATTTTGTGTATCTGGAATCAGTCTTTTTGGGACACTTGTCCCCATGTTTTCCTTGTGCTTCCTTGTCCCCTCCTCTCGTTTACCTACCCTTCTTTCCTAAAATGGTGGAACAACCCAGTCTTCTCCTTGTCAGTGTCCTTATATTGTATCATGGCTAAGATTAATTTTCTGCTCCCTTAATACCCAGGGTCTTAACATCTTAACATCCCCAGAAGAGGGACCGAAAGCTATATCATTTCCATAAACAAAAAGCTCATGTCTTGTTTTTCCAGCAGACCCATTTCAAATACTCAATGGCCCCTTTTCTTACATCCAGGTATTATCCTGCTTGATACATAAGCAATAACCTACCTCAGAAGTCAAAAGGAGTGGTGATATCTGTACACCCCACCCTTCCCTTCATTCCGCTAGATGCCCTCAAGGATACAGAGGGCAGGTGAATCTTTGTTAAGTGCCAAATCTACAATAAAACCTTTACCATAGCTCATCTTTACCTCCTAAATCAGAACTACTCGTCATCCCTTAACCTGATCTTGGACAAATTAAAGAAATTTGCTGAGGGCCTCTTAGTAGTGAGCGGGGACTTCAATTTTTTTGAACCCACAACTTCACTCTTCCACCAATTAATCACAAATCTCGCTAGCATCTATAAACAAACTATACAAGCATTTAAATTTTTGCTAATTAGTGGATGTTTGGTGGATATTACATCCAACTGTTAAGAACTTTCTTTTCTAACCCTTAACGCTCCTATAGCAGAATCGATTATTTTCTGGTTTTGCATCATCTCCTTGGCTGGCAACCTATGGCGAGCATCTGTGCTGAACTCTGGTCAGACCATCCCCCTATTTACTTTCAAATCAGAGTATCTGACACAACCACCCACACTCCAACATAAAACTCAATATAAAATTTACTGAAGGATGTATCTGTCCGCGAAGCAGTCCAGACTGCAATCCAGCATTTCACTTCCAAACACCATTTACACCAAACTGCCCCTCCAGTGAAACTGAAAGCACTAAAATGTGTCCTTTGTGGCACATCTATTGCCCATGGGGCCAGGTGGTATATGAACATAATAAATGTGGTAAAGGCTAGCATGCTCCATAAATGCACAACAGACTTGCAGGTTCATGCCTAAGATTCTTTCTCATACTACTAATCTTGAACATTAATCAGAACGAATAGCAGAAGCATTCCACCACTACTACCTCTCACTGTATAACATACAGGAACCTTTACAACCAAGGAGATAGTAGCCTCCATTACAACTCTTCCTGCCATCAAAAGTCCTTGCCCTTATGGCCTATTAGGAACAATTTCTATTTGAACACCTCCTATAAATGACTTATAATTTCCAAGTCATGTCCCTTCACAACACAAACACAAGAGGCCCACATTATCATCCCCAAAGACAATAAGGGGTCTATTCATGAAGCTGCCGAAGGATCTGGCCGTAGCTTCGGCCGATCCTTCGGCTAGCTTCGGCCCCAGGACCCCATCAGGTCCATCAGCAGAGGGCGGGAACAATGCTAGTTTAATATTGGCTATTGCAAATTGAAATAGCCAATAGTAATGTCCTAATGCTTTTCAATGGGAAAAATCAGTTTTTTTTTCTATTCTGACATCGATCGTGTCAGAATAAAGAAAAAAAGACACAGCATTGTTTCTCTCCTTGGCGGCCGGGAGCGGGAGACTTCCAGGGCGCCAGGGAGAGTTTGCTGTTTGGAGATCAGTGTCCCTGGTTAGCAGGTAACCAGGGACGCTGATCTCACTGCATGAAGTCAGAGGCCTTAGATAGGGAAAATTACTATTACTTCCAACTACACAATTTCTGCCAGTCTCTTAAAAAACAGGCTCCCTTTGAAGGACTGCTTTCAGACTAATTTGCCAGTGCTTTGCTTGCCCATCTCACACTATGTCTTTGCTAAACAGCCTTTTACCACTGAATGTTCAGGTCAAAACCATTACTACATTACACAGTGGAAATAAAAGTTGGAGACTGACACAGGAAGACATTATTACACATAAGCTTAAAAGCTCCCTTCAGCTGGCATTGTAATGCACCCAAAGGCACTATGTTACATGTCTGGTAGAGCTGGCCTTCAGCAGCTCTGAGATACAATAATTATTATATTACTGTAAAGTCACTGGTGCGACCATAACCAATTCTCTCGAAATAGCCCTATTATTGATCCTATCTGGATCATACTGTATATCCATATTTCTGAAACTCTACTCCACTTTTCTGTAAAAACTGTGGTAAAACTCATCCTGAGAAATTGGCATTTATCCACTACTCCCAACATAAACCACTGGGTACAAGGACTTTATATGCTAATGAGATCTACACAGCCAATCTTTATGACACCCAAGACCACTTCAATGGCCTCTGGATTCACTTCATGATCTTTGCAGAGTACTAGTTCATAGATATGCCCCTCCCCCCTCTAGGGTGTGTTTATAAATTAATCTGGGAGCTAGTTGAGTCCCTCACTAGCATGAGGATGCCAGTACTTTGTCTAGAAGCTCCTATTCATGGTGGGTGTCCTACTTTATCTTTAAACAGTGCAAGCCACCACAGCTCTTACACAGACTGTAGTTGTCACGCTGCTCCACCCTTCTCGTCTAGCTCTTCCCCTCCCTTCTATCCTCATCCACCTCCATTTCCTCTTCTTTAACATTTCTTCTTCTTCCTCTCTTTCCCCTCCTAAACTGGTCATACACAGCTCCACCTGGCTTGACAAAAATCAATGTAAAAATCCACTGGCTCGGGTAGAAAATTAATGGCTGAACAGTCACTGCATCCTATCAGATGTGTGTGGCTCTCCCAGCCCCAGCTCTCGCTATATGAATGCTTTGGCTATTTGTTGGTGTCCCAGGCCAGACGTGACCGTGTCTTTGCACATACTGTATATTTGGCAGCCCTTCTCATCGGACCAAGCTGCTCTGCGGATGTCTCTTTCTGCTGTCAGGAGGCCTGAAATCTCCGGGGACAAAGAACCAGGTAACTCAGTCTTTTATGTATTATATATATGTGTGTGTAGTGATTGAACATATTGTCGGATACTTGGACTACTTCATCATACATGCATTTGTGCTGAATGTTTGGCTTTCTGTTTGGCCTACGGGAGTTTATGAGAATAGAGGAGACGCATCCAGCTTGCTAGGACTCTATTTATACCGGTGAGACCGTGTATATATTGGTGAAACCGTTTATGGTGTCATTCATGTTGTAATTTAAGCCTTATGAAATACTAACAATCAGAGCTACAGAGTGGGGTTTACGGTATATTTTTCTGTGATATTGGTGCAACAGGGGACATTTTTAATCTGTCCCCGGGATGCATGGATAGGTTTATGCATACAAAGAGTTACATCACAGACCTCTGCACCTGCACTGGCAGAGCTCTGGACTCTGCCTTACACCACGGACCTCTGGACTCTGCGTTACACCACTGACCTCTGGAATCTGTATTACTTACTACTGACTTCTGCACTATAGGGGGGATTTATGAAAGCTGGAGCAGTCAGAATGTAACAGCCGCAGGGCATCCGGATTGCGGCGTCTGCGTTCCACTCTGGAACGCAGCGCTAGGAGGAGACTCTCTACGGCTCCTCCGGCGGGACGTGACGTCTTGCGTTCCAGGGTGGAACGCGGAAGTCGGCGGCCGTCCGTACGCTCCACCCCGCTCAGCGGCGGGCTATTTAAACGCAGTCGGGAGACTGACACCGCGTTCCACAATTGAGGACTATCGCCCTGCAGCCGCCCGACACCTCTACCCTCACGGACCTCAACCGGACAACTTACCCAGCGGTACTGCAGCCCGCCTGAGAACTCCTCTCCCCAGCCAGGACTCCTCCATACTGGGACCTCCTCTTCACAGCCAGGACTCCTTCATCTTGGGACACCTCCCTCAGTGGGGGATCAATCTGTCTGGACCTACTGAGTCATTGCCAGCATTCCTCCATATCTGGACCTTGAACACCTAAACGCAAGTATCCTACAAAAGGGATTAGCACTGCTATGCTGTACTGCAATTATATTGTGACTTTCTGCTAACCATTAATTGCGTGCGTGCAAGAAGCCTATTTTAGCGAGTACTATCGCTCCAAGAGATACTGAGATTACAGCAATAATAAAAACTCTGTTATCATTAGTAAAGTATTGTTTGGACCTATGAAGTAATAGGTCATCCTTAACCAGCATTAAGTGAGGTATACGGCAGATGATGCTGAAACCCCCAACTCTCCATCCAGTCTGAGAGTGACGCCAGGGGTTTAAGCCTGAATAGCCGTTTCTCTTCCTTTGACGCAGGTTAAGTGTGTTATTGTCCTGCTGCAGTTGAGATCCAAAACCCAGAGTATTAGGGGGTGCGTGACACAGAATCTGGAGACATTGCCCATAGCAACCAGTTTTTGGCTTCAGTTTGTTTAGTTAAGCTTTGAAAATAAAAGAGAGAAGCTGATTGGTTGCCATGAGCACCTGTTCCAGATTCTGTTTGAGCCAGTTTTGATGAATCGCCCCTCCATGTGTGTTACTACTCACCTCTGACTCTGCATTACAAACTCCTCACAGAAGAAGCAGAAGGGGAGCAGAGCAAGACTGGGTGCAGATGAGGAGCCCTAAAAACAGTACTCCGCAGAAAGGTTAGTGTCAAGTTGTGTTTTCCAAATATTTTATGCTAAATGTGTTTGCAGTTTAATGGGTGCTTCTCAGTGCATTCACTGCAGGAGTCTTTAAATAGGCTGTTCTGACTACAAGTTATAGTAGTAATAATTGCATAATTCATTTTACTAATACCTTCTTGACTGTGTTTCTGTCCTTATCATGATAAATATTTATATATATGCACAGTATTTTAAAACTAAATTCTATACCAAGTTAAAAATATGCCTCTTGTAGAACCATGCCCGTTTTAAACAAATGCCCCACCTCTAATTAATAAAAAAAAAGTGTCCCTGAAAATGTTTTTGAAATGTTGGAAACTATGCAAAAGCAACAATAGAGGGGCCAAGCAGTGAGAGATCCGTCTGCAGACATTTGGCAAACGCACTTAGTGACTGATCCCTCCGGTACTGGTGTTCTTTCATTTTCTTTAGCACACCAAACGTTTTGAAGCAAAAAGTCATTTATTGACAAATCGCCATCCAATACAAGCGCTTTCAGGGGGCTCAGCAGTACCCCTTCATCAGGCTCAGAATGACACAGTAAAGCATACCGTCACCTTTAAATAGATATACCAGTGCATCTTAAAAACAGACCACTCCCACCAGTTGCAGCTGGAAAACCGTATATTCCCGCCATTCTGCACTCAAATGAGGCTCACCTGTAATCCACTAATGTACACAGTGAGTTGTAATTATATGGCCATTAGCTGGAAGTAACATCAACTGGTTGCCTAGGGTACAGGACGCTGGTATGCGCAGTGGACAAGAAGTGAACTGCAGTCATAAGCAAAATCTGATTGAGGGCGACGCCGGTGTCAGCGCGGCAACAGTGCAGGCAAAAGATATTCCCCATTAACAATCCACATTAGGATAAGATTATGCTGACATCGGTGGTGCACATATAAGCCCACAGGAGTAAAGATGTGAAGCATATTCATATAGGGACCCATCATTTAACGCCGTATGGATATATAATCGCACAAAAGAATACATTTGAGCCATAAGTTATGGTGTCAAGCACACAGGGGAATGTAAAACAGTAAAGAAGACCGTAAATCCTATATGTCCAACATTAAGGACAGTAACATTATTGCATATATATTGATAACAATCTGGAAACATCCCTATTTGGTCCTCATGAAAAATTATGAGCCTGCAGAAAAAAGGCAAGAGCAACGCGTCCCAAGACCCTGAGGACCAAGTAGTCGGGCGTGTGGGAGAGCGGTGGTGTAGGGGGGTGTAGTTGTGGGGGGGAAGCGGTACGGTACACACAACATTGTTGTGGATACCATCCGGGGGACAGAGCAAACAGAAGGAAGTGAGATAAAAGGTCTCCCAGAGCTGCCAGTGCGTTTCAAGGCCCACTGAAGAACCACAATTGATAGATATAAATCCTATAGTTTCCATACATAAAGGAAGAGAAGGACAAACTAAACAGTTACCCATAGCGTAGTCAGTAGAGAAATCCAATCAGGGTTTTACCTGTCATCCAAAAAGCATGTGAGTGCAAGATTGGAATTTAGGCCCCTTGGTTGGACGCAATCCAGCATATAGATCCAAAAGGCTTCTCTCCTGAGAAGTTGTTTTGCCCTGTCACCACCCCTGGGATGCATGTGAACATGTTCAATAACTATGCCTCTAAGTTCGTGAATTTGATGTTTCATTTTCACGAAGTGGATGGCAATCGGTTTATTAACGTCCAGTTTCTTGCCCTTAAGGTGTTTAGCAGCAGTGACCCTAATGTCGCTTCTGTGCTTTTGGAAGCAACGCTTAAACGGCCCGATGGTTTTGCCAATATACACCAATGAACAAGGGCATTTAAGTAGATACACGCAAAACTCTGTGTCGCAATTATAGTAGCCACGTACATTGTATTTCTTACCCATGTAAGGGTGTGAGAAATGTCCGCCACAGATGATCGAGTTGCAAATGTTACAATGAAAACACTTGAAGCACCCCAGTTTACTGGACAAAGTCACCTGTTTTTTAGCGTATTTGGACCTAGGGTCCGCTTGAATCAGGAGGCTGCATAAAGCATTGCTTTGTTTGTGTACAGACAGTGGTCTGTTTTTGGCAGCCTGTGTGATGCTTTTATCTGCTTGTAAGATATTTAAGTTGGACTGAGTGCCTCTATAGATCGCTTTATTGGCCAACGTAAAAGTATGCACAAATGGAAGCCTATCCTCAGTGGGGCGCACCGTGCTGCCTCCATAGAAGATCTCAGTGGCCTTCGTGAGGGCAGAATCCACTATGGATCTGGGGTAACCCCTTTCTATGAAGCGGTCAGACATGTTATTCAGTTGCACACAAAACACACAAATGCATCGAATTCAAGGTCACTACCATTCCATATCAGGAAGATATCATCAATATACCTCATCCATTCGGACACATGTTCATGAAAATGGATAGATTTATACACAAACATCTCTTCTAAGTAGCCAACAAAATGATTGGCAATGGAGGGTGCTGCTGAGGTGGCCATGGCAGTGCCTCGTATCTGTTTAAATGCTTTGTTCTCAAAGGTAAATATATTATTGGATAAGACAAAGTCAAGGCACTCAATAATAAAGATCTGCATTGTTCACGGGGCCGTCCGTGGTCACTACAAGCACCCACATGCTTGGCAGGTTTACTACTATTCCGGTAAGGGGTGCAGCTGGTTCTTGACTATACTTTAATTTTCTTTGACGCATAAAATTTCTTGACCACGTAACTTCCAGGTACATATGCCTGGAAGTTAGGAAAACAGCTGATTCAGATGACGCGGCTGCGCTGGAAGTGACGTAGCTGATAATGGAGATGATAGAACATCGGCTTTGACACTGTCTGGCTCCTCCCACTCTTCTCCCACAGCTCACAGCCCAGATAGCCAGAGGCAGCCTACAGTGGGCAAGAGTGCCTGAGTACCAGACATGGAACGGAGGAAGACTGGAATCGTGCGGGGAGCCCAGCAGGAGGAGAGTGCTATCCACCGTTCACACTTCCATTACATGGATGGCAAAAATGGCAGGTGGTGGTGGGGAGGAGGCAGGAGAAGAGGGAGAGTAGGGGTGAGGCCAAGTCGCCGCACCATGGGCCTTTGGGTTGCCAGTCAGTACCTGGTGAGAAGCCTATGGCTGTAGATTTCAACTTTCATCTAAACTTTTACTGAGTGCCTGGGAAAGTTTCTCTGTCAAAAAGGAGGAATTACAATCGTGCCTGGCCTACTCTGTGTGCTGCCACCACAGCACCAATACCAAACAAAAAATTTAGATTAAAAAACATGAAAATAAAAATGACAGAACATAAAACTAACAGATAAAATAAGAATTAAGATTGGTGGGAATCTCCCACTCTGGGACCACTCAGGCCAGGAATTTTCCACTAAATTATATGAGAGGGGTTTTAGCACAAACAGCTTGGGTAAACTTGGACTTAGATCATGTATAGTGTGGTTTTTCTTGCAGCTCCAGATGGCAGCTGATGCCTGCTGCCATCTGGAGCTGCACTGTACAGCCACTTCACAATATTTGTTGCTATAGTCTCTCAAATAATACACTCTAATTTTTGTTTAAGAAATTAAAACTTTTCTGGTCTCCCTCTCTTATATTGCAGCTTAATCAACCTGCTTACATACTGTCCAGCCACTGTACCGCATTTGTGCATATTTCACTCTGAGAATACACCCTAATGTTTATTTCAAGATAAAATCTGTCTTATCTCTCTCTTATATTCTGGCCTTATCAAACTGTTTACATACTGTTCAGCCACTGAACAATATTTGCGGCTATTGTCTTTTAGATACTACACTGTAAGACAATGCATTGTGGTACTGGAAAAAAGATCACAAACTATACTGCCACTGGCCAATTTTTATGAACTTGAGGGCTTTAGCTGTATATTTTATCGAAAAGTAAACCTTCCTATAGCGTTAAGATATGGTGTGGCTGCTACTTCCACCATAAATTCAGGCCTTTTACCACTCGATTAAAAATAAATAAATACAAATCAGGTGTCACATGCACAACTACCTGAAAAAATTAAAAGTTTTAAAAACGTAAAACATTTAAATTGAATCAGATTGGGGTGATGCTGCTGTATTTAAGCTAAGCCTAATGTAAGATTAAAAAAATCAATTAAACATCAAAAATATGTGATGCCAGGATACAGTGTCACTAGCTCTGCCCGTGAAAATCATACTGTTCTCTACCGCATACAGCCAGAAGGTATCTCTCAAGCATGTCATTTAAAGGATTGGTGTATCCCATGTAAACATTGACATCACATTAAAACAAGTACCCTATCCCCACTGTAGGGTTTTATTTGCTTTGATAAATGCCCATAATGGCAGTGCCCAGCTCCCCATGCCTTTATTTTGACAATACCTTGCCTATTGAAAATGGTCAATATGTAGTGGAGAGAGAGGAGAGACAGTCAGAGAGAGAGAAAGGAGAGATAGTAAGGAGAGAGAGGAGAAACAATCGGTGGAGAGAGAGAATAGGGATAGCAAGGAGTGATATCTTGTGTCCCTGATTCAGGGTCATACACTGCAGAACTTGGTAAATGGGCCAAAGCACAATGGGGGGGATTTATCAAAACTTGAGCAGACAGAATCTGGAGCAGTTGCCCATGGCAACCAATCAGCATCTCTCTTCAGTTTATTCAGGTAAGATTTGAAAATGAGACAGAGAAGCTGATTGGTTGCAGTGCACAGCTGCTCCAGATTTGATAAATTCCTGCCAAAGTGTCTTAAAAGTCCCAAATGGTTTGCTGAGATCCATGTTTTTTTGGCATGAGGGACAAGTTGTTGAAATTCTCAGAGCCTAGTCACAGCGGAGGTCAACACATATACTGTGCACAAAATGCGGCTGCAGTAAATTCTTGTCAATTCTTCTTTATTGACAAAAGAAAGGTATGTCACAATGTGTAGCGACGTTTCTGAACCATTTCTGTCCCTTCTTCAGGCAGAGATTCAAAATACCATAGTGAACAAACATTTATACAAAAGTAAAATGTGCAACCAACCATTTAGAAATGCACCTTCCTTGCCCTCTGACATCATCATGATGTCATATTCCTGCCATTTCATATGAAAACAATATTACTTTTTGCTGCTAGAACATCAACAAAATCTGCAAAGAACAATGCATATAAAATCTGTACCTTGACATGTTGTATGCCGCTACCCCTTTAATATAATAATGCCTCTATGCTGTGTGTCTCGTCAGCGGCTGGGCTGTCAGAAGAATCCGCGCCACCTAACACACTGCTGTGTGGAATAGGTGGCGTCCAGTCTCCAAGGCAACCCTTGCCAGCACCGGCCACATAAGGAGAGAATTCTTATCGGCCCTGTGTCAAGCGATCTGCATGTGTAGTACGCGGTTACAGCAATATCACAAGCACATCTTCAGATCCCAGTATGGCTGCAGCATATAAATAAACATCACGCTGCCACTGCGTAACAACTCAAGTCACTCGTTAAAGCACTCGTTAAAGCACCAATACATAGATATATACAGTAGATCTCTGTTAAATGGCACATCCCGATGGAAAACATGCAAGCACATTAAATCAAACATATGCAAGCACATGAATGAAACAGGATTGTCCCAGTGGATACACGGTATACAGAATCATGGTATTAAAAATGAGAAATCACAGTACCCAGGGCACAAACATTTCTCATTGATGCAACCTGAAAAGCAGCTTTGTTTTATAGAACCAAGCAGACTTTTACTAACTTGCACAGATGTCCCAAAGAGCACTGAGACACTTACTGCATAGTATTCACACAACACATGTGAGACATGCGTGGAGGTTCCAAAGGACACCAGGAGACTTATTTCATAGTGTTCAAACAACACATGTAAGACATGCGTGGGGGGTCCCAAAGAACACCAGGGGGAAGGGAGTACTCAATAAAACTCATATCATTTTTCAACCAAGCTGTTACAAATAACCCATGGGATATATATCAAGAAGCCAAAGACCTGCTAATTATCTATCGGTCAGAAAACATGTGTAGGAAAAATTGGTATTCAAGGTAATCCCTTAGTGTCCTGTTGCGTTGATACACATCTAGTGACGTTGTTTTAACACTTCAAGTCAGGGTTCTATTGGTCTGCAAAATGTTCATGTTCCTCAGTGTGGACTTATTTATAGTGCATGACATGCTATTTGTCTGAATAAATGGAATTCTGTTTACCCATTCTAGCACACTCTTGCGTTGTGCCCTTTCAACTGCCCATGCTAATGCAGCATCAATGACCGTCTTGGGATAGCCTCTCTGTAAAAACATGAGGCGCATGTTGTCAATCTGTTCCTGTCAGATATTTAGATCAGAGCGTTTTTGTTAACCAGAAAGTCAGCCATATCCTTGCTGACCCAGTCATTCAACACCCCAATTTCCACCAGAGAAATGAGGTTCCCTCAGTGTGTTATGTATAATGTAACCTGTAATATGGGTGCAATTCGTATGATCCATTAACAGTGAAGACATTCCTGCCCGGTAATAAGTATAATTCACGATCACTATGGCACCCCTTTATCCACAGTTTTGATGATACTGGTGTCATTCTTAAAGAATGACGTCATTGTGACGTCAAGGGGGTGGTCTTGTGTGGTAATTAGTCTTTTTGTGTGTGTATATATAATGGTGATGGTGTAAACTTTGAAATGTTCACTTTAAGCCTGATGAAGGGGACCCTGTGCGGCCCCAAAAGCACTTGATTCCACTTTGAGTGACTTCAAAAATAAAATGAAGGTTCACTAAAACTTTGACGTATTTTGTCATATTTGGAGTGCTGGTGACATCTATACACAACGATTCTTAAAGAGTTTTCTCTATAAAGTTTGTATACTAGCAGGAACACCAGGACCCCATGGTTGTGGTAAATAAATAATGTATGTGACTATAGTTGTGACTTATGATACATATGCATTTTACCAAGAATAGTATTGGGGAATATTAAGCTAACTTTTATTTTATGCGATTGTCCCACAGAACTTTAGACAGATAGCAATAGCGAGGATTGCTTGAACTGATCAGTGCTGCAGATGGTACAGAGAGGCAGTGCTGTGAGAAGTAAGGCATATCTGAAAATTATTAAAGGAATACAAAAATATATATCTATGTATGTGCAGTAAAGTCTGTACATGCAACTTCAATTAACTACAGTAGCAATGGGCAGACAGTTTATTAATAACGATCTGGAGCATATTATGGGAAAAATAGCAATGTAGGACTGAATGATGCTCTGAAAGAGAACCAGAACCAGTCATCCTATCCTCTTGCCTATCATATACGATATTTGCAAGATACAGAACAAAAAGTATTATAGCAAAAAGAAAGGAAGCGCAGTAGACGCCTGACTATTTCTATGATGGACAAGGCAAGAGCATTTATTATCTCCACTATGGATGTAAAAATCAAGAATAAGAAAAATGTGCTTTAACTATTATATCTATGAAAAGAGAAAGCAGACTTCCAAAATGTCAAGGTTGAAGTGAAATGAAAACCATTTTATCTTTAGTTTCAGAATTTCTGGATACGGAGCAGTGAGAGCTGGACATTTGTAAAGAAGCTTGTTTTTATAAATCAATATAGGATGAATGAGGTAGATAGGTTTTGAATGCTGTATACAACAAAACAAAGCAACAGATATAAAAAGAAACCTACCATTGCTATATACTTTTAGCTGGAACTCTTCCTGCTAGGAATCATGGCATTAAACAGACTAATAGAAACATCATATTTTTCCTTTTATGATGACATCTATATAGATCATCCTGCTATATTTTATTATTATATGATTAAGTACAGTTGGGCAAAAAAGTATTTAGTCAGCCACCAATTGTGCAAGTTCTCCCACTTAAAAAGATGAGAGAGGCCTGTAATTGGCATCATAGGTAGACCTCAACTATGAGAGACAAAATGAGAAAACAAATCCAGACAAATCACATTGGCTGATTTGGAACAAATTTATTTGAGCCCCACTGTATATTGACAGTTCTACCCTCTGTGAAAGCACAAAAGTTTTTTATTTTATAACTTACTACCCATTTTACTCATCTACTTGTAAATAAAGTGCTAAAAACTAATAATTTGCCATCCGGCCATTGTAGTTAAATGGCTGGAAGGCTCACTCCTAAAGGCGGGTGGGGGTTTATAAATGCCCTTCCCTTCTCCCTTAGTGATGGTTGTTAACATACAAGCATGTAGGTGGCTACAGAGCCACCTGACTGCTTGTATGCTGCTGGGGAATGTGCACCCCACTTCTGCCAGCTATCCCGGGCTCTTCCAGTTTCAAAGCCGTCATTTCTCCAGCAGCTGTAGCCGGAGGAGAAGCTGGTGATGCAGATCTCTGCTTCATTATCTTCTTTGGGGTCCCTAGGTGACATTAGGGGTCTAAAAGACCCCTGATGTTTCCACAAAGAGGACCTGTCACTGTATCTGTCCTATCACATAGGGGTCTGTTAGCCCCTTATGTGATAGCAATATACTTTAATTAAGTGTAAAAAAAAAAAAGTTTACAAAATTCAAGTTGCATTTACAAAAAGCCACACACACAACACAAAAACTTTATTTACAATCCCCTTCCCCCATTTACACGCACATATAAACGCAAACACACGTTGGGTGCATCTACGTGCAAATATGACAATTGCCACATCAACAATTGATCTGTTACATATCAATGCAAACGTCAGAATGCTAGCAATAATTCTAGGGCCACCACTCACCGTTAACACTGAATTGAAGAGCGGTAAAAGCTTTTAAACTACAGTATCTCCTATGGGCAATTTTGAGTATGGTAGTTTTTTAAACTAAAGGGGGGGGCACATGCACTTTTAAGGCTTGACATGTTTGGTGTGTATTTACCCAACATGACCAATGGCATGTAGCAGAATATATTTTGGCCTAAATGTATGATGAAAGATAATTGATTTGCAATTTTTCATAACAGATCGTAGGACATTTTGTAAATTATTTTTTACTTTTTTCTTTCTATACATTAAAAAATAAAAACCCCCAGTGGTGATTAAATACCACCAAAAGAATTCTCTGTCCCAAAATTGATTCATCAGTACAGAGTTGCATGGCTGAATAAATGTCAGCCAAAGTATCTCAGCGATTGATACTAAAAAATGGCCTGGACAGGAATAGGGTTTAACATGCACAGAACTGAAAACAATCCTTTATTTGAGCTTAGGCCATAGTTAGAATTAATGTATAGTACCCTTGTACACATCTTTTTTATTATGTTTTGGGCTAAAAGCCATTTTCAAAATATTTGTATTCCTTTTTAGTCATGTAAGTTAGTTAGATACATTTGGTCTAATTTGCTCCTGCACCCCTACCAGACCAATCCAGTTTTAATTGTGCCAAAAACACCACCTTCCAGAATTTTAAAAGGGAAAACACTTCTTAAATACAATGCAGAAAGTTAACGGTTCTGCACCAAATTTATTTTGGCTCATAAAGGGGAGCTCAGACAGTCAGAGTTCCTACAACTAAGTCGTGGTGAGTCAAGTGTGATAATACTGTTTAGCAGAATAATCATTATTTAGAACTCATGAAAATGCTAGCATTACATTTGTCACTTACACATGCATCAGTAAAGTTCAAATGCTGTCAGGGAAACATGAGTAACATATGAAAACCATATGGAGCGCTGGATGAACAGTAGACTGGAGAAAACATTTGCTCATGTAGGCGGTATTCGGCCCTCATAAAACACCACAATGGTTCCTTAGCTGATTTCCATGTTAATTTTCCCAAACTGCACCAATTTAAAAAATGCACAAAATGCTGGCATGTGGGGTTGGTTTGATCGTATTCTGCCCTCATAATACATGACATGGTTCCTTAGCTGATTTCCAAATAAAATTTCCCTAACTGAGCCAATATTATCCAACACACTGCTGCCAGTTGGAATGTTAAACTAAACTATACAACTAAATTTAACTCATAATTTCCATTTAATTTTTTTTAAATTTGATCTTAAAAATAAATTCCACACAAACTAAGTCAAACTACACACATACATCTTGCTGGACCCTCACACCAGCAGTCATGCTTATTGATCTTCATTATTTTTTTTTTGTTTGTTTAGGGGGGCAGGCTAACAGGGGTATTTTATTGCAGTATATGAGCTTGGCTGTCTTATTGGAAAGTCCAGATTGATCTGTAAATATAGTGTCATGAGATCACTCTGTATTACATGTTTATTTATCATAATGTAAATTAAGATTTAATACAAGTAATAAAAAAAAGTGACATAAACCTTTACATGCTTGTAAACTTAAAAAATAAGAAATTTAAAATAAAATTGTACTAAACACTAATAAAGTTTATATTTAAAGCCATTATTTCTTGTTTCTACTATTGGAAATCCTTCAAGACTGTTAAATAACTAACAGTCCTATAGATAGTATGTAATAAATGCAAGCTTTATTTATTTATCCCTTTAATTTTACCAGTTAAACACATTTTATTAAAAAGCTGGTGGAAGTTTTTTTGAAATACTAAAAATGTTAAAATTCCCTGCTTTTCATTTTGTCTCTTGTTCTTGGAAAAGAAAATCCCTAGGTCACAAGCAATTACTGTATAGGAGGCAATCTGTAAGGCAATGCTTTTCTGATATTGTATAAAAGTTATACAGCTTCTGTAACCTATTTGTATTTAAAAGATAGTTATGTTTTATTTCTTTATTGTCGGTTATTTCTAATAAATGTGCGGCTCTATATTTGTGATGACATTTTCCATTCAGCAGGGCACTTGCAGGGAAAGAATAATTTAATTCTTTTTTTGGAGTAGTTGTTTTATTTTTAGCCTTATGTCGGGAACATTATGGTGAAGTCCAAAGTATTTGCTTCCTACACAGACATAGTCATATGATTTTCAAGGGAATTGTAATTGTTTTGTCTGTTTATGACAAATTCAACTGCATTAAATTGAAAGGCTTGTTTCTGTGCATAATGGGCACAAAATAATACCCCAAGTCATTGCTTGTGAATGTAGGCTGATTTTAAACTTTTTTGAGATAGTAAAAGCAGTCTTTCTAAATGTAAGCAGCAAAAAATTGCTTACAAAAACATTATATGGGAAGGCGTTTTTTTGCCATTTCTCCCATCCTCTGATAAAACTTCAAAAAGGAAGAAATGTACAGTATAGCAGAACATAGGTGTTTAAACACAGTGCATGTAAAAATACAAATTATATCTGCAGTTCCAAAGACTGAATTTAAATACAAGATTAAATTATTAGAATTAGTCAATACATATGAGCACTATAAGATACTGTATAAGAGACCCTCATCAGTTTTAACATTAAATTGCAAAATATTATACAAAGTATTTGACAGAATGGTAAGGACTTTATTCAAACATTTTCCGGTGATAATGGTATCATAAGCAACCATCAGCAGGGATTTATAAAGCACAATTTGTGTCAGACCAGCCTACTAACATTGTATGAGGAAGTGAGTAAAAATTTAAAGAGAGGAAGACTAGTAGACGTGGTGTATCAAGACTTTGCTAAAGCATTTGATACAGTAGCCCACAACCATTACATTTACAAATTAAGGTATATTGGCATTGAAGGACTTGAATGTACATGGGTAGAAAACTGGTTACAGGAACAGATCCAGAGGGTGATAATAAATAGCTAATATTCTAAATGAACCAAAGTTATGAGTGGAGTGCCCCAGGGCCAGAGCCCCTGAGACCAATTCTGTTTACCTTATTCATAAATGATATCAATAGCTTAATTTCACTGTTTGCTGATGATACCAAGCTATGCACAGCAATAGCTCGGCAGGAAGACACAGAATCACTGCAGCCAGACCTTGATAAAATTGATGTGTGGACTGCAACATGGCAGATGTGATTCATTATTGGAAAATGTAAAGTTATGCACTTGGAAACTAAGAACACGCATGCAAAATACTCTTTAGGAGGTGCTCTAATAGGGAAGCCGAAGATGGAGACAGATCTCGGGGCTTTATAGCAAAGCAAGCAGAATACTATTCTTTATTAAAAGAGAGATTTTTGCAAGAGATAAAAACATAATTCTACCGCTATATGAAACACTGGCCTCATCTTGAGTATGCGGTTTAGTACTGGTCCCCAGTCCTCTGGATGCATGACTTTAAACTACAGAAAGTTCAGAAAAGCGCAAAACAAAATAATAAAGATAATGAAAGGCCTGAGTCATGAAGATCCCCTTCAGAAATTAATTTGTTCTCCTTAGAGAGAATGTACAGATTTGACAATGGGGACGGCAGTATAGGACATGGACAATTTAAACTAAGAACTCTAAAAATAACTTGTGGAAACAACAATAAGTTGGATGAGTTGCAGTTTATACTCAGACTATGTAAGGTTTTTTTTTTTTACTGTCGGAGCAGTAAAAATGTGGCATTCCCTTCCACATTTAGTTGTATCAGATGAAAGCAGTGATAACTTACTTAAAAAAACCACTTAGATTAGTCTTTTCAGGATACAGTATATATACATGCCGGCGGAATCTCGGCAGGGAATGAGCGGCACTCTCCGGGGGGGGGCCCTCTTCTTCCTCGCTGGGCCCCCCCCAATTGGCGGAACGCCAGGGCCCGGTCGCAATTGCGACCGCTGCGACCCTGGTAGTTCCGCCAGTGGCTATGGGAGTTGTCAGTGAATTGTAAACACAAACACATGCACATACAAATAGGTTGAACTGGATGGACCTTTGTCTTTATTCAACCTTACCAACTTTGTAAATATGTACAATTATGTGATGGTAAAAAAAATATAAAGTACCATCTAAAGCTAACATTGATTTACATATTACTCTAACTGGGAATTTCCTTAAAAGCATAAATGCTCTGGATAAAATGACACACATATTATAAAACCTGATAATGTTATTTCTCATTTTAGGCAACATTTTCCAGTGATGAATGAGCTGTTTGCTGAATTGATGACAGACCTACATGGGTAAAAATGCTACCATTTGGGTGTATAGCAAGTGTGTTCCCCTCTTTACCAAAGCTCTTTTGAAATTATAGAAGAAAGGATTGCAACAGCCTGTATACTCCTGTATAATTAAGGCTGAACATCCTTATTTTTAGCCTTTCACTGTTGTACTGGTTCCTCTCCTGAACTGAAATTGCTTAATCTAATTTCGCTGCACACTGTGAGCTTCCCATGCCTCGTTTCCTGTCTGCAGGATGTTTAGCATCATCTAACACTTTTTTTTCCTAGCCTTACTGTACCTGCCCCTTTTATTTATTGGATTTCAGTTCACAGTGAAGAGGATCCACAGCGGGACAATGTGTATCTGTGTGCTATAATACATTTCTCAGCGAACATTGCAGTGTGCGACCTGACTTTTTTTTCAGTAAGGAAGTGAACTTTTTCGAAAGGTATAGGTTGGCTAAGTAATGTGTCAAAGAGAGACATGACCATCTGCCAGAAGGAATGTATTTTGGGACATTTACTGCAAATGGGGTATAGGCTACCTGTATGGTTTAAACACCTCCAGTAGGTAGACATAATTACTGGGTTAATCATATGGAGGAACTCAGGACCAAATGTTTATATTAGTTCTCTTTATAAAGAGTGCTTGTGAATGTTTTATTGGCATTACTCCAGATTCCAGGTCCCACCTAACATTCCCAACCCTTAACTCATAGCACAAGCCTGGCAATACACCCGCCGACGTGTCTGCAACCAACGAACTACCACTGAAAAATGAACAATTTGACATATAAAAAAAACTACACCCGTAGACGTGTTTGCACCCACAAACTGCCACCGCAAAATGAACAATTTGACATATCCCAGCAAAATGTCATAGCCTGGACAGCAGCCCTTCAGTTCAGTCGACTGCCAAAGTATCCTTTGGCTCTTTATCTGTGTTATTCTGTAACAGTTTCTGCTTCTTTAGAAACACTGGCTGATTTTGAGAATTGCATAAACTCAGTGCTGGCGCTAGTGCAAGCCTGAGGGCGCTTTTGGGGGGGGGGGGGTGC
>NW_017306282.1:44186-67448 GCF_000935625.1 Nanorana parkeri
AAAAAAAGATGGCAGATGGTATGGATGATGTGGCTGTGTTGGTGGAGCAAAACAAATGGCAAACGCACTCATCAATTTGTTACCAGCTTTACAGCAAGGTGCACATTGAAGGGCTTAATACAGTACAACAGCAAAAAGTTTCCCAGTACACTCACCAGCCAGCATGCAAAAGAACCTGTCTCACCGCTAAGGTGTCAAACAGAGGTTTAGATACACGTCTACTACAGAAAATGTGAAAGCCGCACAGCCGCGCCAAGGCAACTCTATAACTCTAACTCTAAACTAGGAGAGTCTGCATCTTGAAGCACATGTGGCAAAAGATCAAATTGGGTGCAGTACAACAGCAAAAAGTTTCCCAGCACCTCTATATAGTGTGGTCCTAACTCTAAACTATGAGAGTCTCCATCTTGGAGCACATGTATCTAAACCTCTGTTTTTTACCTTAGCGGTGAGACAGGTTTTTTTGCATGCTGGCTGGTGAGTGTGCTGGGAAACGTTTTGCTGTTGTACTCTATTAAGCCCTTCCATGTGCACCTTGCTGTAAAGCTGGTAACAAATTGATGAGTGCGTTTGCCATTTGTTTTGCTTGACTGATTTGGTGCATTGACGCATGGGGGGCCTCAGCTGCCGTTGTGATGTGCGAGGTCACTTGTGCGTCCCTGTGCCTTTAAGGGAGGTTGGGCTTCCTCCTGACAAACCTGCACCCAATTTGATCTTTTGCCACATGTGCTCCAAGATGGAGACTCTCATAGTTTAGAGTTAGGACCAGACTATATAGAGGTGACTTGGCGCGGCTGTGCGACTTTTACATTTTTTACAGAACACGTGTATCTAAACCTCTGTTTTTAACCTTAGAGGTGAGATAGGTTTTTTGCATGCTGGCTGGTGAGTGTGCTGGGAAACTTTTTGCTGTTGTGTTGGTGGAGCCACGCACAGCCGTACAACTGTGAGGAGAAGAACCCTGCGATTCAGGTAAGGGGGGTTGCAATTTTACCATGTTACACCCTAGCAATGTGGTCCAGGCTAGTGATAGCGTAAGGATGTACAGGCAGCCAACTAAGGGCACCAACTTACAAGTATAACTCTGGCTCCCAATGGTGCTTGTGTGTGTTGTAAAGTAGCCACCGAGCTCCCTCCCATGATGGACTACATTCTCTCATGTATTTTACTAGTTTGTATTAAGATTGTACTATTGATATCACGTGATGAATTGTTTGTTTGTTTCAGATATGTTTCTAGCCTGAGGCTGACTTTGAAACTGTAGCAATTTTGATGAAACAGTCTTTGTAACTTTGGATACCTAATGCATTTTCTGAGTTCTGCAACCTGTGGATCTTGCTTATATGTGAGGAACTATTTGAGCTAGCCCTGTTGCACAAGCGCCATTACAGCCTGCAGACCTTGTGGGGTTATAATGGGGAGGACAGATTTTATTTAACTCTATGGACATTCATTTTTGTTTAAATTAAAGTAATTGTAGTGCTCACTCTCCCAAGGAGCCGCTGCTTGAATTGGGCCCTCCCAGCCTATCTCGGGTATACAGTTTTATTGCTGCTTCAAAAGCACTTACTGACCCACAAGAAGCGAGCAATAAACTGACTTCCACACTGGTTATCTTTTGCTTACTGAACTTTTACTGAACAACTTCAGGAGAGAGGGTTAATGCACAGGACACGCATTGTGTTGCAGACTCCAAATTGAGAGAATATAGTAGTTGCAGCCTTCACAGATAAAGAACCTTTCAGTCTGTGAAATTAGCTTCTGGCTGTAATGTACGACCAGACCATCAAAGAAAAATCCCCACACTTCAGTAAAGGACCAACTTCTCAGGCTCCTTACACATACTAAAGCTCCTCCATGACATCTTCATTCAAAAGATTCACTCATTAGGCCCAGCCCTCAATCAAAGCACAGCCGGCCTAGCAGGATTAGACAATCCCCAACATCCTTCCCCCAGGTGGCAAGCCAAGGTGACTTCCCAAGGTCACTCCTGAATATTTATACCCTCTTTCATCATACACCAATAACGAACCTCCTAGGGAGGTACAAATATTCCTAAATATGATTAGTGCAGGCTCCCACACTATTGCTAGGTACACTCTCCCAGCAGCAGGCAGAAGCAAGCAATCAGCAGAGCTTAGGAGAAACATCAGAAAGCCAAACTATCAATCAGAATCACAAATCATAACCATATTCAATTTCTAATTTTTTTTCAACTCAGTTTATAAATAATGTGAGTTCATAGAGTGGATAACATTGGAAAATAATTCTACTTTTCTTTTCTTCCAGTTTTTAAAGCACCCTTTTAGTTCCCTTCTTACCAACAATTCATTTAAGCTATTACAAAAGAGTTCCTCTCACCTAATAATTAATATAAAAAACATCAGAGAACCAATCATAGCGACTCCCAGGCTTTTAGAAATGCCCTGCTCTCTTAGGCAAAGCAATTATTTTGTTTGTTTGAATTACATTTTTATGTGTTCCATGTGGATATTCCAATAAATGCAACTTTGTAAGTTCTATTTTATGCCAACATAAAGACAGAAATGCTCTAAATCTACCCTTAGAGAACTAATGTATATTCCTATCTTTGTCTTTGAAGATAATTTTTTTGGAGTCAGCTGAAAGCCTAGACCACATTTATCTAGTATTTCTGAGTAAAGATAAAGCGGAATAACGGTATTGTAATAATACTTAAAATAAATGACAATGCAAGCCTGCCATCAAATTTTTAAATCTGTAAATTTTAATCTGTGAAAATTGATCACACGTCTATTGTAGGTTGCAAGTATAGCCAATTATATGTTTAATAATTTTCCACATAATGTGGCACCCCAACTCTGCATTCCCATATTTAATTTTACTATCATTGCTTCATTACTTGGCCCCAATTAGTGATCAAAGTTCAATTTATCTTGACGTTTGCTGAACCCATGAAAAAATCAATGAACCTCGATTATAGTACCACTGAAGTCAATGGGAGCCAAAATTTGCTATTTTTTCCAAGGGTAATTTGCAAGCTTGTGCAAAAAAGAGCAGAAAACATGTTTTTGTTTTTTTTTAAATACTGGTCAGAGGGTCTTTTAATAACTTTATGAAGGAAGGTAAAACAAATCTTAAATGTCTGAACCCAGTTTTGCAATGTTGGCATATGTTATTTAATCTGTGGTTATCATTGCAACTACTTAGTTATCATTTGCTGGTAACTGTTATTGGATATCTCAAGATTTATTATTTTTCAAAGGAGAACTGACTCAAAATAGTGAAAAAAAGAAATCAGTTCTTAAACTTCAGGTGTTTATTTCTTGCCATTATTATGACCTACCACCAAAAAACAACTGACAATAAACTCTCCTACTGTGGTGGGGATACGTTATTGCATTATTTTTTTTTTTTTTTCCTGTAGTAAGGTACAGAAACAGTAGTGTGCATTTTGTTTTTTTTTAATCCTACCTAAACACACTTACACTATCACTGACACTGATGCTAAGTTTACATGGGTGGTAAAAACAGGTAGTTTATTTGTGCTCCGACCACCTACCTACAAACTACTACCTACCATCCCTACCCTGATCAAGAAAACACAGACAGGGATGGCAAGGCTCTAACTAAAACATGTACAAGCAATCAAATCCATGAACTACTGGGCATCAAGGATGTATCGCTGGCCAGAGAGAACTAGCCTGCCCTGTTGCACATGTCATGTCAAAGAGGGCCTTCAACACAGTGAGGGGAAAGCTGGGGTGAAACTGACTATTAATAACCAGGGATGGGGGTGTGCAGTGTTTTGGGTGCACAGTGTTTTTACTTTTTTTCAAAGGATTCAGTGAGGTGCTGTGACAAAAACTGTTGAATGGACTGCCAGCAACATCTGCCTGACGCGATCTTATTACCCCAATTTAAAGTGTATAATCTAAACAAAAGGGCCATCAGCAGGACATTTTTAATGAAGGACAACGGTCCCTTGTTTAAAGCAGGACTCCAGGGAAAACTATTATTAACCATTGTAGTGGAGTTACCCTTGCACTGCAAGGGTTAACTGCTCATTTTGGTCTAGGCAGGAAAATAACAAAGTTATACTCGTCCGATCCTCTGAGCCGGCCAGCTGTGACAACTCTCCCTCCAGCCTATCTGCTTCTTCGCTGCAGCAATGGAATGTTCCTCAGTGTCCTCACGTCTTTTACACTACATAAAGAATGTGATGATTTACGGGATCAGGGACAAGTCTAAGAGCAAGCTGGCTCAGAGAATCAGGTGGGTATATCTTTTTTATATTACTCCCTAGACACAAATGAGCAGTTAATCCCTTGCAGTGTGGGGGTAGCTCCACTGCTAGGGTTAATCATTTTCCCTGTAGCTTTTTCTTCTTTAAGCACTTTGTGCTATGGAGTGACAACTCTCTGCCTCTGTCTTCCACAATATATTGTCTGTAAATCACATGTCAAATGCTCTTCAAAAGGAAAAAATAAGGTTCTGTGCTAATGCACATTGCCCTGGAGTTTTACACTATCTTCACTATTAAAAAACAATTGCAGGCAGCAGCAATTAGGAAATATACCCTGTGAAGAAGCACATACAGCCTGTCATGGCTGCAGTGCATGTAGACAGGGATAGGCTGTAAAGAAGCTACAAGATATTTGCAGTATTAAGATGTAAAAAAAAAAAAACCAAGATACAATGCTACCTACAGGATATTCAGTAAGGGTTTACATCTACTTTAAAAGAACAGTGCCTTCAAGCCCTACACTTATCTGTCCCTATGCACTTTATCAGCAGCACTTCCTATGCTTTCACTGTCACAAGCACATTGTTAATATGGCTGCAGAGAACCCAGCCTTTTATAGTGAGGGGACTGGCTTATCCAAATATCCCCTTACTGACCATTCTATGCAATCTGACTTGCATTCAAAGGTCAGAAAGTTCACTACTGGTAGTTGGTTGCTGTGGAGGTGAAATCATGCATTAGTTCACTGAGTCTGCAAAGCGCGAATGGTAGGGTTGCCACCTTTTCTTCAAGCCAAATCCGAACACTCTAGCGACGCTCAGACATTTTTTGGGGAGAATAAGTCGTAGCTTATTCATATGTACATAATGCCGCCCATTCATATGTAAATATCACAGTGGAAACTGTTTTCAGTGGGGGGCCAGTAGCCCCTATCTTAATTTTGGTTGTCCCTGTCTGCTTGACATCTGGTGTCCAGGTTTCTGATGCCATGAAACCCGAACACAGCATTCAAAACCCGAACTGTCCGGGTGAATCCCGGACAGGTGGCAACCCTAGCGAATGGGCTGGGCTGGGCTGGCTTCAAAATCAATGCTTGACCTAAATCTCATCCAAATAAATTATTTATCTTTGTTTTCATGGGATGCTAAAACTGAGTTACAATTCATTTTAGAATGATCCATTATTAGATTATCAGTATTAAGTTATTTACCTACTCTTGCTTGGTTCCCTCCGGGCATGCCACTTAGTGTCTGTTTTGACTCCCATGTACTTTCTGGTGTCACCTGATACTAACTGGATACACCATTTGTGTAACCTAGTGTCATAGTGCTTTGGTGTGTGGGGAGTCTTTACAGATGTGGGGGGTATAACCCGGAAAATGACCTTAGTGGCTTCCTTCAATTTTGTTTTCTAAAGCCAGTTGAGACTATATGCTCATATACTTTTAGAGTTTCTACTGTGGTTATTATTATAATTATCTTCATTATTTTGTATTAATGTTCTACTATGATAGATAGTGCTCATTCAGATATAGGTGTGTCAATATGGGTTCCCTGCCCTGCAAACTGTTATCATTAAATGTCAAAGGATTGAACACACCAGAAAAGAGAACTATTGTCTTGAATGATTTGCATCATTCAAGGGCACAGATTTGTTTTATACCAAAGACACATTTTCGAGCATCTAAGATCCCTAAGTTTCATAACCGAAATTACCTGCATGCTTTTCACTGTGGCTCTCCTGATATGAAATCCAGGGGTGTCAGCATTCTACTTTAAATCAGTTCAGTGGCAACTCCTAGATACATGGCATGGCCCTGATGAGAGATCTCTTTTTGTAAAGGGCAAGGTAGGTCGTACAGTGTGTACATTTGCGAACCTATATGTTCTGTATGCTCACCAAATTCCCTTTCTGGAAGCAACATTAGACAGTCTATGTAAATGCATGGAAGGAAAACTTGTAGTAGGCGGATACTTTAACGTGGCTTTAGATCCTTTCGTTGACTGTTCTAGGTCGGCCTCACACCTCTCTTTTGCTGCCCTTAGACCGTTCAAAAATTGTTTACGCCAACACCAGCTGGTCGATGTGTGGCAACTGTTACATCCCAAAGACCGTGATTATTCGTTCTTCAGCAATCCACACCAAATGTATTCCGCATTGATTTCTTCCTCATCAAACACCATACATTACCCATCGCGAAGGAGGCCTCCATAAGGATAGTTTCCATTTCTGATCATTTTCCTATTTTCCTTTCCCTGGACTTATTGCCTGTTTCGGACCGCCAGTGGTATTGGAGACTTAATTAATCTTTTCTCCAGACTCCTCAACTGGTGGTGGAGATTCTAGCGGATCTGATTTCCTACTTTAGTTATAATGACACGCCAGATTGTGATCCCATGACAATTTGGGAGTGACACAAAGCATATATCCATGGAACCTTCATCAAACTAGGTTCCAGATTGAAAAAGGCTCGCCTGAAGTAAATCAATCATCTCTTAGCAGAGATACATCGTCTACTCTCTCCACAAAAGTTCTTTAGCGGAAGCGTTTTTTTACGAACTGACGGCTCTTAGAGGACGACTTAAATCCTTGTTTCTTACCAAAACAAAGGATCTCCTAATGAAATGTAAACGTAATTACTGTGAGTTAGGAGATAAATGTGGTAGATCTCTGGCGAGAGTGGGGATGAATTGTTCTCAAACAATTCATCCCCACACAGCTACATCCTCATGTATCACTTCTCCCTCCCTTTTAGATTGTAAGCCCTCACGGGCAGGGCCCTCCTTCCTTACCATCTTGTCTTGAATTGTATTGTGATTGTAATGTCCTCCTAATATTGTAAAGTTGGCTCTATATAAATCCTATGTAATAATAATAATAATTTCTTACAGTTCAAGATGTTATTTACTATATTTCAATTGACTTGTTTTTTTACACTATGATTGTGACTTTATGTGTCTACCCTAAATAAAGAATTTTTTTTAAAAGTGAGAAAAAAAAGAACATCCATTATGTAGCCTTTTTACTGGTACCTAACAATCAGCCCATATTTTTGTGATCCCATGCAATCTCTGTTTTACTTTTATTAACCTCGATGATATTAATGGGCTGTCTCTGAAAAAAGAGCTCTTGAAAATGCAGCTTATAACAAATTAGAAAAAGTAATATGCATTCACAATGTGTCATTGTTCTGATTAATATTACAGCACAAAGCACAAATCAGTGTCAAAAGCTCCAACTTAATGTGGCTTTTGTGATTTGTAAGAATTTCACAAAACACTGCTTTCCCACAACCTATGCAATGGCAGCATGAGTTTAAAACTAAAAAAAGCTAATTCTACATTGCTTAAATCTCATTTATAGCACCTTGTTTTTTTTTGTTGGCCACCCCCGATGGTCGCTTTTTGCTGAAATCACCACTCAGACTTATCTTCTGTATCCTGAGTAGACCCTGCCACTGAACAGCGAATAGAATTTTCCATGATACACAAGCAGTAAAATGGACGCCCAAAGAAAGACCATTCCTCTTGTACACAAAAGAATAGAGAAGACTTGGGATGAAACATGACTGTGAATGTAGGTGAGTAAAAATGTGATGTAGGTAGCTTCTTTTTTTTTTTCTTTTAATGGGAGCGATTAGTTGGAGGGGGGGCAGGTGGGAGGCTAGAGTGTGGCTTTTAACAATGCAACCTGGTCCAGAGTCTACCCTGCCTATCATTCATATACTCTCCCCTCCTGTAAGAATGTCCTCTGTAAGCAACAGAAACATAATTGGCTCAGAGTGCTGACCTTACTGCTCAGATTCCTAATGCTGCAATGTATAGAATTACTGGAAGCTCATACCAAAATAGCTTAATGAACAGTACATACAGTCAGGGCCAGATTTACTCTCCCAGCTGCCCCAAGGCCAGGTTCCTCAATGCGCCCCCCTCCCTGCCAAACCCCCCAATGAAGAATGGCAACCGGATGGCAGGGGCGGCAGGTTTAGTTTTTTTTATTGTTTCTTTATTTTTTACTTATTTATCGCTTTTTTTTTTTTAATTATTTTTCACTTTTAATGTTTTTTATTTATCCTATTATCTTTTAATTTTTTTATTTTGTATAATTTTTTATCTTGTTATTCTTCATTTTTTTATAATTTTTTTCTTATAATTTTTTTACTTTTTATTCACCTTTTTATTTTTTTAATTTAATTATTATTTCTTATTACCTTAGCACCTGTAAACAAATAAGCAGCTTCCCGGCTCTACATTTAGCCCTGCTTGTCCACAGCAGGGCTAAATGTAGAAAACAACTTATCTAGAGAAAGAAATCTGTGCTCCTGGAACCAGCTAAAAGCTATTAACCCCAAAGCTGCTATGAAAAAAGGAGAACCTTGTGTATTGAAGAAAATAACACTGCACTATGTTATTTCCAGAAAACAACTTATCGCCTGGCGCCTGGAACAGCATGTCCCAGACGTCGGGAGATTCCACAACCCTGCCGCCCTTCTGCTCCCTGCTGCCCCAAGGCCGCGCCTTGGTGGCCTGTGGCAAATCTGGCCCTGCATACAGTAGCTGAATGTAACAATTTGTTTTTTTTATATCTGTCTGGACTTCAGCTTTAGGTACCGAAGGATAGACCATCTCCTTTCACAATTATGGAGATTATTATTTCAAAAAGGAAATCATATAAAATAGGCTATACCAGCAAAAATGTACTTTTGAAAGTATCTTAGTTTTCCACAAAATATTTTGACTTTTAAGTATAAGTATATAAGTATTTAAGTATAAACCTAATCTTCTTTGGAAAAATAATGCATGTAGTGAATATAATCCTTCGATTTGCTACTTTACCTATATTGGCTTATAAATAAATCCAACATCTTTTTTCTCTAAAACAGAATTTTAAGGGCCGCATAGATAAATGCTAATCCTGCCTATTATAGTGCAAATGTTGTGCTCTCATCCTTAGTGTTATTAACAGAACATAATGTTCCGAAAAGCTGAAGCCCAGTTAGATACAAATGTTTGTGAATGGAACATGTTCTCACACTGATGTTTTCTGCTTAGGAGGTTACACATAAACAGGCAGCAAATGTTTTTAAGTTGTGCTTAATTTGATCCTGCTGAGAAGCAGCAAGCCTTATGTAATGGTAAAAAAAGCTCCGAGAAGGATATGACTGCTGAACAAGGATTAACAAAATTATGTCACTTATTTTACAGGGCTGGCTGCAATGTATTAATTAATAAAACTGAAAAGTAATTAATTTGTGTACAAGTTCAGTTGCATAACTACTGCAATGGCAACCCATGGTTTGGTGACAGGGGGTGCGGGGAAGTCAGAGCAGTTCCGGTAGGCATCCTCAGTCATTTAATAAATAAATCCTTCCTTGCTGTACTATGCTCTCCCCACTACCAGGTGTATACCTCTGATCCAGTGGCGAGAGCCTATAAATGACAGAGTTTTTCCATGGATTGATCTACCTACTTGGGCCAGCAACATGCCGGATATAGGAGCTGCCTTCTTCTTTGCAGCTTCACATGTAAAGATTTCTACTGGCAGAAACACAGATGGTCTGTTATGCCATGCCAACACAACACAAAACTTCCTGGCACTGAACCGGTACTGATTTAGACTGGCTATCCATGGAGAAAGGGGCTATTTTTCAGAGAAAGAGGCAAAATAGGTTGCTGACAGCCAATGGTGATTAAAACTATAATTATGGGTGCAATGTTGGCCGACATTATGAGGTATTGGGTGCTGCAGGAAAAGGCTGCCTGGAGACCAAACCATTGGTATCAGGCCTTGTGATTTGTAATTACATCCCTGAACAAGTACTCTTCTCTCAGATGCTTAAAGTGCAACCACACAACGTGATGATCTGCGGAACAAGACAAGATGAACATGTTTTGCAAACTCCATTCGTGGTCATGCTCCTACTACCTAGATCTGCTGATGTAAAGTCCTATAGTTAAAGAGTCTTCCAAGCCCCATTAGGCTATGCCAGTATCTTCCAGTTCTAGGCAGGGATAGGGATGAGCTTCAGGCACGGCGTCAACCATGAATTTGGCCCAAATCCAGCCTGTTTGCAGGATACAGTGAGAGCAAACTAAATGGCCAGATTTGGGCAGCTTGCCCATGGGAACATCAGCTGCAGCAGCTGAAAGTCAATCATTTAGATGAGGTATCATTACTACCACTAAGTTACAGTTCCCACTGGCTTGTTTTACATTGTAAACAAGCCGGCAGGCGTCAGCAATCCTGGGTGACGCCATTGACCAAATATAGTCATGACTATATTAGGTCATTAATGTCATCCAGGTTCCCCGCTGATGTGTTGACATTTCAGCAGTGCTGGAAATTGTGAACTTCCCTACTGTCGCCAGATATTGGATCGCCTGAGGCGAACATGTTCTTCACCTCGGCTCAGCCAAAGTGAACTGAAGGGAGCCGAAGCGCTGTTTGGCTCCCTTTACTTCGGGTTGGTTACTCACTCAGCTGCCGAAGAATGAAAGTGGGTGAATAACCAACTGATGTTTGTGCGGACATTTTTTTTTAAAACTGTGTTTGGTCTGTCTTTTCTGCAACCCTGCATCTTTTTTTTGCCATTTCATACGGATCTCTTCCCTAAGTTCATCTGGGCTCAAGCTAAGCTAACAACCAAACACAAACAGAGTTATTCACAAAAGGGTGAAGAGTTTGGAGAAGGCAGGAGAAGTGAACAATCTAGGCCAAAATAGCTGATTTGGAAAAATTCTCCAATTCAGCTCACTTTCCATTTATTCCAGCTATGTTCTAGAACTGGACTAGATTGTTCACTTCTCCTGCCTTCTCCAAACTTTTCACCCTTTTGTAAATAAGCCTGAAAGTGTATTTTTTTTGCTGCCAAATTGGGATAACACATATTTTATGTTTGTTACATGTTTTCATTTACATAATTCCTAGAAATTAAATAAAATTTCTGCTTGCATATTATATGCTGTATTCTGAAAACAAATGTCTCTTTTCCTGTGGAATGCAAGGCAGCTAGAAGGGTAATGTGAACCTAATTAAACCTGTCTGTATTGTAATATTGTGTGTAAATAGGAACACATGAGAAGCATATAGTGGGTTTTTTATCTATATTTTTCCATAGGGGCTGTTTGCTCTGTGAACATAGTTTTTCAGTTGTTTCTCATGTGTATGTTTGACAATGTTTTATATATTTTAAAAGACTGCTACTCAATAAAATTATTTTGCTAGTATTAAATTCCTGAATTTTCCATCCTGAACTAATTTCCTGATATTTACATGTGCTTTAATAGCCCTGAAAAATCTAAGCAATTTTGTAATGTTAAGCCAATAAAGAAATTGATTTGAGCCATTTTAAATATTTGAGACCTCTTCTTCTTGATATACATATTACATCATCTGGCCCCTCCCCTTTTAAAGGAGAATAATTTCCAATCAATAAGCAGCATTAATGTAGTGTGCATACAAACTCAGACAGGCTGATTCTACCTTTCAAACATGAAAGCCACACAACTTGTTTTCTGTTTTTAGGAAAGCGACTCCTTCAAATATAATATTTTTCAAAGCAAATATTTTGCAGCGAACTAGTCCTTAGGTGTGGTGGCTGTATTAATTTTTATTTTTCAGGCCAGGCTTAAAACATTATCAGCAAGTAGAAAATACCTATCATTCTGGCCAGAAATGCATTGTTTTTTTTACCTTTTTCAACTGTAAGCTGAACTAAAAGCTCAAACAGTGTTATCTTCCTTCTGTAAACCCTCTGCCTCCCATGTAATGGAGATAAAGGAGAGGATGACATGTTTGAAGTGTAGGCTGGGTGACTACCATGACTCTCCCAATAGATACAGTAGAGGAGTAAGCATAGTCGCCCAGAGACAGAAAGTGTATTATTTGCTGGATTACCAGGTGACAATAAATGGGGAAAAATAAGCTAATGTATTACATTGGGGTTTCTTTAGTAGTTACCCTTCTGCCGAGGAAGATGATTGGGTCAGTTTACAAATTTGCCACACTAGGTAAAGAATCCTTATGTTAAAATAATTGTCCGGTGACTCCAATAAGAGTAAATCAGTAACAATGCTGAAAATAAAGTTTCATAATCTTGTATTAAAGCCTTGTGAATCGAGCCTTTGGTGATGACTTAAACAAAATGTTGTGCTGCTCCTAAAACCACAGATATTTGTTTAAGTAGTCAAATTGTTTCATGTAATTGTTATATATGGGACCATCTTGTATTTTGTTAAGTAATCACAAACAGTATTTAGAATTTTAACATGGGCTTCCAAACATGTTCAAACAGTTGTGATTCCCTGAAAACTATTGTGTTGATGTGCACTGTCTTTGTCTTTTGGGCATACTGTTTTAATATTTGTTTTGTGTTTCCCCCCCTTGTTACACCACTAGTAGTGCAGCGCTGATTTAGATACTCCCAGTCTCCCCATGCTTTCGAGTAAATTTAATTTTACCCTCATTAACTAAAGTGGTCTCTAGAGAGAGCATTTTTTGGAATCATAGACTATCACCTGCAGAAATAACACAGAAGACATATTTTGCAACCTTGCAGCCTGAAATAAACTACATTGGATTTTACTCTGTGTCTTCTTGTGAGTTGACACTGCCTGTGGATGTTGTGGAATCAACAAGTTAACATACTGGGGGTGATTTACTAACCTAAACACGCACGCACTAGGTGCGTGTGATTTTTACAAAGCAAAGCGTATTTATCAACCAAAAAGTCTCTAAAAGCATATTTCCACTAATGCCATATATGGAAAAATCATGCACATATATAATGCTGCTTCACAGTTTAGACAAAAATAGTTAGCTCATGATTTACATTCCTGCATTCATCAACGCAAGCAACACAATGTAGAGCTAATTTACACAACATTACCTTGTAATTCATGCAGGGCTTTGCACAACACACCTGCTGGGTGTGTACACACTACAAAGGTGTCTAGATTCCACCAATAGATCATGCTGGGAGGGAACACACTGCAGAGGTGTATACTTGTCCGTGGCGTGTTTATAAGGTTAGTAAATCAACCCCACTGTCTGCATAGATCAGTTCTTAGGTGGTATGTCTTGTGTATAAAGTGACATTTGATTCACATATCACATTCTATAGTGGTATTACTAATTCATGCAGGGCTTTGCACAACACACCTGCTGGGTGTGTACACACTACAAAGGTGTCTAGATTCCACCAATAGATCATGCTGGGAGGGAACACACTGCAGAGGTGTATACTTGTCCGTGGCGTGTTTATAAGGTTAGTAAATCAACCCCACTGTCTGCATAGATCAGTTCTTAGGTGGTATGTCTTGTGTATAAAGTGACATTTGATTCACATATCACTTTCTATAGTGGTATTACAAAACAAAGACTGAAAAGATTTTTCATGTCATGTCATGATAGTGGAAAGCTAAGAACAGGGCTGGTAACCTAAAATAACAAGAAAAAACAAATAATAATAATAATACATTATAATATTCAATAAAAAGGAAACTTTTTCTGCAATATTTATATTTAATCTAGAGCTGTCCCCCACATTTCTTATTATTTGCCACTAGATGCCTACAGTATGATGGCCAACATCATTCAACCCACTTTCTTTGGGCCCAGGCTCAAAGTGGACAGTGAAAGAAGAAGCAGCACAGTGGTGGTCTCATCTTTCTCTCACTGTAGTATCTCTTCCTATCAGCATGCTTCTTGTTAGCATATTCTTCCTCTCACACTCCAGGGTCAGGACCACCAGAGACGCAGCAAGGGCCAGTGAAGGGGGGGGTAACATTAGGATTGGGAAGCTGAAGTTCCCCCCCAGGAATGCCGAAAGAGATAGATGATATGCTGTTGAACCAAAAAACAAATCCTCGAAATAAATAAAGAAAAAAAGTAGATTTTTTAAAGTAAATTTGTCTAAGTAGAACAATTAGAGCAATTAAAAACCCCTTCTTTGGCAAAATGTTGGCAAATTCTGTAATTTTGGTGAAATCATTTCACTCATGCCTACTAGTGGGGTTCTGTTCATGAGAAACTGGAGAGGTAATAGTGGAGGTGTAACAAACTTGAGGCCTAGTGAAGTCATGTCCATAGCAAGGAAAGCACATGCAGCTGGTCACACCAACAGGGAGTGTGGCCCAAGAGTTTGTGAGACCCAGCTAAAGATCTGCAGTGTAATATACTCGACTTGTTGAAAAAGTTCTAACAAATAATTCACACTCTGCATAGTTACTACAAGAGAACGTTTTTTCTGTGCTTTAGACCATTCTTCTCTAAACCACAGTATACAGCAGCATTTTTTTAACCAGGTTTCTGAGGAACCCTTCTCCAGAAGTTGCTAAGGCCAATGTGTTCATGTGAGATATTAAAAATGAGGCAAATACGTAAATTGTATTAGACAAACTTTTATTGTTCAAAGTTAAAAGCTTTTTGTTTTAAATATGTCTGTTCATTTCCTTTAATTGAGAAATGTCTTTACAGGTAATTGCAAATGCTGAATGTAATGTATGGCCATCTGGTGATGTCAGTTGCACACTCTGCTGATGTATACTGGTCACTGGAAACCAACATAAGTCATTGCTCATTTGGAATTTACAGCATAAATGGATACATATCCTGGACCAGTATTAAAAGGCAATATTGACTACATTCAAGTGATTGTGTAAGTGGTATTGGGGGCTTCTAGCTCCTAAAGATTGTATCCTTGCATGTTGGTTGAAACAAAACCTGTGCTTTATCTATTCAGAGTTTAATCCACCGTACACCCTAGCATATGCTTACCTTTCAATTAGTCCCCCACTGCTCTTTTCAGTGCCAGGAGCCAAAGGAATTAGATGGTACTTTTGCACAAGCACGTTTACTTTCAGCACTGGCACATGGGAAATCCAAAGCCCTGTATTAGCTATTTGGGTTGGAATAGACTTTCCTTTGCTCTCAATAGCTAAAGAGAGCAGTAGTAGAGAAAAAGGAGGGTAGGTATATGCTGCTTTGGAGGGCTACATTAAAGTGAACCTGTTGCAATGTTTTACTTTAGCAAAGCACAGACTCACAGATAGCACAAACATTGATTTTTTTACTTATCATTTAGACTATTGAGTCAACTGTATAGATTTTTATCCCCAATCATAATTAAATCTGTATGGTTTTTGGTAAGTATGCGCTATCCATTTTAGTGATAAAGTTAGTAATTTGTCACTTACATAACATGTAGGTAGGTGGGCCCTCCAATAAAGTTACAGATTATTTTGTCTGCTCTTTCCCACTGTCTATCATGTGGAACAGTCCACTGAGTATCATAAATATATAAATGGTCAGTGAAGGAGTGATATCACTGTACATAGCCCATATTTAGCAGATAACATTGCAGTCTGTGCAGTTTCTTCTTGTTTCAGCCATAAACATGTCAAAATGAACATCTATTTTCTGTAAGAAAAATCTGCTTAAGCATCTTTTACATTGTTTGGTTCAAGTGTCTATTAATTTGAATGTTCTTATAAAACCAAATCCTTAAATCTTTCTAGATATAAAATGATGTATAAATACAATATATAATGCCATCAACATGAAAGCTATAAACTCGCAGTCATGGGGAATTTTATCAACTCTGTATTCAAGTCCCTGAGTTAAATTGTTGGTATTTTATAGAGGAATATCTTTTGAAAATCCTTGATTGTATAATTTGACCCTGTTGGATTGACTAAGTTTGAGAATATACATCACTACGATTGTACAGCATTTATAAATATGATATGATATGGTGATTTGCACATATATTGGATTTAAGCAGTAGCTATGCTCCACTTTACATTATAGGCAGCACATTTTACTTTACGAGGGGGATAAACACCTGATATTAAATACAGCACTAAAAGCAACTAGTTGAAAGAAAATCTTTGAAGTGTTATTTTCTCTGAAAGGACATTGGGAACATCAGCCAGTGTGGAACATGTATTGAGCCTGGAGGTCTTGCTTGACATGGTGCTGGTTCTCTTCTTATGATGGTGATAGTAATTTTTAATGTGAAAACGGAATTTGTCGTGCAGAGAGGCATAGATAAAGGGATTGTAGCATGCAGAACTCATTGCAATAAGGTGGCAGGTCACCTGAATGATATTGATGTAATCCTTATTCAGGATGGTAAACTCTTCATCAATATCCCGAATGAGGTTGACTACCTGCAGAGGCAGCCAGCATAAGGCAAAGGCCATGACTGAAATGATGAGCATGCGGAAAGTCTTCTGCTTTTTTTTAGTCCATTTATCTTGGTTGTGGTATGCAGCCCCTGGAACATTCCTCTTCCTAAGATGATAAGCAATTGCGCAATAGGAAATAGTGACAGCAGACAATGGAAGCATGTATGTCAGCAGCAGCATTGTACAGGAATAAAGGAACCTCTGTTTTTCTTGGTGTTTCCAAATTTCCTCACAAATGATCATGTCATGTCCAACATCTTTTAGGTCAAGAAAATGAGTATGCATGGATGTTGGTAAAGAAACGCCAATGGAGACCATCCAGAGTGCAGTGACGATATACGCACATGACTTACGCCCTATTCTTCTTCGAATAGGGTAGACGACTACGACATAGCGGTCTACTGCAATGGCAGTTAGAGATAACACAGACACAAACACTGTTGCAGCCTGCATTAATGTAACAAAGTGGCACATGAATTCCCCAAACAACCATCCATGGATTTCAAATGCATAGGAGGCCGTCAGTGGGACACAGAAAATACACATAACCAGGTCTGCTGCTGCCAGGTTTCCAATGAGAAAATTAGTAGTGTTGTGAAGTTTCTTAGTAAAAGCAATCAGAAGAATTAAAACACTGTTTCCCAAGCAAGCCACGGTCACAAGTATGGCATATAGAGGAACAAAGAGAGGTTTTAACTCAAAGAGCATATCCAGGCCAGAGAACACTTGTGAAACATTCTTCGAGGACTCGTTAAATGATTTGTCTGACATCTTCTTGACTCTTGTGAAAGTACTGCTACATTTCTGAAACAACAAAAAAACAAATAATCATAACACTACAAATTTTATGCCAACATTTGTGATCTGGAAATATCCCTGCATGAAGATTTTGCCACTATAATATACGTGCAACGTTTTGCCACTATAATAGTAAAACTTGTAATAAATGCCAAAAATTAAAAAGAAACACTTTATGCTACATAGTTTTAAAGCTAATAAATTTGACTCACGTGGATCAATCTCAGACTATTAAAATTCCTGCCGCTTTGGTCCAGAGGAATAGATACAAAACCATCACAGTAAGTAGTGCAAATTCTACCGCACTAGAGGAAAATATTTATTTCCTGGTAGTTGGAAAAATTCCCTGGGTCAAACATGTTCACATCACCTTCAAGTTATATTAAGTGTGGATATTATTAGCTGTAATAACGTATCTAGTCTTTCTTGGCTTTATTGTTTTTGCTATCACTGCATCATGCCAAAAAGCATTGGACCCTTTCCTAAACTGAAACCTGAACAGTCTGTGGAATTAAAAATTAAAGTGCCCAGTGAAAACTTTCTTTTTAAGATTTGGATAGAGTGGGAAGGGGTAGAACCCCGGTCGTTTTTATAGTGATTCACACTCATTTGTACCAGACAGAAAATGAAGGAAACTTGCCACAGAGACACAGACAGCAATATAAAGCTGATGAGGTTTCTAGCATTCCCTTACTGTGCTACGTACTCTGCTGCCACTCTGCTGCCACACGCAGTCTATTTTGTTATTGTTTATCACGCATTTGTGTCTTGGTACATCCCTACTTGTTACCCCCATTGTTTTGTGTATTTTGGTACAGCCCTTAGTTAGACATTCCCTACCTCTCCTTCAAATGTCCTTTTCACCCTCTCCCTCACTATGTTACAAGGCTTTAGAAAGAGCTCTCTTTCTACTTCAAGAAATGACAAGGAATCACATTCTGTGTGTTGTCAAGCCTAAATAAACTACATTGGATTCTACTCTAAATCTTCTTGATGAGTTGGACCCTGCCTATGGATACCATCAGCTCAGTAGCTTGTCATACTGTCCGTACAGACCGAATCTCATGAGGTCTGTGTAAATACATCGGTGATTGAGACAGAACACTTACACTACTAAAAAATTAATATGTTGCTGTTAGAGATTTACCCTCACTTTCTGTCCGTTGAACTCATTGTCACCAGGATAGGAAGTGAGGGGAAATCTCTTTAATGTATCCATGGGTAGTAGTAAAAAACTAAAATTTTCATCTTAATTTGATTATTGTGGATATAATTTTTTCCCCAAATGAACATGCAGGCATTTTTTATATTTTATGATAAGTAAGAGTTTTCATTTTGTTTAATAGTGTAAGTCGAGTAATGATCACTGGTAGATTGCGATGTCCTGCCTACTCTGGATCCCCGCTGCTCTCCCCCATCTGTCTGCAGCGGGGATACGAGGAATAGTGAAGCTGCAGTGGGGGGCGGAGGACGGAGCCGCTATCACTGCAGCATGCCGAGTGGTGAGCAGAGAGCCACTCGCCTGCATCTGACAGCCAGCTGCTCTCTCTCCTCACCTCCGTGTACTTCCTTAATTTCTCCTCGGATATCCCGCTGCCTCTGCCTGGGAGAGCAGTGAGGGATCCAGGAGGAGAAGTTGCAGAGTGAGCCCCCCCCGTCTGCATGGCAGAGCGGCAGAGGATCGGTACATATCAGTGATATGTACCAATCCTCTGTGCAGGACAAACACTGGAGCGATCAGCTGATAACTCCAGTGTTTGTAAATAACTGGGGACACATAGTACTATGTGTCCCCAGTTATGAATGAACAGGATGTGATTTACATCACTTCCTGTTCATTCATGAGTTTCTCAATGGGGAGAAGTATTCTGTACAGAGGCTCCTCCCCATTCAGAAACTGATGATAGTAAATATTTTCTGAATGAATGGGAAGCCTCTGTACTTTCCATTCATTTAGAACAGAGGCTGCAGAAAAAGAGATTGAGGACTCTGTGTCCTTAATTTCTTTTTCTATTTTAAAAGGGAAACATCAGGGAGCTGTTTAGACCCCTAATATTTCCCAGAAGCCCCCCCCCAAAGGTAAAAAAATATTAAACTTAAAAAAATTAAATAAGAAATAATAAAAATAAAATAAAAAATAGTGAAAAATAAAGTTAGAAATCCTGGAGGCAAGGCGCTGGGTGACATCAAACGCTGTTAAAGGGCACCCTTTTTTTCTTGCCACGTACGCAAAAGGAGCTGGCTACAGTTATGCTCCCGCGGTGCTCGTGCGGCTGCCGTCTGAATGTGTCAGACGCCACAGACTGAAAGGGGTGAGACACCTCTCCCCGTGTGCAACGTCGGCCACACAAGCACCGCGGGAGGATAGGATATCGGCGCCTCCAGAACGCACAGTTCGATGGCCCTCACCCAGAACGCAGGCACATTAGTGCCTGCATTCCGGTCCAATGTGATCTTCAAAAATAGTGCAGATCACACTGGGTCCTAATATGCCTGGGTTCTGGGTGCAGGCGATCGCACTGTGGGTGATGGGCCTGGCTGCGGTGCCATTGACTTCAATGCACCGCCACGCCCCCGCCCGCCCCTGGACGCAGGTGTTTTTATGTTGGTAGATCTCATTGAGCTCGTCATTTGAAAAGTAGATCTCCAGACAAAAAATTGTGGGCGCCCCTGGTGTAAGTGATACCCAAAACTGAACTCCCCCTGCCCTATATTCTAGATATGGCTTTACAAATTTCTACAGAGGCAATACTATACTGGCATCACAAGTCTTAATTTCCCATATAATACATTACAGTATATAGTTTACTTCTAAGTAGTGCTTGTGTGCTTCCTGTTAAATAGCATATCCAATTTGTTCTCTATCTCTGACTTGCCCAGGAACAATATTATTACAACAGTCTTGCTGCATAATCTTACATTTTTAACATTTTTAAGAGGTTTAACTTTTGCAAATGGAGATGATAATTTACCTTAAAAGCTGTACAAATGTGGAAAAGACTTTTACAGGAAATGGTTTTGGTCAGCTCTATAGATTGCTTCAAAAAAGGGCTGGATGTGTTTCTACATTTATAAAATGTAAAAATGTATAACATATAATTGGCTGTTTTTTTTATTTTTTAAAGGAATAACATAACAGAATGTTGATTCAGGGAACTTTCTGATTGCCTTTGGGGATGTGGAACGACTTTATACTTGCTGGAGCAATTCGGACTGAGCTTTATAAAGCTGGCCATACACCTATAGATTATATGCAGATTTTCTATGGTCAGGTGGAAAAAGTGTAACAGATCCCTCCATCTACGCTAAACTTTGTGGATGGAGGAATCTCCCACTGGGCCAAGCTTCAGTATCTTGCTAGTTGGCCCCACTGGCTCTCAAAATACCTGAACAATGCTTGCATCCAACCAGATTGTTCAGGTATTTTGAGAGCCAACGGGGCCAACTAGTAATACACCGGTACCAGCGGGAGATTCCTCCATCCACACAGTTTAGCGTAGATGGAGGAGGCTGTTGCACTTTTTCCATCTGACCATAGAACGTCTGCAGATAATCTATAGGTGTATGGCCATCTTAAAGGTTTTTTGCCTTCCTCTAGATCAGCTATGGATTTGGGGTTCTGAGGATGAAATGTGTGTTTTGCTTTTTGTTTTTGTTTGTTACCATATGGGTAACATATAAAGATCCTTGTATATTATGTAATTGAGGAGTAATCGTATATATTTCTGTATCATCAGCAAAAAAAGGCAATAGTACTTTCTATGTTATTCACCAGATTAGATTGAAAAGAACTGTGCCCATAACCTTTTATAACTAACTACCCTTTCTCTTCTGACTAATCAGTCCTTTAACATTCTCCCCTATGTCTTGCATGCTTAGATTCTGTGTCAGCCTATTATGAGGAATGGTATCAAATGCTTAAGCCAAATCCAAATATATGATATCAATACAATTTTTAACAAGATTGACCTCCTCACAATAAACGATCAAGTTAGTTACAAACAACCTATCTTTCACAAACTGGTGTAAATTATCTATTATTATTGATCTATTATTAGATTGTTCTCATCTGTTTATTTTTGTATGCCATCCCGGTGAATACTTTCAAATAATTTACACAACAGAAGTCTGGCTTAGTGGTGTATATTTTACCTGTTCTGCCTTTTTATCTGTCTTAATTAATGGTACAAGATCAGTAGCATGCAAGTATTGTGAAACTGTTCTAGTTTAAAAGACACTTACGAAAATAAAATATACATTCATATTCAACAAAGAGTTTTTATTCTTAAAGTGACATTAAACCCTCAGATTTTTTAACATAAAACAATACTGTAATGTGTGCCTTACTGTAATCCATGGTTGTTTCCCTTCTCTTTGCTGCTCTTCCTTTTAAATCTGTATCTCTTCTCATGCTGGGCAGAACTTCTGTTTTGCAGCAGACTGCCTTGTCTCTGGAATGCATACATGGCGTCTGTGTGTAGGTTTGCAACCTGAGAAAGCACTACAGGAAGAGGCACTCAGCTGCAAAGGGAAGTTCTCCCCCAGCATGAGAAGACATGAGGATTTAAAAGGAAGAGCAGCAAAGAGAAGGGAAACTACCATGGATTACAGTAAGGCACACATTACAGTATTGGTTTATGTTAAAAAATCTGAGGGTTTAATGTCACTTTAAGTGCGGTACCCCATGTCAGCCAATCATAATTTACTGTGCATAGGTCATGCATCAGTACAAAATGAATTCTAGTTGGTTGTTATAGGTCACCACACTTTTTAAGCATCTAATATCTAAAATGTTCCCATTCAGATGCATCAGTTTTATTCAATTCCTATACATTTTGCTCACAGTATTTTTTTTTTAAATGTGCCAATTGTTTATGATACACACTGCTTTAGAAAACGTAATGTTTGCTTTAAACGCATTGGGGAGCTGGGCTGAGGGCAGAGGGGATTTGCAGTCAGTTACACATGTGGGGTATTATATACAGTAGTTACCTGCCCCAATTTAGGCCTGTGATCACGTTTAGTTTTGGCGAAGCTTTCAAAACTAATTTCCTATGTGACTATGAGATGTCATGTGACATATGGTATAATAACTTTTGTGAATCTGGTTACTAAAACATTGAAAGCAAAAAGACCAAAGCTAAAGGAAAAATCAATACTGACCAGGCAACCTGTGCAACCACCGAAAAAACGGTGGGAATCAACACAGAACCATATAGGTGAACAGGTACAATCAAGCCCAGATTCTGAACTATACCAATAATAGAAAAAAAAACCATTAGCTACTCATGCTGTTTTATTGCAAACCAAATACAGGTTACATATGTGAACACACTTCTTGGGAAGAATCTTAATCTTTGCTCTCAGAAGTGGAAGGCAGCCAAAAGTTAAAATCAGCTAAAAATAAAATAAAATCCATCAACAACAACCAAATAAGGGTGCTAATAGGGGGGCGTGGCTAAGATGGCCTCTGGAGCAGAAGCATAGCAGAGGAGCTCTGCTGCACAAAAAAGTGGTTTTAGGTCATTCTCTAAGTCTTGGCAATAAAGTTATCATTTGAACCTAGCCCTGACTGCACAACAATGTATATGGGATGTCTAGATTGTGTCAGTTGTCAGGAAAATGGCAGTCTAGAGGGATCTGTACCTCAACAGTAGTGGTGGGAAACCTAGCCAAACATACTCAAACAGATAAGAAAACCCTGTAAGAGAAGCCTAATTTGAGCACCATTATAGCAACAATTACTAGATGTAGTCTCAACATTCTAGGATTACTGAAGAGGGCTGAAGGTACTGGTGTGTCAACATTTCTGAAAACTCTGCAGCATAAGGTGCTTCCTGGCCCTGCAACACGTGTTCTAAATTTCCACTGCAAATAAGACATTTGGCAGCATACATTATGAGAGATTTTATATTTACACTCAAACTTAACTAAGAAGTACATTATATTTTTTATCAGGGGGGAAGGGGTGTAAAGCTGGCTGGCTAAAAGAACAAAATATCAACATACTATTTACCAAAAATTAATGACCCCTACAACCAAATAATCAAA
>NW_017306282.1:67533-101419 GCF_000935625.1 Nanorana parkeri
CCCCCGTTGATTAATTAACAAATTGCTAATCTCTACAAACAACTATACTCTGGAGTAAGTAACGTAGGTCCATAGATTTCCAATCACCAACATCTACCTTCCAGTTCCAGTTCAAGCTGGTACCTCTGTAGAAGAAATGTTAGCAGCCATCTCTAGCCTCCAACACTGGGTAGGTACCCAGACAACTGATGCAGATGCAAAACATTGGAACCAAAGTTATGACCTCCCTCGAGACTGAAAAGGCTTTTGACACTGAGGTGTGGGAATATTTAACCTGCTGTATTTGCTGAATTTTATATATTCCAAACCCAATGCCAAAGTATAAAAGAATAACATAATATAAACCCCATTTATAGTTTAAAGGATTATTTGACTTGGTGCTAGAACTTAGGGCCATTTAGTTATAAGGAGCTGCAAATGTGAGAGGTCTGTGTGTTAAAGACTTAAAAGAAAAATGATCTCTATACGCGGACAATGTTTTATTATACCTAAATGATTTAGGCTCTTCTTTTCAGACTGCATTAGGTATTAGTAATCTATTGAAGTATTTTGCTGGCATCACAGTCAATTGGAATAGCTCAAATATGAGTCACTGCTCATCTTTAACTCCAATATGGTCACTTATAGGACTCCCAGCAGCAAGAAAAGTAGTGGTAAGCATATGGACTTTTAAAGTCAAGTGTAATAAGGATGGCAGGATCAAACAAGGCAGAGGGACATTCACTACCAAGTGAATTTTTTTAAAGTAAAAATTATTTTCAGGAAAAATGATTAAGCAAAACAAATACTAATAATGGTCAGAAGACAAACAGAGACAGTGAAATTAATCTTTATTAAGACACTATACTATATGCCAGTAAACTAAAACAAAATTATAAAATACATGGGTATAATAGTGGCACATGTAGTGCACTGCAGCAAAACGTGACAGACGGTAGTTCTTATCATGGGCTAGGCTCTGACAACTATTCTTTGCATTTGTTAAAAAATTAGTATAAAAGTTTAATAAAACACATTGAGGAGCAGACATAGTGGCATAACTGCTGAGATGATCATTGGATCGCCACAGAAGACTGCTGCTTTGCTGTGTTTTTTTAGAGGTAGAGGCTGCAAAGGAGGGAGTCTGCTTCAGAGACATCTGGTTGCATAAGGTGGTGTTGGGGGGCTGCTCTTTTCTAAAGGAGGGGGATCTGTTATAGTTATTATAGTGGCTGGTGAATGCAGCACTGAGCTTGCATATGGTGGATACTGATGATTGAAGGTTCAAGAGGAACTGTTTCTATGGACAGTATATGCTAGCACAGTTGCCACATAGAAGCTAAATTAGGAAAATTGGAGAAAAGTTTGAGCTTTTTGTTCACCTAAAGGTTTATCTAACACTTAAGAGCTTGAGCTAATCTTTCTTTAGGTTTTTTTTAATTTTATATACTGGGAAAATGTGTTTTGATAACAGCCCTGATGTGCTACAAATTTTCTTGTAACAATTATTTTAAAATCAACGATATATTTAATCATATGAAAACAAGCATGCATGTTCTTCCAAAGCAACCACCAGTTCCAATTTTTGTGTTCTGAAACAGATAGTTCCCATTTAATTTTTGAGTTTATAAGTGACTGCTAATATACAGTAGAACAGGCTTAGTTTAAATATTGACTACAATGCACACATGATTTGCAATATTATGTGGTTGTGTACCAACTTGCTGACATTAACAGAATGTAATGCCATGGAATGGCAGAACCTATGGCAAGTGACATGTCCTATCAACACATGTACAAATTGGCCATGCCCACACTTTGCTTGGCAAGTCTCACAAACAGTAATTTCTAACTTCCCCTGTGACCTGGAGTTCCACATGTAAACTACAATCTTAGGAATTCTCATGTTTCTTATAAATTAGCAGTCCAGAAGGGGAGTTGGAATACAGCAGCAGACGCATCTTTTCCTGGAGGGACTGTATTGAATGGACAGTAGGTAGTGATAAAGCAAATTCTATTATAAACTGTTGGGTTAGTATGCAGTTCCTTAAAATGCTGCATATCTGCCCTCTTACAGTCCTGGTTCCTTTTTTTTATTTTTTTTGTCTGTTCTTGTTGGCCCTATCTATCATTTAGTAACAGCTATGTTTGTGCTGCAATATTTAAGTAAAGTTCTCCCAAAATGTCTCACAGAGTCATGCTGCATGAATGGAAAACAGATTCTCCAACAAGATTTAAATAATACTATGGAATTGCCTTTGTTGTGCATGTTATAAGATGACAGGCAATGGGTTATCTGTACTACAAAGACATGGTTGGCCTTTAATCTCACATAGAGAAGCAAAAGTACATGATTAACGTTAAAAAGAATCTCTGCAAACAGAATGCTGAGACGATTTCCATTTAGAAGTAAAATAAATCTCAACTGCAAGAGCAGCAGCTGTCATCAGCTCCAGAGCAAGAAATGCTATAGTTGAGTTTTAAAATCATGCATTTATCTATGACCTATAGCAGTACTTACCATGAAAGAAATAAGGCAGGCACACATTGATTAATAGAAGACGGTAAGCATCTGGCCACACTAATCTATAATATACCAAACCATACATGTAATGTTATCATCTGGGATGGCAGATTCTATGATATTGTTTATCCTAAAGATAATACACTTTCCTAACAAGCTGCTAGATTAAACATTACTTATGCAGGTATGGTTTATGATAAGTAGTAATGAGCAAATGGAAGTGATTTCTAGGCCTTTCTTCAAACCCAACATAAAACCCATAAATTGCAAACTTTAATCCGAACACCACTGAAGTCAACCATCTTGAAAATCAAATCTGGCTATTTTCAAGTATAATTGGCAGGGGATTATCAAACAAAGGGCATAGGGAGCTAGGCACTGTCCTTGGAAACATGTACCAATGCAAAAAAAAATGTTTAAAGATAATAGCGGGCAAATCTTGATAATCAAATCTAGTTGTTTTCAAGGCAAGGGATTGACAAACATAGATCATGGTGAGCTGGGCATTGCCAGTGGGGATATTAAAGTACCCTTCAACCTTCTTTGTGATTTTGTGGGAGATATTGGAAAAACACCAATCCTGTCATATTGGAAAATATGACATCACTATGATGTCAGAAGGGGAGGTTTCAATGGTTTTCAGATTGGTTTTTGGTGCTTCACTGCTGTGTAAATATACCTGCACTTTGTTTTTGATTGTTACACTTTGTTTGCCTGAAGAAGGGACCTATACGGTTCAGAAACGTTGCCATACAATGTTACAATTCTTAAAAAAAAAAAAAAAAATTGACTGAAAATCTTATTTGAGTGTGAGTGACTTTTCTACCACATGCCCTTGGTTCAGGTGCGCTCAAAAGAGATGAAATTGCAGTCCTTCCCCTTGTTCTCTGAGCCGCCTGGGAATTGTAGTCCAGCACTGCACTGACAAACACCAATTTCTAGTCCCTCAGGAGTTCAACTCCCTCAAGACTCTGTAATTCTCATACACAATCAGGTGTAGTCTGTACTGTCCAATCAAGTCTCTCCTCACTGTAGTTGTTAGGGGCGTGTTCACCCAGGTAGAGACAGCCAATGAGGATTCAAGCAGTTTTTTTCAGCTGTCTGTCATTAAGAAGATTCTAGCTCAAACCTGCAGTGTCTCTGCAGCTAGTCTTTATTTAAAGAGAATAGTCATCAGGCAGCAACTACATGAGCCCTACATTTTTTACTTTCTTGATTGGCTTTAATATAGTATCAGCAGCAACCCAATCCGATTCATTGTTATAACTGCAAAAAAAAAAAAAGACTCTTCGGGTAGTTTGAAACATGACGCATGATTTTATTTAACCTGCGGTATTATTCAACAATTAACCAGTGGGAGTAGGAGTGGGTCATAGCAGATCTAAAAGCCATAGAAAATTGTAGTTATCAAAATAAAGCTTAAGCCTTCAACTAGTTGTGCTTTTTTTTTATCGCAGTAGCAAATTACATTTCCTTCAAACTTCAGTAAAATGTCAAGGTACAACAAGCACTTCAAATCCACAGTCCCACATTACCTGAAACTCTATCCCCAATTATTCACAAATATTTAAAATATAAAGTTCCGTATATACAGTTGCGCTCAAAAGTTTGCATACCCTGGCAGAAATCATGACATTTTGAAAATATGACTGATCATGCCAAAAATTTTTATTTTATTTAAGGATAGTGCTCATATCAAGCAATTTATTATTACATAGTTGTTTGGCTCCTTTTTAAATCATCATAATAACAGAAATCACCCAAATGGCCCTGATCAAAAGTTTACATACCCTGGAATGTTTGGCCTTGTTACAGACACACAAGGTGACACACACAGGTTACAATGGCAATTAAAGGTTCATTTTTCACATCTATGGCTTTTTAAATTCCAATTAATGGAACTAAAGCTATTACTCTGGGGAGATCTCAAATGTGCAGTTCAAGGAAGATGACCAAAGACTTTGCATGACCTAGAGGAATTTTGCCAAGGCGAATGGGCAGCTATCCCACCTGCAAGAATTCAGGACCTCATAGAAAACTATTACAAAAGACTGCACGCTGTCATTGATGCTAAAGGGGGCAATACACAGTACTAAGAACTAAGGGTATGCAGACTTTTGAATAGGGGTAATTTCATTTTTTTATTTGTGCCATTCTGTTATGACCTACAGTTGAATATGAATCCCATAAGAAATAAAAGAAATGTGTTTTGCCTGCTCACTCATGTGTTCTCTAGAAATGATACATATATTACGGATTCTCCAAAGGTGCATGCAAATTTGACAAACACACACACACACTAGGGGTGTCCCGATACCACTTTTTTAAGACCAAGTACAAGTACTTGCTGATACCAATTACATAGTTAGATACCGTGTTTCCCCGAAAATAAGACAGTGTCTTATTTATTTTTAGAAAAAAAAAAAGTCCTTCGAGTTCAACCTATAGAGATGAGAAGAAGAAAAAAAAGAAAAACCTAAAACAGAACGCTATGCTCACAGTTACCCACTTTTGATCCAGAGGAAGGCAAAAAAAAACCCTCCAAAGCGTGGTCCAATTTGCTTGAACAGGGGAGAAAAATTCCTTCCTGACCCCCATAAGGCAATTGGATATTCCCTGGATAAACAATCTCTGGTGCTTAATATACCTCTAAGAACTCAATATCAAGTAATATTCTGTGCATTTGGGAATACAAATAAGCTACATTTTTGTTAATAGTTTGGGTACTTGAATGCATTTCTAAAGTTTAATTCCTGAGTTTAGTGTCACTTTGAGTTGTTAACTGTAATCATAAGGACGTCCTGTTGTTTACATTGTTATATGTCTTTTGTTCTTTCATTTGTTAAAATAATAATAAAAAGAGAGTTTAATAATAAAAATAATTAATAGATAAGTTTGCATAAAACACCATAGAGACCCCAGCAGTGTAAAAATCTGAATATCACAAAAATTGGACTTTATCCAAAATACATCCAAACGAATCTCTTATAGCACTTGCTATGTATGGAGATCTCACAAGCGTATTAATATTAAGTTCGAAAAATGTTTGAGCAAAATTAAACTGAACAAGTGTAGCTGCTCCTCTCAAAACATAATGCATGTTAGCATAAATAGAAATAACTTCACTATTGAGATGTGTGGATTTGTAATGACCAAGCTTGCTCAGAACTCTGACTGCCACTCCTCCTCCTGACCCAATCAGTTGCAGGGAGGTGCATTCCCAGCCCCACAGCTATATGTCACAAAGGGGCAGGGAATGCCCCCACCTCAACTGCCACCACTGATTGGGTCAGAAGGAGAGGGTGGTGTTCACAGTTTTGAGCGGGCTTTGGCAAACTCAGATAAACTGGCCTAGCCTCCTCTCTATGGCTGTAAGGTCTATATGAAATCATCTTGTGAAAAACACATACTATTCCATGTAACTAAAGTAAAGAAACCCCTCTGCAGCAACATAAGACATGATTGCATAGTCAGATAAACTGTGACATTGAAATCTGAAGCTGTGGCAAAACAATTGTTAGCAAACATATAATGAATGGCATATAGATCTCTTGTATACAGATATCCAATATCAAGTGCACTCTATTATTAATATATAGTGCTTGCCACACATAGGGCTAATCCGAACATTCACTCTGGTGCAGAAAGAAAGTGAGCAGATTGCTTCTAGATGGATCTTCAGTATACAAGTTGTCCAATTTCATGTGCACGCTATTGAGAATATTAGGGATGTACAAAAATTTTGGCAGCCAAAATTGCTCTTTTGGCAAAATTCCAAAAGTGCAATTTTTTTGCCAAAATTGCGGTGCATCTTTGCTTTCTTTCCTCCCTGCTGGGTCCAGCGGGGAGGAGAGAAACTGTCACAGGAGGCCGAGCAGTGCAGGGGAGGAGAGAGCTGTGAGCGGCTGGCGTCTCTCCTCCCACACACAGCTCAGCATCCTGTGACAGACAGGGAGAGCGGCGGTGTGGAGGCGGGGACAGCTGTCAGCTGTCACAGGAGGCTGGGCCACAGTACAGGGGAGGAGTCAGCTGCCAGAGGAGACCGAGCTCTCCTCCACGCACTGATCGCTCAGCCTCCTGTGACAGCAGTCAGGATAGAGAGTGGGTACAAGCACTCAGTGATCAGTAATTGCTGAGTGTTTGTAAATAATTGAGGACATAGTATGGTTACTGTGTCCCCAATTATGAATGAATGGGAAGTGATCTACATCACTTCCTGTTCATTCATGATTGTGGATATAGTAAACATACTATCTCCACGAGTTATGAATGAACAGGAACACTCAGTATAGAGGATTCCTGTTCATTTATAAAAGGTGCTGTAGAAAAAAACATTTTCTGTTTCGGCCTGACACTTTTTTTTCATTTTGGTTTCATTTTAGAAATTTTCATTTCGGTGCACCTCTAGCCAACATATTCAGTACTCAAATAAATGGTTGTTGCTAACAGCAATTGAACACGGAAGTCCAAACATAAGACTGAAACCAAATGATTGCAAAGCACAGTCAAATGAAAACTATGGCACTGCGAAGCCAAGGCAGTTACTGAGCAATTGTTAAAATACAGACATTGATTAACATATAGCAAATGGTAGGTAAAGTAAATAGGTTGCTTTCAAACATATTTCTTGTACACGTACTGTCCAATAACAAGTTCACTCTCTTGCTGATATACACTTAATGATCATATAGAGGGCTGTTGGTAACGGCAACTGAACAATGCAGTCCAGGTGTAACAATAAAAGCGATAGAAGACTGCTGCAAAGCCAAGGCTATAATTTAGCAATGGTTAGAAAAGAAGCATTGATTAGCACATAGCAGCTGTAGGTAAATTGAGCAGGTTGCTTCCAAACAGATTTCATATGTACAAATTGTCCAATGTCAGGTGCACGCTTTTGCAAATTTATGGTACATAGGTTTAATCCAAACATTCACGCAGGTGCGGAAACACAGTCTGTGAATAAAGTTTCAAGTTTATAAATAAATTTATATTTCGAAGGACTGTTTTGAAGCAGGACAGCAACAATTATGCCTGTAGAAACCTTTCTACTATTTCTTACTCTGCACAATCTGCAATGTCAACTTTGTTTGTCAGTGACAAAGTGACCAAACAGGCATGTTTAGAGGAAAGTGTAGGTGTTGACACAGAGAAACATGAGAGTGTGACCCGTTATAACAAACCTAGTACCTTATGTTCAGATATGCCTCTAAAAAAACGGTAAAAACTCTTGCCTTGTTTGGAGAAATGCCTTCTTCATGTACTGCTTCTACGTAATCTGAAATGTTCTGCTCTGTTATTACTTCTACACCTGTATCTGCTTTCCACATATGCAGAATTTGTAATTTTGTATTTAGATATGCCTTTGCCTTCTGTAAGTTCAGAACCCATTGTTGCACATTCAGATATCCTTTCTACATCTGCTGAATCTTTTGGCACATGTTCTGATATGCCCTCGTCCAAGGTATTAGTGGTACCAGACCCTTTGTCTAGTACAACCACTACATTTTACTTTATAAACAACATCCTATCCAGCCATCAACAGACACTATTAATGTGTTACCTTTCCAAGGTCACTAGGTCTACTTTTACCCTGTGCTTGGTGCTTGAGCAATTCACACAAAATCCATTTATTACTTGTTGGAAAGTTGAAAATGTACATTTATATGCATATGTCAGGGAACAGAAGGACAGGGCACAACATCAGGCAGCATCAAATACATATCTGTCTGCAGAAAAAAACATGGATTCTGAAACTTTAATTAATGTTAACCTGCAAAATAAGCACCAGGAGAAAGTACTTCAAAACCATGAGATTAAGAGACTAATTTTCATCATTCTGTTCATTGCCATAGTAGGCCTTGCTTACAAAATGAAGGATGAAGCTGCTCATACTTTATGTAACCCTGATGTAAATCATAGTAATTTCATGAGATTGTTTTATGTTGTAGAAAATATATTAATCTCCACAAGCTTGTAGAAGGGTATGGCGCCCTAAGTAGTAAAACAAAGACACATCAACCCAATAGTAGAGGGCGAGGTAGTCTGGTAACATTGTTAAGCAAAACTTCAGTTGATCACTTGATTCCCATCATGTGCAATATGGCAAAACAACAAATAAGTCAGAGAAGCTGTTTAGTACAGTCTGGACATAGACACTTGATGTTGTAGTGAAAGAACATTATAGCATGATCCTGTGTTATGTTAAAGAGAAAAGGGTGCAGGAGAGGTTTTTCTGTTTCATGAATTTTAGTAGCACAGCTGGAGAAAGCCTACTGGGTATTTTGAAATAGCAGTTGGAACAGTTCTCTTTAAATTTTGTTAACAATATTGACTGCTCATTTGATGGTGCAGCAAATCTATGTTGAAGCTATGCTGAAGCTATACACATCAAAATAATGTTGTGCAGTACTGTATACAAGTGTCATGCAGTACTGTATACACATGTCATGCAGTACTGTATATACGTGTGCTATGCTCACATTCTTTATTTGGTGATTCCTACATATGCTCTTCCGTTTGGACTGAGCAGGTCGGCTCTCAGTGTCTTGACCAAGAAAACCTGTGATACTAAATGGAGGAGCAAGCTATGTACACCATATTTGGTTACACTGTAGACCAATCAAAGGAATTGTATACTGAGGATGTACCGATACTTGTATTTTATATTGTACTCACCCAAATTCCCCCGATGCCTATCCCGATACTGGAACTTCTGGTATAAGGAAGCCGAGTGGTGAGTCATTACACCCTACCCAGCCTCTTTATTGTCCGGGAAGCCAGCTCCAAGCTCCCTCCTCACTTGGTGATCAGGAAGCTGGGCACTGGGTAATGGTGCCACGCGGCTTCCTGATTGATCAGGAAGCTGGCCAATCAGGAAGCCAGGTGGTGAGGCGTTACCCGCCCCCGGCTTCCTGATTGGCCGAAAAGTCGGCTCCATACTTCCACATCACCTGGTGACAAGGGAGCATGGAGATGGCCTCCCGGCTAATCGAGAAGCTGGGCGGTGAGTCATTACACGCCGCCCGGCTTCCCGTCTAATCAGGAAGCCGAGCAGCAAGTCATTACACGCTGCCCAGCTTCCTTTATGGGACTTTCGGTATCAGTATTTCGGCATCAGCAAATACCAGAAAAAAAATATCGGTACTCATACTAGATCCCAGCAGCACAGTGGCATAGTGGTTAGCGCTTCTGCCTTGCAGGGATGGGGGGTCTCCGGCCAGGTCACTATCTGCAAGGAGTTTGCATGTTCTCCCTGTGCTTGCGTGGGTTTCCTCCGGGTACTCCGGTTTCCTCCCACACTCCAAAGACATGCTGGTAGGTTAATTGGCTTCTGTCTAAGTTGGTCCTCTATGTATGCATGTGAGATAGGGACCTTAGATTGTAAGCTCCTTGAGACTGATGTGAATGCGCAACTATGTAAAGTGCTGCGTAAATTGACGGCGCTATATAAATACCTGTAATAATAATAATAATCCCAGAAAACCAGTATTGGTGCATCCCTATTGTATACTAATGTAGTGCTTCGAACACTCTACTGAATCCTCTAGATTTTACAATAATGAGTGAGATAAAAATCTGCTTCATGCTTGTACAAAATATAAAACCTTGCTGATCTTATTCCTTGTTAATGCTAAAATATTGATATTGCTAGTCCAGTTTCAGAGTATCCGCAAACGTGGATTAGATATTTTACAGACATGGGACATCGTCACAATCCCCCTGGCAGTGGTGACGGGTGGGGTATGTTGTGTTTGGCTTACACATACAGAACATTTTTTTACCCTACCATGTTTTATTTGTTGCCCTGAATGCATTCAGCTAAAAAAAAAGTTGAGTGTTAAATAGATTGGCAAAGTGGACCCCCAAACCTAACTTTCTCTGGTGTGTAAATTTTATGAGGGGAGGAGCCCTCATCAAAAAATAATGTATGACTTAGTAATAAATAGAGTGAACATGTTTGTACATAGATTTATCAATAACAGCTTGTTATATACGTCTCTATTCAGGAAATTCAAGGAATTGTGAACATATCAACTTTAATGGATGGAAAGAATTAATGTAGTAAAAATGACAAAACTGCCAAAACTGATTTATTAATTTCAATTGAAAAAATCTGGGCTAGACTTAATGTCCATCAAATAACGAACATCGTGTTGTACAGATTGCTCAGTTATCAATGCCCAAGTCTAGCATATATTTACCTGAATGGTTTGCTTTGAAGGCAGGCGCAAATAGATCAAGTGCTACAGGTCTTTTCATGTAGCTTTCCCCAAAAAAGGCCATTTTGCATCCAAATTGTTTTCATTCCTTGATATTATGGGACAGCATCAGTAAACTAATCCTTGAGTCTACATACTGCCTTCTCATAGAATACATTATTTCTTAACCTCTTGCCGTCCGCCCGTAGTAAAAAAACGGACGGACGGCACTGCAGCATCTGCGGGTTGCCGTCTCCAGACGGCAATTTTTTTCTGCTCGCGCGCGCCCCCTAGCGGGCACGCACGGGCAGAAAAGACCCGCTAAATGCACACACCCGTTACCGGGTGTTTCACATATAGGCGATCGGCGGGTCCATAGCCCGCCGATCGCCTATATGTGCTCGTTCGCGGCACCCCCCCTCCGGTCGGCGCTTCCGGTTTCCCCCCCGACCCCTCACCTTGATTCCCGGGATCCGCTGCCCCATCTTGGATCCCGGGACCGGCTCCGAGGGCGTCAGGAGGAGGAGGCTTGTAGATTTCACCCACCTTTGTAACAAACTGAAGATGCCCCCTGAACCAGTTTGTTGGCATCAGCTCTCACATTTTATACATAGTTACATCTATTGTATTATATTGTTATCCTACTAACATGACAGATTATGAAAATTGGTCACTACCCATCTCCTCTTTATATAGTCAGCTCTTCGAACAAGCAACCACATGTGACTGCATGGAAGACAGATCTAGAAGTCACTATCTATACAAAGGACTGGACCAAATGGATAGATAGAAAATAAATGAATTTATAATAGAAATAGTAAATATGTCTTTTATACAGGAAAACTATAAAGTCTTTCCAAGGTTGTACCACGTACTGGACTTGCAAAGATGTATCCTGACTGCTCAACATATTGCTTTCAGCAGTGATGGCAACTTGAGACTATGATCCCTATACTGTGACAATGTCCAAAAATTTGATTTTTCCCTTTTATCTATAGATAAAAATTATTTTGCGAGGACTGGGATTAAATGGAATGGATGAAATCCCTGGATTCATTATATGAAACTTGAGGTATGATACCCTCAAAAATTATATAGGATAGATATGATAGGGATAAATCTATAAGAGACATATGGGGCGGGGGGGGGACACAATGCCAAATCACAACAGTTTTCTTTGGGGGGGCTTTTGCCCTGTTTAAGATAGGTTTAATTTATTTCTAATCTTAAACTATTGTGTAGCCACTTCTACTATAATTAATGTTCTCGCTCTACCTGGATTTTCCTATCGTTAACAATAGGGTACAGCTTTCAGTGTTTGACAAACAAGAAACATAAGCTTGATTCAACTCGCAGAGGATTGTAAAACAAAGAACTCTTTCAGAATTTTCAAATGATGCTGGAGGATATGGATTTTATTAATCGATACACAATGCTCTAGCAGGAAACTACATACATTAGCTGTTCCAGCAATCATCTTACATTTTAAATCATAAACCCGGTATCAATGTAATTGTACTGACTGTACACAATACTTTTCATTTTACCTTCACGTTCTGTACTTTGTTAAAGTATGACTATTGATTGTTATTCTGTTCTGAAACAAAAAAAACTATTGCAAAAAAACTCAGACAGAGGCTATAACAAGAACCACACAAATAATCATATATGAAAAAAACTCAGACAGAGGCTATAACAAGAACCACACAAATAATCATATATGAAAAAAACTCAGACAGAGGCTATAACAAGAACCACACAAATAATCATATGTGAAAATAACTCAGACAGAGGCTATAACAAGAACCACACAAATAATGATATATATAGAAAAAATAGAGGTTAAGCTTACGGACAGAAATGCGGCCATTCCTAGAGGTACGGCAAGTTCTTAGCCCCTCCCAATTTCAAGCTTTAATCATAGGCTATTGCATAAAATAATTTATTTTGGAGTTGCTAGGAATGATGTTCCTGTTAAAAGTCAACTCAGTCAATCCTTGTAAACCCTTTAAGTTCTGACAACACCCATCTACATTTACCCTCCTTGCATCATCAACACTTTTCACCTATTATTTATGTGGTTTGCATTACTGTACTTACTGAAATTATTGAAATCTACTGGCTACCAAAGCTGATATTATTCTGTGATGCCATATGAACACACTTGTTATTCCCTTAAGCTTGTTTGGTCATTGTACTTCATCTGATATATATCCATTTTTTATTTAGGTCAAGTAAACAAGCCTATAACGTTTATTTCCTAATATGTGAAGTTATAATTTATAAATATATTTATGTTTATATGTAGGGCTTCAAGCAATCTCCAGGCAACCCTGTTTTTATACAGATACTTTAGCGTTTATTCACCTATTATTTATGTGGCTTGCGTTACTGTACTTACTGAAATTATTGAAATCTACTGACTACCAAAGCTAATATTATTCTGTGATGCCATATGAACCCACTTGTTATTCCCTTAAGCTTGTTTGGTCATTGTACTTCATCTGATATATATCCATTTTTTATTTAGGTCAAGTAAACAAGCCTATAACGTTTATTTCCTAATATGTGAAGTTATAATTTATAAATATATTTATGTTTATATGTAGGGCTTCAAGCAATCTCCGGGCAACCCTGTTTTTATACAAATACTTTAGCGTTTATTGGATCCCAGAAACAGATAAATCAGAACATTCCAACAGAGAATATTCAGAATAATAATAGTTAAAAAAATCAACGCCCGGTCAGTCCCTGCCTATGCATATCTAGAACTCTGTCTTTATGATGATGATGATTATGTACAGGATGACAATGACCCTAGCAAAGATCCAGACAATCTATACCCCCTTCAAATATTTGCAATCTACATATGCACTTTTCAGTCTCTATGTCTCTCTCTTCATGACTCTCCTCATGATAATTCTTTGATACCCCTAGATATTTTTAACCTCTAGCGTCATTAACAGTTTTCTGTCATTCACTAACACTGAAAGTGTTCGGATTGTCCGCTCTGATGATCCCTTTGATGTTACATCTAGGGCTACAACAACTAATCGATTAAATCGCTAATAATCGATTATGAGAATAGTTGGCAACTAGGGTTGCCTGGAGATTATAAACGATTATGAGAATAGTTGCCAACTATTCTCATTATCGGTTAGTTGGTTGGTTGGGGGGGGGAGAGAGAGAGAGGGTTTTAATTAGGGTTGAACAGATACTTTTCGAGTACCAGTGCAGATACTTGGCATTTTCATGAGAACTACCAGGGTTGCAGGGGTTGCAGCTGGGACCTGGCTCTGGTGCTCCACCACTGTCCTGAAATCATTAGTCTGTATTGTTTTAGAAAAACTGTCACATGACAATAAACAAAAATGTATCAGTACTCGTACTTGTAAGTACTCGGCAAGTACCAGTACTCGTACTCGCAAAACTGGTATCTTGCATCCCTTTATTTATATTTATAAAAACAAAATCGTACATTAAAACAGGGATGTACAAATCCCAGGAGCTCCGTGTGCTCCTTACAAATGACAGCTGCCTCCTAATTTTTGAATTTGTCTCTAGTCTAGTCTTGGAGCTCAAAAGTATCGGTACATGTACTCGTACTTGTACCGAGTACTGTACTTGGTATCTGTGCAACCCTAGTTTTAATGCAACCAATCGATTAGTTGAAAAAATAATCGGGCAACTAATCGATTATGAAAATATTCGTTAGCTGCAGCCCTAGTTACATCCATTAAAATAATCAGTTGTGTACATTTGCTATCTAGTGGAAGTTAATCAAACAAGTTTCTTTTGACAAAAACTCTCTACAGCTTTTGCCATTGTGTACAGTTAACAGTTTTATCACAGACCCAACTGGTCAGGAAGTTAATCACAATAAAAACCTAGTTAGCATATGACTGAAGTGTGTTACCTTCAACACATAAGCAAACATCCACATACACCCCAAATATATCTTGCAGACATACTTCAATCATAGCTTACAGCAATATGCAATGTACTGTTATTTGTATCCATAAATATAAGATTTAATAGAATCTCTCAGATCAATAAGATAATAAGACGGAACTCTGCGATAACACCTCTAATAAAATAAGTCAGAATTTTAAGTTAACCTTAACCAGGTTATTTAACCAGTGAAAATGTTTGCATGCAAATTCATGATTTATTTAACCAGTGAACATTTTCGCATGCAAATTCATGATTTTTAACACTTATTTGAAAAGTGTTTTCGACTAAACGAAAAAGCAAAAACTAGATATTAATTCCTAAAAGATATTTATGTTTGTGAATTGAAAAAATCATAAGGTACAATAACAACTGGAGTTAAAGTAACTCATCGACGATAGTGAATTAAACCTAGCATATCATGTCTTGTAAACATTCACTCAGCAACAGCTAATTATTGAAAACATAAACAGTACATTACATGCAGTACATGCTATGTAAACACTTTATTGTCTCAGTAGTTGCTGATTGTTAAACAGTGTTAATGGTCCTCCACAGATTGCTAGGGGTCCTTGAGCAGGGGCAGGTCAATCTTCTTACCTGCAAAGTACTGCCACCAGTGTCAATGGTATGAAACTAGTATTCGTGAATGTAAGAGAACACTACTCTGACCACCAATGACCTAAGTGGCAGTTTTTTTACTTAGTATTATTGTAGGGTGCACTGTTTATGCTAGGTACATCATATTCTTTATTCTTCCTAGACTTGACATGCTTTATATATTTACACCATTACATTCCTGGTTGTCATGTTTTAAGGATCTGTCAGCAGTGGCAGACAGCTCCACTTCAACTAAATTTGACAAAGCTGGCAGCAGGTGGAACTTAGGTCCTTTGTGAAAGTGTTTTGCCTTTGAGTAGAAGTAGCTGCACTGCAGAGTGTGCATGCTTATAATTAAGAAACAGAGACTCTGTCCTTAACTTTCTGTTCATTTAAAATAATGTTTTTTTAAGTAAGACAGCTTAAGTCTTTATGATGATGTGGAAATTGTATTAACTGGTGGAAATAAATTAGGATTTACTCAGATAAAAGATTTCTTATAGGTTGCCATGGGTTACTGCTTTACCTGATCATTTCCCTTTGCACTGTGTTATGAAAAAGGCTGGAAGATCTTGTTCAGTAAATGTAAAATAGAACAGATGCTTAATTAACATAAAAAGCTTAGCGATTTCAATGTGGCTCATGCTAACAAAGCACCCTTGAAGCTTCAAACCATCAGCGATCACATATTTGCACACATAAGAATTAACCAAGCGATGACTGTATGCGTGGAAAATTAAGCTGAACTAATATGTATGTTTTATATAGATAAAATATAAAGCAAAGCCAAGTGTATTTTCTGCACTTAATTTTGTGTATGATTATATAGATAATTTAATTGACTCAATTTTGGTTTAATTATGAGCTAACGATTTAAGGGAAATCCTAATTATCTAGGCATAAAACAAGATATTTTTATGACCCCTAAATATTAATACTTGCAGTATTAATTTAGAAGGATTTAGAAAGTAATCCACACAGGGAGACTCCCTAGAGATAGTATAGCCTGGAAGGATCAAATGGCAGAAACAGCTGGTTTCCAGTTTGGAATTATTTTTTTATGTATGTAATCTTCCTAACAAATCTATTTAAGATAATAAAATCAGTAGTTGTAAATAATTGCCCGAATCCTCTTGCATGAAGAGGAAACTGTTTAAAGACAGGGGAACATTATTTTCCATTGATTGCAGAGATGTATCACTCTAGTTATATTAGTTAGCTTGTATCTTCCTTTTTCCTATTTTTTCAACATTTCAAATTAATGTGCAGCAGCATAAACAAATAGCATTCATACATTCTGTCAACAAGCCAAATTAAAAAAATTGTAATGTGCTCTGCTAACTCAAACCGTCTTAGAATTAGAGAAATGCTACAGTATAAGTGTACCTGAAGCTGACATGACTCATTTTACTCATCTAAAATATAAGCAGTTTATATCTTTATCCCATGTGCATTTATCTCACCTCTACACCTTTACATATACTGTACATTATATTATCAATATAATGACCTATTCACATGTGAAAAAGTTACAGTTACTGGCTGCTGTCAGTTTTAAATAAAAATCTTCTCATTACCTTTTTAAAACCAATGTTATAAAGTCAACGCTTTTTGTTGTAGGTCCATATCATTTAACTATCTGTTGCAACAACTGCAAACCTATTTTCTATCTTGCAGGTATATCATTATATTGAAATTAGGGCTGGTAATGATTAAAATTTTCGAGTTCGATTAATCTAATTTTTTTTAACGATTAATCGATTAATTATAACGCACATACAGATCCAACTACATTGTCCTATACACATACAGCACAGCAATGAAGTAATAAAATGAACTAGGATCACACTAATCCAGCACGTTATTAATCTCACGTGCCCCACTCAATTTGGCCGCAGCTTGAGTGGGGCAACTCAGAATAATAACGTGCTGGATTAGTGTGATCCTAGTTCATTTTATGACTTCATTGCTGTGCTGTATGTGTAAAGGCCAATGCCTTGGCTGGTGCTCGTGTAGAAAGTTTCTTGGGCAAACTCACCGGCCCAAGTGGCTCAGTCGGCTAACGAAGGGGGAGGAGTCCGGTGACATCACGGACATTGACGTCACCGGACTCCTCCCCCTTTCTCTTCGTTAGCCGTCACGGACATCACCGGGCTCCTCCCCCTTCCCTTCGTTAGCCGACTGAGCCACTTGGGGAAGGGGGGAGGAGTCCAATGACGTCACGGACATCGCCGACGGGACTCCCGGAAGCCGGCAGAGAGGTGAGTGTTTTCATTAGCGATCAAAATAATTTTAATCGATCAAAAAGTTTAACAATTAATCGAGAAATGAATCTTTAATTTCCACAGCCCTAATTGAAACACTGTAAACAACAGTAAACGTTTAACTTTTTTACCAGCAAATATCTGCCTTTTTGTTTCTGACTTTCTGCATCACTGGAGTAAACCACAACTGCTGGGAACTCTGTGGAGTTTGACTGAAGGGAACAGTATAAATAACCTGCAATGTTTCCGTCTTGGTTGTAAAAGTCTTCAGAAAAAACTGGTTGTAGATGGGATTAACTCTAACCTCTTGTTGCTGTCTACTGCCAGAGGACAGAGGTGTGAGTTGGGCAAGGTAAACTTCCTTTTCCTTCTCTGACAAGTTATCTACCAGGCTGCATTGCCCAATTGTTAAGTGAACTGGCCTGGGTTCGGTTCAAGAGAGGATTTGTGAATCCAGCCTGAAATTTGTAATGTTCGAACATAGTGCACAAGCCTACAGGAGTAGTATCTTATATGTTTTTTCAAGGCCAATTTCCAAAGGGCATGGACAGCTGGGCTCAGCCATGGGCACAATGACCGATGCAAAAAACAAAAAAATTCACAAACTGAGGAAATAGTAAATATTTACTCTCACCCCAGTTATGAATGTACAGGAAGCCTCTGTACTGAGCTGCTCCTGTCAATTCATAAAGTGAGAAGATAGTAAGTTATTTCTATCTCCTTAGTCATGAATGAACAAGAAGTAATGTATATGACTTTCTGTTCATTCATAACTGGGGAGATAGTAATCACTTACTATCTCCTCAGTTATTTACAAACATCTGAGTGATCAATACTGATTGGTCAGTGAAGGGAAGGATCAGCAAATATTTGACATATTTGCTGATCCTCCACTCGAGCACATTGAACAGCTCCATCCCGCACCGCCTGCTCGGCATCCTAAAGATGATCATGGCCGATTTCTCCTCCCTTCTCTTTCTGAATGAACAGCTGCCATTCATAATGAATAGATGCCATAACATCTATTCATTTACATAGATCGGTCAGGGGAAGCCTTCTGTTCTAAGCTTCTGAGCTTAGAGCAGACGGCTGAAAGCCAGCAACGTAAGTCATACTGGCCTGGCCAGCTGGAAACAGGTTTTTTTGTTCCACACAATGCCTTATGTCATTGACAGGGAGAGGGTTAATGGTTAGGGTTACACAGGTTTCAAGGGTCAGTGACTTTTACCTTTCCAGGGGTGATTCATTTTCTTTCCAAGGAAAAAAAACACAGTATTTTTGCTTGCACATACTTGGATGATGGAAGTCAGCAGAGCTTCATCTCATGCCCTAAACTAAGGCAAAATTCCTTATTAAATCAACCCCATTATATTTCACTGTGATAGCAAAACAGCATTATCACAAACATCAAAATAAAATGCTATGTCAGATCTCACTTGGCTCTGACATAAGAACACATCTTGTTTAACAGAGCACTTACCTTACTTATAAACATGTGAGACGCCTGTTGCCAGTTCCCCTGGAAGACAACCTTTGGAACCCACCCAATTCTATCTCTTGTCAGAGCTCACTCCTTTAGAAGCAATGCTGTTTACATAATAACTTCCAAAGTTTTTTACAAGCCACAGTAGTATCCTATAAGAAGCATATTTCCCTTTTATTACACGCATGAGGGTACCATAGACTGGTGTTCATAAATATATAACTAATTTTACATGAACTTCTTAGCCCTTGATTTTTTTCTCTTCCATACACTAACTTTTCTTTTCTTTTAGGTGAGCAGGATTTCTCCTGTTCGTTCAATGCTGTTTTTTAAGGTTTCATATCACTCTGTAGAAATTAAGATTTATTTATCTCGCCGAAATATTCGATATCAGCACATGATTAAATATGTTGAAAAATATGTACATGTATTTTTCTTTGTTTTGTGTTGGCAGCCCATTAATTAATGCATTGCTCTGCGTTACCACATGCATGTCAATGTGCAGTATGTTGCACTTTAACATGCATTGCATTTATAAGTTGCTAATATACTAAAAAACACAAAAAAGTACCTATTTTTTCCAACACAGGTTCCCATCTGTGTGTTGTGGTTAACTGCAACACACTTGCATTTGCAAGGTACATTGGCATGCCATTTAAACAGTATGGTACTACAGTGTACCACACTATGATTAATATGTTATGGTGCATTGCAAAAAATTAAGTTAAACACTGGTTTTTACATGTTTTTTTTGTGGCAAAACTGTAAAGCGAACCAAGAATATTTCTATTATTGAAGTCAATACTATTCCTAAGGAGTTCCCTGTGTGGCCTTCTCTCTTGTTATTGGAGGGCTAGTCAGGAGAGAGTACACTTTCATACTTGACAAGGTGGGTGCTAAAAAGTGTGAGGTTCCCCTAACTGATACCAGGCCCTTCAGTGTTAAAAAATAAAATGCGTAGGGTTCCCCCAAAAGTCATACCAGGCCCTTTAGGACTGGTAGGGATTATAAGGGGGAACACCACCCCCAAAAAGTAGGGGGGGGAAACAAGACCCTTGATCTGAGCACAGGCCTGGCAGGGCAGGAAAGGGGGGGGGGCGTTCAAGCCGTGACATCATATTCACAATAGCCCATACAGTGTGATGTCATGGCTTGTTCCGCCCAGTTGTTGTCATTCAATGGCAGCCCAGCGTCCTCAGGTTATCAGTCTTCCCATAGGTCCCGGCCAAATCAAAACAACTGGGCAAAGCCAGCTGTAATGTCACGGCTGGCTCCAACCAGTTATTGTCATTCAGTGACAGCCCAGTGTCCTCAAATGACCTGAGGACGCTGGCCTTTCATTGAATGACAACAACTGGGCAGAGCCAGCTGTGACATCACAGCTGGCTCCGCCCAGTTGTTTTTATTGGTCCGGGACCTGTGGGAAGACTGAGAAGTGGCAGACAAATGTTAACAGTTGGGCAAAGCTAGCGGTGATGTCCCTGTTAGCTCCGCCCAATTGTTTATATTTTGCTGGCATCTGTCAGAATTGCATTTTGTGGTGGTAGTTCATTGCGTGCGGACAGTTTGTTGGATTTTTTCTTTTATTTCGATGAGTTGTCGTCGGCGTGGAGAATGCTGGACGTCATGATTGACCCTGTATTACGTTGTTGGATTAATTTTTGGGAATTTTTTTTTATAAAGGAATTGTAAAAAATGTTTTTGGTGTTTTTATTTTAATTAAAGGAATTTTGTCTGGTGTGTTTCTTTACATTTTTACTTTAACCGTTTAGTGAATGAGTATGAGTACAAGTACCCCTTACTCATTCACAAGGGGGGGCAGCATTTGGGTGCCCCTTTATTAAATGGGGTACCCTGATGCAAATAAGCCCCCCTGCCCACAGACCCCCACAACCAATTCCCTAGGGCTGGTGGGGGAAGAGTCTCTTGTCCCAATTGGCATGGGGACAAGGTGCTTTTCCAAGGGGGGGACCCTGGAAAAGCACCCTCCTAGTGCCAAGGGCATGTGGTCTGGTATGGTGTAGGGAAAGGGGGGCGAGCGAGCCTTTCCTGCCCTGCCAGGCCTATGTGGGGAACCCCACATTTGTTCCCCATTTTGGGGGGGGGGGGGTTCCTGCTTAAAATTCCTACTAGACCTAAAGGGTCTGGTATGACTTTTGGGGGAACCTCCTAACATTCCTACCAGACCTAAAGGGTTTAGTATCAATTGGTGAGAAACCTCACACCTTTTTTTTTCCTCTTCTGCGGACTGTAAAAAAAAAAGAGAAATTAAATTTTTTTTCTTTTGTCTTATGTCACTTTGCTGCAACGAAAATCCATCTGTAATGTAATCCATCCATCTGAATTTTTGTACATACTATCGCTAAAGGAATTTTTTTTTCCAAGTTAATGCTTAACACAGCAAATCTTCACTCGGGAAAGAAATTCAGATGCAAACCAAAATTTTCGTTTTTGGAAATTCATATTCGTTTGCATTAGTTATTTCTGTCATTTGAAAATTTGCATGTATCCTAAAGTATGAAATTCAGAAAATTTGCCCGATAAACTAATCTTTCCAAAATGAATCACACATGTCTAGTGGGTACAGTTCAGAGGAGACCTGAGTAGTGGTAGGTCTTCTCTTTGATCTCTCAGGGGAGCCTGGGAATGGGAAGTCCCCATGTAGTTGTGTTTAGGTTTACTCATCCTGGATGAGTATAACACTGTTGGCTGTACTCTCCAAGGGTTTTCCTAATTTGCCCCCCTTTACTAAGCTGAGGCAACAAAGGAGTGCTCCATATGCTTCATAGCATGAAGAGACATTTTTTCTGTTGTTGCCACTTTTCTAATACAACACTGCTAACTGAACACTGGAGTTGCAAGCACCCAATGCCTCTGCTATTGAAGAGTAAGGTTCCAGTGAAATAAACAAATTTTTTTTTCTAGTTTAATGAATGCATGAGGCCTGGAAATGATAATAAAGTAATTGTTTGTGTTTGCAACTGCTGAAACACTACTGGAGAGGTTAAGAACCTGTCTGGTATGTGGCCCAGGAAAGTGCAGTAGCCATCTAATGCTGTTTTTAGCTGAGTGCTACTGAAGAGCATCTGGGATACCCTATGAAAGATTTTGCTTTGATGTAGTGAGCCCTCTTCCTCTCTCTCTAGAGTGGCAGGGAACTTACTTTGCGCAAATACATAGATTGCCAATAGTAACCAATAGTTTTATGGAAATTTCAGTTGCTTCTTTTTTTTGGTGGCCCTCAATACTTTTGAATCACAGTCCTAAAATAAGTATGCAGCCAGCACACTTATAGTAAACCAAGGACTTCGGAACTACATAGTCATTCGTGGTCAGTGACTTAGGAAGTATAGAAGACAGTGTATCAGCATGACAGCCAGATAACTGGAGAGTTTGTTAAACACCACAGTTTAAGTCTTCCAAGAATTTGTGCTCATTATGTTTCATGCAGCACTACTAACCACACTATAAGGAGGACATAACGCACTGTTTTCAGCTTTTTAATTAGATTAGAATGTTCTGCTGCACTTAGGAGCTCTCATACGCTTTGATTTTCAGATGATTCTTGGATAGTGTCATGAGAGCACCGAGTGATCTTTCTGTAAGTGCCATTTTCGAATTACAAAGAGATAAAAGAGAAATAGAAAAGAACCATTTAGACAAGAAAAATTGTGATAAATATTATTGCAAAACAATGTAAAGGTCTACCAAATTAACTGTGACAGGCAGTACAAAAAAACAATTAAAGTAGCTTAAGGTTGGAGATCAGAAACAAATGTTAACCACTTCAGCTCTCACACTTGTATATGCCTTATGGACCACAGGAATTTTGACATTTCTGCTATGGGCTTAAAGTAATAGATGTATAAAAAAGCAATACTTTTCTATGCAATCTATAGAAAAAAGTTAAAAAAAAAGAGAAAAATGCCTATTTTTCTTCTTTGGTCAATATTAGTCTTAACTTAACTCTACTGTTACTGTAAATAAAAAGTGTAAGGCCCCCTGCACACAGCCATATTGTTTTTGCTGAGGATCCTGCTGGTAGCAAGATTCTGTATAAAAAGTTGTCTGTACTGACTGAATAGTGTGTAATCTGTGCGTGGCGCCCAGAAAACTGATTTTTTTTGCTCCATTTCAAATGTTGTTCATTTTACGCTGTTGATTTTACAGCAGCAGTGCATGCACAGAATGGCATAAGCCTTCAATCAATAAAGGCCAGGGTTATTCTGTGCATGTGCTGCCACTGCATGAATGTCTCATTTAGGGCCAACTTGTAAACAGTGTGTAACCAGAGATGGCAGAACCCGCTAATTGCACATTATTGTTCACGTTAGCCCTGAGCAATGGCAGCGGGGTCCAATACGCTGTATAAATGTAAACCTTTCCACAAACATTTACATGCATGCAGTGTAAAATACAGCTAAATGCAAAATGTTCTACTTTTGGTGTCCACAGCAAAATGCTGCAGACCAAAACAAAGCAATATAAATGGTCTCATAGGATACAGAACTGCTGCATTCAGTTCCTTATAATTTATATATCTGAACATAATAAACTTTATGTCTATGTGCATGGGGCCTAAATGTTATTCTATAAATTAACTCAATTATAATAACACCAAGGCTTTGATTTATATAACTTCCACTGAGCCATAAGTTGGGTGAATGCCATTGGCATTGCATTTCCGCCACTAGGTAGGAATTTACATTGGGTGTAAGTTTTCTAAATCAAACCTTAAAATTATGAATCTGGTGCAAAACATTGCAAAATTATTCACCAATGAAATAAGGACGTTTTCAATTTTGCACACCAAACAAAACAAATGAAAAATATTTTTTTTACATATTAATGGCTAAAAAAAAATTAAAAAAAATGGAAGGAGCAATAATAAAGTAATATTTGAAAAAAAATCAGCAGAAAAAAAAGTAAATGGGAGAAGGGAGACAGGAGTTTATTAGGACTAATTAGAGTTAACTATGGGTCAAAAAGGTGTTAAATAGGAAGAAAATGAATTGTAAAAAAGTTAATGGTAAGGTTGCATTAACTGATAGAGCCTGAACACAATGTAACAATTATGGTGTATGTTGCACACCCTTAGTCCACAACTGGTTAAAAAAGACCAAACTAAAGAACACAAGATATTTTTCCAATAGCCAAAACTTGATTGGCGTTAGGCAGGATAGGATGCCACTAACCGCATATTTACATATCATGCAGGTATGTATGTTTTTTTGTGTAATAAAGGTCTTACAAATTCAATGACTAAATGCAATATATTTCCTTGCTTTTATTTTTATTATTTTACTGTGTCACATACTGTGACAGACAACTGTGTCTATAGAGATTTGCAGTGTGTCATCCTAAAATGTGTGCCATAAACAGTGGTTCAATACGAAAGGCAGAGAAAAGACACATAGTGTATTTAGATACTGTGAGAAATCTATAAAGGAAGATATCGTAGGACAGATGTGGAAGCCTGCAGGTTTGTCTGTTGAATTATTTATTGAGTCTGTTTCCCATCAGAAAAAAATTGCCTCATATCCTGTCCCTAAGACACAACAAGGAGTGAGTGGAAATCTCTCTAAAGTGAGGGGAGATCATCTCTTAGACAGCTATCACCATAACTGGAAGATTTTACCTCTTCTCCTGTGACAGTCGCAGGTGTAAAATTTTGGATTTCCAATGAACTATCCAGCTGAAAAATGTCAGTCGTAGAGGGTAAATCAGTCGGGAAGAGACTGCAAAAAAAATCAGAGGTTCTCACTATTTCCTACTCTAGAACCTAAAACCTCTAGAAAAAAAATCCAAAAAATAATTTAGAATATATTTAATCTATTTCCTGACTTTTTACATTTATATTTTATTTGGTAACTTTAATTCCACTTTAAATAACCCACTGTTGATCTGCTCATAAGTGGTACAACAATATCCATTTTAACAAAAAAAAAATGTTTGTGCATGTGTAGCCTGGTAAGTTTGGAAGAGGTTGATGGGAACTTGTGCAGCATCAGTGTGCGAGTTGGCAGTTCAGGAAATATTACTTTGTATGGAGTGTGGAGCTACATGAGCATCATCTGGTGATACAGTAGGTGCAGTATTTTTGCATTTGACATCTTGATTCAAGTTTAAAATTCAGATGGAGTTTGGGGCATTGGGAAGTGACTTCAAATCTGTCAGAGGTTATAGCATCCCCTTACTCATCAGTATTAAAAATTACCAGTTGATACCAGTACATCTGTATCAGCTAGAAACTAAAACTTCAAAGCAGCAACTTTCTGATACTGATAACATTTTATTTTAGTTGACAGCAGTGTTTGGCTCTAAATACCACCTGGTAAAGAAAAATTATTAGTAAATGTTTTACTAACAATTACACAACAATATTAGATGCCTATATGCTCAAGCTAAGCTCTTTATATAACAACAGGTTTGATTGCTAGAATGATTTTGCAGGAAGTTGTTATTGGAACAAATTGTTGCTCCCCTGGTTCTTGAAATGTCTTGTGCAATGTGGAGAGACAGTTAATCTCCATGTTCTACATCATCTGAGTTGCAGTCAAGCTGATAACAGGAAATAATATCTCTGGTAATTAATGATGTTTCCACTTGAACAAATTCTTAAGTGAACAAGTTAATATGTAAAAGGTTTATGCTCGGGAGGACCTACATGGCAACAGTCCAGGATGGAGCTCAAAAGCCTCCTCTTTTGATCAAGGAATCAGATATTTGCTTCATTTGCTTGAGGATCTCCACTTGTGTTAGTTTCTCTGCTTTCTAATCTTTGCTTTTACTTTGCAACTCTTCTCTTCTAAATAAACGTTCAAACCTTTCACTGTGGCCAGAGGCTCATTTTTTCTGTTTGCTCTGAAAACTCAATGGAACTATCCAATAATAAGTAAGTCACTGCCTGATTCTTTTACTTACCGGTATATGTGTAAATTTCAGCTTATACTATATTGCACTGAAAACAAGATTTTGGTTGTAAGGAGACAGAAGAAAACATGAAAAAGCCCAGGACTCCAACTGCTGACTGCATAGAAGATCACATATAAATATGCATGTGCAATATTTCATATTTGCTAAAAATAAATATTTTAAAACTTGTATTATGTAGTCCCAACCACAACAAATAAAGAAAGACAAATACTACACATTTCTTTTAGACAATCACAATGAATTGCCACAAACAATCATGTATCAAAATCCTCATCAGTTAGTTCATACATTTAGTTTTATTTTTAGTCACTTCAATATAAGCCCCAATAAAAACTCAAGCAGTATCAAATGTCAACTATTCTGTGTTGTTCCTTCAAATGAATATCATAACTGATTGGAAGTTATATAGTTATATAAATATATTTTACCAATTTTATCCAAATCATAAGTCAGTTATTGTTGAGGGGGGAGAGAGAGAGTGAGTGTGTGTGTGTGTGAGAGAGAGAGAGAGGGAGAGAGAGAGAGAGAGAAAGAGAGAGAGAGAGAGAGAGAGAAATAGGTCATTTAAAGCATTAGAGATGGTCAAGGAACCCACAGTGGGTAAGGTGAAGGTGGGCAGTTAGCACTTGATGCCACATGTTATGCTATTTTCTCTAATAATAGCCAAGTACAGTATAAATAAAAAAAATGTCTTGCAGGGCTATCTTTAAAGTGGTTCGCTATAGCACTACTCATCTTGACCTTTCTTTGATCAATCTCCTTAAATGGGAGTCTGGAGAGCGGTGGTATCACTGCAAATGTATCTAGCAGTCTGGCAAGTTTTCTCCACAATGCTGTATATCATCTCTATTGCAGGGTGCAAGCATACACTAAGCTAGGACTCTCTGTATGAACTTCAGTTTTTATGTTGTTTCTAATATACCATCACAATGTCATGTTTTAGTAACAAGGTGGTCAGGGTATCCTCCTCCTCCTTCTGGATATCATTTAAGAGAACATGGTCATTGCCTCCTACTGCTGCTGGTGTCCACAATGCATCCAGCTTGTATTAAAAGAAATGCTGGAAAGGGAGGAACAGGCACAAGAAAACCAGGTCAGGTATGCTCAGTCAGCCTCACCTATACTACTATACTATACATAGTCCTCCTTCTCACGCCTCCCGTTGTTGCCAGTCAGCTGTCAATGAGTGTATTGGCAATAAACAAACTTAAACACCAATTATCTGCTGGTCAACCACCTAAATGCTCACTTGTCAGGATGCTGGGGCAACATTTCCTGCCATACCAGTTGGGTTTTTCAAGTTCATTTGTCAATTTATGGCATGTGTTTAGACCAAATGTGGGATGCTGACTGAGCCATCACTACTGGTAGCTTCATGTCATCTACCAATATTTATTTTTAATGATTGAATGGTTGAACATCAAAAAAGTGATGAAAAAGGCAAAGGATTTGGTGCAATTAAAGGAACACATTTGGCAAATGAGCTTCATAGACAAACCTACAAAACATATCACAGGTGCAGACTGGGTAATCTGCAAGCAGAGAAGATTTTCTAAGATTTAAACACCTCTACCAACCAAACACCTCTACCACCAACAAAAATTAAGCAAAAGATCTAGCGTGCACTCAATTTACGGAATATGTTGATTTAAACTTCTCAAACCTACATACCACTTTCTAACAAGTTAATTATGAATAATACAAAAAAGAAAGGGTCAGCTTGTACGTATTAAGAAGCAAATATATAAAAAAAATTTAGAACCAATTATGTTTAAATTTCAATAGAATAAATCCCAGTCCATCCTTATTCCAAAACAAGCATAACTGTGCAGAAAACAACAGAGCAGGGAACTCTTTACAATGAAAAGTACAAAAGACCAGGAGGCACACCCACCTAGTCCAATCAAAATGATTTATTTATAGTAAAACAGATAACAGTAATGCACTCCTCTAAAGCTAACATAATGCAGTAGGTTTAGGATGTTCACTTTGCAAATAAAATTGAACTTTGCAGGGGAAGTTTCCCTTAGCTTATTGAATGTGCTGAAACTTTCACTTTGCAAAGAATACCCAATCCTGTGCAAGCATATGCTTACATGTGATTGGGTGATAAAGTCAGCAGAGCTTCACCTAATTCACTAAACTAAAAGGAAACTCCCCCTGCAAAGTGCAAATTACCTTGCAAAGTGCACAGTCTATTTGCCTTCAGTAAATCAGCCCTACTGTATCTGCAGCCATGACAGAGAGTACCAGGTCAAAAAACTGGCCAGCTTGCCAGTGAAGGACCCAGGTAGATGGACAGAGTTTCAGTGCTGTCATTGTTTATGTCACTCACACTTGCTAAGCTGAATTAGAAGCTCCTTACCAATGGACTCTCCATAATGTCCGCCAATACCAAGCTTTATTGAGAGTTTCTATGAGTGCATTACTGTAACTGGCTTTACTACACAGAAAATAAATAGTTTCTTTGGCACTAGGTCAGTGCACTTTTTATTCTAATGTCTAAAAGAAAGAATGCTCTCCTTCAAAGGAAATGTGGCAAGCCAAGAATGCTACACTATGTAACTGTTTCATGGACATCTATAAACACTTGTGTTTATTTGGTGTGGGAAGTGATCAACAAATAGCAAGGGCAAAAGGAAGCAGTCCCAAAAAACAGTCCACTTTTTTAAAGTAGTCTCTCTCCAGCCCAACCAACCCCCCGACACACACACACACACACACACACACACATACAAATGTATCCTAAAACATTAAAAATATACATTATTTTATTTATACAGGCAACTATATACTGTATATACAGTATATAATACAATATACAGTATATATAGTCTGTTCTCTGTGAATTATCTTCCTTTCAAGGAATCAAGAGAAAAATCTGCACTCATGGAGTAATAACATAAATCCTTGTTCCAATTATTGAAACATTGTCACATGTGATTCCGCTCCCTCCCCCTACACAGTAGGACAGCAGCACCTTTTTTTGTTTATATGTATTGTTTATTCAAATTGTATTTTTGTCCTGCTGCCTGCGATTTTTGCTATATGGATTAGACACTATTTTAGAATGTTTCTAGTGAACTTACGTTTTTGAATTCTGGAGGGGCTTGACATCACTATGTCATCATAGGGGTCTTACTTTTGTGTTTTTGGTGTGTTGTGCACTATAGACAGTAGGTATATATACTATGCCATTTGTGTCACTATGTCACTATGCTGCGTGGCCCTGAAATGTGTTGGAAATGCAACAGCATATATATAATCTCATTACTTGTGTAATTATGTCTTTTGAGCTGTAGATGGTGCTGTAGTGTAATGTTAGTCTCATGCTTGCTTATCTATGATATGGACAGGACGTTCTCTCTGCATGCTGTATAATGCTGTATTCACATGGAATGTCCTTCTAAGCAAGTAAAACTTAATTCAGCATTCCTCAAGATCTCAGTGCCTCATCTAAACACATAACCAACAGATTATGAGCCCAGGCACTAAACAGAACACTGAAAGTCAACAAGAATGTATACAGTGCCATGAGGCTGTTTGTCCCAATAGGGACAACATTTACAGAACTTCGAGCAACAAACAGAACACAGCAAGTCATCCAAGTTACTGAAAGATGGCAAGCTGTTCAGATATGAATTTTGCAATTGCAAAGTTCAACAATAGCAATTACCAGCTATGGAAGTTCAGGCTTGAAATGCTGTCAAGCAAAGACGACTTGTAGCAAGTACTGAGTATCAGACAGACTCAGACAGACAGACTCAGTAATGGTCCCATGGAGGAATGGGACAATAAATATAGGCAAGCAAAAGCAATTATAAGTCTGCTAGTGGATGACGACCAGCTCATCCACATAAGAAAAGAAAATACTACTGGACTGCTAGAATGAGGCCAGGAAATGCGTGAACATGTGGTGGCATTACTGCCATGCAACCTTCCAGATTCATAGAGTGCTCTTATTAATGATCTAGAAACCAGACCTGAGCAGTAACTAACAGTAGAATACACCAAAGGAAAATAAATCGATGAATATGACAGAACGAAATATACACGAACAAAGAAAATGAGAAAGCCCTTAAGGTGCATGAGAGCGCAAAGCAAAACAATGAAAGCAGAGCGTGTTTTCGCTGTAAAAAGACTGGTCACCTGAAAATAGACTGATTAATCTGGAAAGCCGAGCAGCAAAAGCAAGAGGCACCCACAAGAGAAAGAGCTAAGGCAGCTAGAAAGGCAACTAAGGGAACATCATGGAGAGCTACCTTTAAAGTAACTCAAAACAGTATACCATGCGGATGGTGTATTGACTCAGGATGCAACAAGTCACATGACTAGTGATAAGACCTTTTTCACAGTAATTGATTTCAATGCAAAGGACAAAGTTTACCTAGCAAATGTGAAAAGTATTAATGCAGAATGTAACGGTCAAGAGTTCTTGAACTGCATCGCACTGTCATGGGACAAGCAGAGTATCCTCGTGAAAAATATACTGCATGTCCCAGACCTAGTAGAAAGCCTTCTATCAATGAAAACCCTTTCTAATAACAGTCTCAAGGTTCAATTCTGAGGTGGGGAATGTACAATCCGAAACAATAAGCAAATCCTTGCAAAAGAAAAATTGGATGAACAGATATAAAGACTCATCACCGCAATCGAACAAATCAATACAGCCATTCATAATACACACAACAAATGTATAAACCTATGGGACAGACAACTGGGGTACCAAAACCTAGAAGCCATAAAATACATTATAAAGATATAACCATACTGCCCTGCCAAATGCTCATGACATGCAAATGCTGTATGGAATCAAAGGCCACACATACCCCACTTCCACAGGCCACCCAAAGAAAAACCACCCATCCCATGGAGCTCATACACAGCGACATATGCGGACCCATGAAAACTCCCACATCAGGCGGGAACAGATATCTACTGACTTTCATCGATGATTATTCCAGGTACTCAACAGCTTATCTGATGAAGCATAAGAATGAAACATCAGAAAAACTGCAAGAGTTTGTAGCCATGTCCAGCAACAAATTCCAATGGAAACCAGGAAATATATGCACCAACAATGGAGGGGAATACATCAGTAAGGAAGTGGAATCATACCTGAAGAAACACGGTATAGTACACCAGACCACCACACCATACACTCCTGAACAAAATGGTGTAGCAGAATGGAAAAATTGCACTCTTATAGAAATGGCCAGATGCATTCTGTCAGATGCCAACCTACCTAAGAAGTACTGGGGAGAAGCAGTCATGACTGCAACATACCTACAGAACAGACTACCAGCAAAAGCCGTTGAAAGCACCCCATTTGAAATGTGGCACGGATCGAACTCTAGCCTAGGGCACATTAGCGTTTTTGGATGTAAAGCTTACGCCTATATTCCCAACGAGAAGTGATCCAAGTTAGAGAACACAGCCTTAGAAGGTATTCTGAAGGGTTATAGTGAACAAAGTAACCGATATAGAAACCTCCGCCCAAAGACTGACAAAGTGACAATAAGCTGCAGCGTTTATTTAGATGAGAACCCATCACCGGAAACAATGATCCCGGGAACTTATGTAGTGAATTTGCCCAGTGAACCAGCAAAGGAAGCTGAGCAAAGTGAAGCCGCATAGAAATTAGAACAAGAGGTGGAACTTACATTGGAGAAGTCAAGTTCCATGTTAAATTCTACTGAACAACATGAAATTAGAAGAGCCACTCGGTCAACAAAGGGAATACCACCCTGCAAGCTGTCATATACTGTTAAGACACATAGCATACTCGAACCAACATCGTGGGAAAAAATAGAAAAGGTTGGACTAGCTAAAAGAAACCAATGGTTGCATCTCAACTGGAGCTGAATATATACCCTGTTTCCCCGAAAATAAGACCTACCCCAAAAGTAAGACCTAGCACTATTTTTCAAGATTCCTCTAATATAAGACCTACCCCGAAAATAAGACCTAGTTTGGTGGTAGTATGTGAGGGGGAACTTGAAGAGCAGGAGAGATGCTATCAGCCTGCAGGGACATACTGTATTAAGGGGATGACAGGGGACTCCCTCCGGCCAGCACAGTGACAGGGAGCTCCAGTACCATACTTCACTCACTACTGTCCCCCTGAAGGCACTGCTTAATGTAATGGTACTGTACTGTATTGTGTACCGGTAAATGGTACCATACTTTACTGCGCTGTCCACTGTCTGATGTCCCCACTGCTGCATCGCTAGTACCACTGTCCCTGATGGCAAAGCATGCCAGCGCTGTAGAAAGCAAGGCTGCGGCGGCGGAGGGAGCAGAGCCGCATTAGTAGAAACTTCCTCTATAGCGCCAGTTACTGTGACAGGCGGAGTGATGCCACATAACTTTTGGATTGTTGTACATAGCAGCAGCACACGCTTGTCAAGAAGCAATATGGATTCGCCAGCTTTTAATGGACATGGGCGTAGACATGTCAAACCCCATCCCAATCTTTAAACATAACCAGGAATGTATAAAGCTGACATAATCAGAAAGAGTCAACCCTAGAACCAAGCACATCGATGTGAAGTATCATCTGCTTAGGGACACTCAAGAGCAAGCTATTATCAACATGCAATATTGCTCATCAGAAGAAATTACTGCGGATGCACTCAGCAAGCCATTGCTAAAGGATCGTCATATATCAACGCATATGCTGTTGAGAAGGGGTGTTGGAAATGCAACAGCATATATATAATTGTATTACTTGTGTAATTATGTATTTTGAGCTGTAGATGGCACTGTAGTGCAATGTTAGTCTCTATGCTTGCTTATCTATGATATATACAGAAGGTTCTCTCTGTATGCTGTAGACATGTGCAGCGGCTAAAAATTCGTTTAGTTTCGATTTTCGTTTTTGGAATTCGGATCTCATATGTGTTTCGTTTTGGGAATCGGATTCAAATTCGGATCCGATTCGGAATTTGTGTCGGATTCGGAATTCGGATTCGGAATTTGGACGAATTCCCGAAAATTGAACTTGAGGTGGGGTAGCAGAATTGGCACATTTGTCATTTCTGGTTGCTGTGCTCTAGTCTTTACTATTAAAGGGACATTCAAATCCTTTTCATAATTTATTTTTATCCGTTTAAATGTTAACAGTGCACACACCGGATTTGGACGAAATTCGTTCCAAATCCGAAATTTCAGATTCGGATGCTTTCAGATGATTTCGGATATGTTATATTTGGAAATTCGGATGCTCCGCATCTACGAATTTCCGAAATTTTGTCCGAATTTCGATTACGAACGAAACAAATTGCACATGTCTAGTATGCTGTATAATGCTGTATTCACATGTAATATCCTTCTAAGCAAGTGAAACTTAATTCAGCATTCCCTAAGATCTCAGTGCTTCATCTAGACACATAACCAACAAAATATTGGTTTTTATGACATAGTGTGTTACAATATTTCAATAAACAGAACAAGGATTTATGTTATTACTCCATGTGTGCTGGTAATTTTCTTTTTAATTAGGGCTGCGGAAATTAACGATTAATCCCTCGATTAATCGTTAATTTTTTTGATCGATCAAAATTATTTTGATCGATCAAAGTAACAACTGGCAGAATACTGAAAAAAAGTCTGCAGATAGCAAAGAAGCTTTTGCTTCCTGTGCTATCTGCCATAATTTCAGGGGGGTGCTCTCTCCCAGCCCTCCTAACCCCCCCCCCCTTCGCGGATGGGGGGGAGAGGGCACCTCCCTGAAATGAGAGGGACACCTCCCTGAAATTGCTTATTTCAGTTTGGGATCCCTGGCATTGGCCTATACACATACAGTACAGCAATTAAGTAATAAAATGAACTAGGATCCCACTAATCCAGCACGTTATTATTCTGAGTTGCCCCACTCAAGTGGTGGCCATATTGAGTGGGGCACGTGAGATTAATAACTTGCTGGATTAGTGTGATCCTAGTTCATTTT
>NW_017306282.1:101884-105858 GCF_000935625.1 Nanorana parkeri
AAACTAGCTAATGCACCCGCCCACTGCTGCTGTCAATCAGCAGAGGGGGACCTGAATTTTTCTATCAGGTCCTCTTCTGGTGATTGAAAGCAGCAGGGGGCGGGTGCATTAGCTAGTTTGCTATTGGCTATTGCAAAGTGCAATAGCCAATAGGAATCTAGCTATGCATTCTTATGCCTTTTTTTTTTATTCTGACAACTACAACTGGCAGAATACTGAAAAAAAGTCTGCAGATAGCAAAGAAGCTTTTGCTTCCTGTGCTATCTGCCATAATTTCAGGGGGGTGCTCTCTCCCAGCCCTCCTAACCCCCCCCCCCTTCGCGGATGGGGGGGAGAGGGCACCTCCCTGAAATGAGAGGGACACCTCCCTGAAATTGCTTATTTCAGTTTGGGATCCCTGGCATTGGCCTATACACATACAGTACAGCAATTAAGTAATAAAATGAACTAGGATCCCACTAATCCAGCACGTTATTATTCTGAGTTGCCCCACTCAAGTGGTGGCCATATTGAGTGGGGCACGTGAGATTAATAACTTGCTGGATTAGTGTGATCCTAGTTCATTTTATTACTTCATTGCTGTGCTGTATGTGTATAGGCCAATGTAGTTGGATCTGTATGTGCGTTATAATTAATAAAAATTAATCGATTAAAAAAAAAATTTGATTAATCGAACAGGAAATTTGTTATCATTACCAGCCCTATTTTTAATACTTTGAAGTTCCACACAACGCTATTCATGTAATCACTGAGAGCACTGCCATTCTTCAAGGGTCGCAATGCTGTATAGAGTGCAGGTGATCCACAATATCAACAAATTATCTTCCTTTCAGAAAAATGCTGCTAAATGTGCTAAATACAGTCTAAATGAGCTGAGCAGCACAGTCTGCCACAGAGCATGAAAGCAGTGCTGGGATTTCTTATTAGAAAGCTAATTTGTGTTTTACAAACACTGTGTTATGACTAAACCTTGTATTTCATTTTTACCAGTAAATAAATGTATAAAACGTGCCCAAAAAACTTTACTTAAATTAACCAAAAGCCACATGTGTGCAGAAACATGCAACTGGTGATCCTGCCATTAATACACTTCCTGCACTAGGATTACAGCGGTCACTCACTGTACTGCATACAGTACATAGAGAAGAAAAATTGTCACCCTAGGATAGGAAGTGTGTTAAAACTGCAGAACACTTTCCCCTCCTCTTATGTTTATAACATAGGTGAAAGTGTTCTCTAATCCTAACATACTTCCTGATAACATTGTTTAAGATATGACTGCAGAGTGCACCGGACACACCGGCACAGGGGCACAAGATAGCATTGGACTTCTGGCGGGTATTTTTTTGTACTTTTTGAACAGATACAGCAAAATACATTGAATGGTTTCATATTTAGCAGACTAAAAGGGAGTGAATAAGAGAAGTTTATAGTTGAGGTTTACATGTACTGTAACTTATTTGTACCAAGCTTGATTTTTGCTAAGCTGAAAGGAAGATGATATACATACTGTGAACATCTAGAAATATATCGTTTTCATTGCAGCTTGTCATTGTCATTTTCCACCTTGTAATTTGTATATATAATGTAATCTTTTGAGTAGAACCTGGGAAAGAAGAAGCCATTATGTTTCAAGCAAATTTTTACGTAAGCACCATGAGATTTTGCCTTTCATTTTGTTTTAATGTCAAAGCCGTGTGCACAGTATATGTGAATTGTTAAGCTGACCTGCAAATCATTTGTTCAGATAGAAAATCACTCCTCGTATCTTCAAGGCCAGTGTGTTTAATAACTTCACCCATAAAATGCTTAAAGATAACCATTTCCATCACAGAATCACCTTACTGATTGTGATAGGATCCAACTGCTTAGGGGAACTCGGTCTCATTTCCATGATTTTCTACTATTTAAAGTAAGTACTGAGTGTTACTGAGGCGTGCAACCCTCCAGTGAGATTATACCTCTCAATCACTACATAAAGACACCAATAATCAATTTCTATTTTGGAGTTCTTTACAGATAAAAATCATATTAAATCTTGGATTAACTGTTAAAGGTTATTTTCATTAATCTACATCAAAGACAAAAGGCAGTAATTCTTGAATGTCACCTCACCAAAATTAACAGGGCAAGCTCGTAACATTAAGGCACCTCCACTAATGTAAATTGGTCTAATATCAAGGTTATTACCTGCATTCATGACATCTATTAATCAAAGCATGTCAGTTATAGTAATGACAATTCTGTCACTAAATCATTAAAAAACATTTATACATGTGCATATTCATGTTGTGTGTCCATCTTGTGCTCTAGTACTGATATTTGTAGGTTGTTAATCAATATTAGTATTAAGGATTTCACTACTTACTGAATCTGCTTCTCTAAGATCATACAGTATGTTATCTATGCATCTTCTAATTAATTGAGTGCTGGTTGTTCTTGGTAAAACATTATGGGGGTTATTCACTCCTCTGAGGTAGCGAGCAGAATAGAAAAAAAGTTAAATGAATGAAAAAAAAATGTTGAAAAATATTTAAAAAATTAAAAAAATAGAAAAATTAAAAAAATATATATTTTAAAGAAAATAATTTTTAAAAAAAGATGCACGCTGACCCGACTGCAAGCGACAAACTCCCTCCGCATAATGAAGCATCTGACAGATGCCTGCAAAATAAAAACAATTGGGTGTAGCTAGCGGTGACATTACAGCTAGCTGTGACACTCCACCCAACTGTTTCCTATTGGCCGGCACCTGCCAGAGCCTTCTAACAAGTCCCAGCTAATAAATAACAACTGGGGGAGCTGGCCATGACGTCACGGCTGGTTCCACCCAGTTGTTATTGTTTAATGACAGATCAGCATCCCCAGGTCTTCGGCTGCTGTATGAGCTATAGTGAATAGCCCGTACAGCAGCCCTTCGGTTCGACTGAACCGAAGGGCTCAGACGGCTAAAGTGAGCTGAAGGATCAGCTGAAGCTATGGCTGGATCCTTCGGCTTATTAGTGAAAAAACAACTATTTGTGTTTTTAAGCTTAAGGCTAAATGATAGAGAGTGCAGCTAATCAGATAATATTAATTTGTCCTGTGGCATTTTGTCAATAGCAAATGCTGCTTGACAAAAAGGTATGGTTTATATATCAAGATGGATCAATCTCAGCAATTCAGTTTCACCAGTGATTTGCCAGGCAGATATTCACCCAGTGAGTTAGTAACCCCTTTAACTACTTAAAAAGGAGCAAATGAGCAGAGACCACACTTATTTTCCTGACTGGAGGTTAGTGAATGAACAGGATGCAATAAGGATTCCTCTTTTACTGACTAGTAAAGGGATCAGTAGATGATGAGGATGGATTCTTTCTCCTTTGAATGGCATTGCCCTTATTATTGTAGAACCAAGGAAATAAAGCCCACCTTCTGAGGGTAATGACATCACATAGATAAGATAACCAACTTACTCCCATATATTTCTGAACCCTCCTCCAATCAAAAAAAGGCAGATCCCTACTGGATCTGCTAACCCACAGGTGGGCAACCCACTTTACATCCTGGAATGAACTAGTGAAAGAGCCAAAAGGAGCCAATCATTTACCTTCTAGATGTGCAGCGCACAGGAAACATTCTTGCACCATGAAATAGCCCAATGTCAAATTTCCATTAATGGAAAATTAGAGCCATCATAACTTTCTCATCTAACAAGACAATGTCACCTAATACACAGCTTACGGTACTCACTTTCATTACCTCTTGTATTGACCCCTTAGTCCAGTATACTGTAAACGTGTACAGGCAGGGGGTTTTCTCCTATTTTTTATTGTCTAAAGTACTCTGGGCTAAACTAACATATGTAGATGTGTATGGAACATGTTTTTCATTTTATTACCTGTAGCATCCTCCCTTGTCATAACTATTACATTGTACAATGCCACATAGTATGTTGGTGATATGTAAAAAAAGAATATATATATATATATATA
>NW_017306282.1:106799-118829 GCF_000935625.1 Nanorana parkeri
GAAGGCAAAAGAACATTGCCTGCGCAACTGTGGACCAGTTGTGTCTCACATTAGAATCACTGGTTAGTAAGGTAACACTACTAGCAATCTGTCTCTATCTCTCTCTCTTTCACATCACAAATACTATTCCAAACATTGTTTTTACTACTTATACTTTGCAACTGAAAGTCAGCAATTTAAAAAAGATAAATAGATAGATAGATAGATAGATAGATAGATAGATAGATAGATAGATAGATAGATAGATAGATAGATAAGAGAAATAAATAGATATGTGTGGATAGATTTTTAGATAAATAGCTAAATAGATAGATAGATAGATAGATAGATAGATAGATAGATAAGATATGGGTGGATAGATAGATAGATAGATAGATAGATAGATAGATAGATAGATATCGGTGGATAGATGGATAGATAGATAGATAGATAGATAGATAGATAGATAGATAGATAGATAGATACAGATATATATTTGATAAAGATTTATTTCAGTTTATTTCATGAATGGCACATTGTATATGTACATGTCAATTCTTTACTAGTTTCATCTTTTGAAGTGTGATTAAATAACTTATAGGATTTGTGACTATGCAAATCAACACAATACAAGTGTTACTTTATATGCCTTTAATTAGGAAAAGGCTTGAGAAGAAAGTATTTGAAGTTTGGATATCAAATCTAAATACAATGCAATCAAAAACCATCTCATTACCTCAATGCACCCATTCCTACCAGGGTAAATGAGCATAAAGATAACAAGACAAGTGAGTGTATTCTTAGCCCTTCAGCATAATTCTCTCCCTCCCCATGGTATAAAGTAGGACATTCAGAGACCTGTTGATCCATACTTACAGAGTTGGGATCAGGATATCAGACTGGTGCTGTACACAGCAGTAGTGATAGTCCTGAAGATCAGCTGCTGGAATTGCTGGGTGACACTTGCAGATGTTGTTCCTACTGACAGCCAAGACTCCTAATCAGCCTCCTTCTCTGACTCTGGTGAATAAACCAGAGACAGGCAGCGATTCGTTGATCTCCTAGAGAAAAATTCCCGTTGTGTGAATGATCTGTGAGAGGACTGCTCCTTATGATGTGCTGAATAGAGGTCCAGCCCTATGCCTCTATGCTGATGGATATATAAAGCTTCCAGCAACCCAAATGAAACAAGCTGCGCTGACTGCAGAGATGGAGAGTGACATTGTCCCCGGAGCTGTCCACAGCATGTGGTGCTGATTCCATCATTGCCGGCCCTGACGCTGCCCCACTTTAAAACATCTGTAGAAGGAAATAGTGAATTACCTGTGAAGCAAACACAATTGCTTTTTTACTACATTTCGGATAAGCTGTAAGGTTGTAAGCTTTATGTAGAATTTTAGTTTACCTACACTTGGTACACTGTATTTAGGATTTAGTTTACCTACACTTGGTACATTGTATTTAGGATTTAGTTTACCTACACTTGGTACACTGTATTTAGGATTTAGTTTACCTACACTTGGTACACTGTATTTAGGATTGAGTTTACTTACACTTGGTACACTGTATTTAGGATTTAGTTTACCTACACTTGGTACACTGTATTTAGGATTTAGTTTACCTACACTTGGTACATTGTATTTAGGATTTAGTTTACCTACACTTGGTACACTGTATTTAGGATTTAGTTTACCTATACTTGGTACATTGTATTTAGGATTTAGTTTACCTACACTTGGTACATTTAGGATTTAGTTTACCTACACTTGGTACATTTAGGATTTAGTTTACCTACACTTGGTACATTTAGGATTTAGTTTACCTATACTTGGATCACTGTATTTAGGATTTAGTTTACTTACACTTGGTACACTGTATTTAGGATTGAGTTTACTTACACTTGGTACACTGTATTTAGGATTTAGTTTACCTACACTTGGTACACTGTATTTAGGATTTAGTTTACCTACATTTGGTACCTGTATTTAGCAAAGTAAATGCAACAGTCTGTATGTGTACTTGCACCTGTAATCCTGGGTAGCACAAGTGTGACACACTCAGCCCTGAGGATGAGAAAGATTTTCACTAGAAGGAACAGGGTCAGCATTTATTCTGGCAGATTTCACAGGGAGGATTTTATAAATGAAACTGAACTCTTATAGAAAAGCTGTCTCATTGCCCCTATTCATCACTGCCTTGTTATGTAACACAATTGATAAAGGTCCCCCACAGCACATCATTTTCTACTTTTTTACTTGCATGAACCAGGTGCACAGTGATGACAATGCCTGAAGGATATAAAACATATACCAGTGTAGTTACATAGTTAGTCAGGTTAAAAAGACACAAATCCATCAAGTTCAACCTATAGAGATAAAAAAAAGTTACCCACTGCGTAGCACTTACAGTATGTTTTATATTGTATAAGTGTGTTATTCACTTTTGAAGTGTTGACTGCTGGTTTTAGGTTAATCATTCTTTTGGTACATAGCTCAGAAAAAAAAAGTAATACAAATGCCTGGAGGATGAAATCACCATGGAGTGGGGGTGCTCACCATATTCTAAGCTATATACGACTGCAGAATGATGTGGTAGCAGTTTCAGTCATGAGGAACATGAGTGTCTTATAACATTACTTCACTCCCGCTCCATGAGAGAATAAACTTAGTTTTTGTATGACTTGCCTTTTTAACTACCTGCGCCTGCACAAAAGCAATCTCAGAAGTGAAGGTGAACAATACAAAAATTGCCAAGACTCATTTCAACTAGTCAGCACAGAAAGCCTATCTAAACAGGTTATAACAGTTAAAGCAGAACTCCATGTGAAAATAATATTAACCATTGCAGTGGGGCTACCCCTGCACTACAAGGGTTGAATGCTTCTTTTTGCCTAGGTCCAAAAAGTTATACTCACCTGATCCCCAGAGCCAGCTTGCTCTTAGTTCGGTCCCTGGATATGCACTGTGTATAGGATGTGAGGATGCCCAGACATACTGGAGAAGAGACAGCTTGGAGGGGGCGCTGTCACAGCTGGCAAGCTCAGAGGTTAGTATATCCCTAGGCAAAAACAAAGACTTAACCCTTCCAGTGCTCTTGTTCATCATCAGTCTATGGGCTGGACCAGGAGGTCGGTGCAGAGTCGGTACCTTTTCCCTGCTAACTTTCTGGATGGCCGGTCTCATCGTCTCTGCAGTCTTCCTCCCAGCCTGGCAGCTGAGGTGGGCAGAGGAAGCTGCAGAAGACAGTGGATGTCATCGAGGAGCGCTGCCGGCGGGACCAGAGATGGGACACTACCACCACGGCGATCGCTCCCTTGTGTTCTCTCTTCTCATCGGCCGCTCTGTAGCTGCAGCGACCGATGAGAAGAGAGAACAGAAGCAAGCAATTGCCGCGGCGGTAGTGTCCCATCTCTGGTCCCGCCGGCGGCGCTCCTCGATGAGATTCCACTCGCCCCCCCGCAATCTTCACTCGCCAATTGTGAGGGGGCGAGTGGAAATTTTGAGGCCTGGGCTGGACAATACTATTTCAATTCCACCACATGCCTAACTTGTTAGAGTTGTACCATGTAAACCAGATAATGGGTGTTATCTTGATGAAGACACACAACACATTTATCTTTATATAAAATGTTCTGCTTTAATAGACAAAAAAAACTCTAAACAAAAACAATTTCATAACATATTTTTTGTGCTTCTGTTTATGTACAGAAAATTCTTCCAACATTCCCCACCTTATTAACCCTAACAGCCAGCTATGTAATACAGTTGTTAAGCAATACTGCTCTGTGCATACTTTTTCAGCATGTTGCTATAGAAAATATTTAAAAGGAGAAGTGTGCGGGAAGTAAAAAGAAAGAAAAAAAACCAAGAAAACTCTTTCTGCTGCTGGTGTGGGATTCTTCAGCTGTCACATGTCACCTGTAAGAGCAAGAGTTGATGTAGCCACAGAGTGCGCAGCTCTTGGTGTCTTCTCCCCACGGAGAGTAGTAGCTGCCAGTCACCAGTACACGCAGGGATTCCAGCCTGTCCTCTTCATTCTTCCATTGCTCATTAGAGGGACAGATGGGTGAAGGGGTGGGCGCAGCTGGCTCTGGCTCTAGAGAGGCAGAGCCAGCTGTCAATCAGGCAGCTATGGTGGATCCTAGTGGATATTTGAACTGGTGGATACCAGTTCAAATATCAGTGCCGATACTTGGCATTTTCATGAGAACTACCAGGGTTGCAGTGGTTGCCGCCGGGACCTGGCTCTGGCGCTCCACCACTGTCCTGACATCATTAGTCTGTATTGTTTTAGAAAAACTGTCACATGACAATAAACAAAAATGTATCCGTACTTGTATCTGTCAGTACTTGGGTATCCAGTATCAGTACTTGTACTCGCAAAAATGGTATCGGTGCATCACTTGATCACTTGAGGATTTTTCCTGGCTGCAGTGCCGCTCTGCGCTGTCAGCATATAGCAGGAATGAACCCGCTATCTGCTGACTTTTGGTCACTGGAGTACATTTGTAAATGCATTTGTAAATTCTCTTAGAAGACCCCTTAGATTAGGGTAAAATTTACGTTGCAGTTGTTACCATGATGTTAAAAAAAAAACCCACCCCAAAACTGGCATAATGTTAGAAAACACAGCTTACATACTGATGTAACATTCAGCAAACCTCCACGAAAACTAAATAGACACGAGAGAGCTTACTGATTAATCTTCTCGCTCGTGTCTATTTGGTTTTAAGGTCTGTCTATAGTATCCCTTGAGAAATTTGCAAAAGAAGCCGTGAGCTGGATTTGTCACTATAGATAAAGAAGAACTCCAGGCAAAAAGTGTATTAACCCTTGCAGTGAGGCTACCCCCACACTGCAAGGGTTAAGTGCTCATTTTTGACTAGGCGTGAAAATAAAAATAGTTATACTCACCCAATGTTTGGAGCCATCTAGCTGTTAGACTGGGCCTTCCAGCCTCTCTCCCCCTCCCCTCCAGCGGTCTATGGTCCCGTAAGTCATCACATGCAATACACTGCATATTGGACGTGAGAATGCAGAGGGATATACCATCACTGGAGCAGAGGAGGAGAGCGGCTGCTGTCCGCCGCTTGTATGGGCTGAGGCAGCGGGTATCCGAAAAAAGATGGACGGCGGAGGAGCCGCTGCCGTCCTGAAACTAACAGGAGGACAGCAGCTCCGCTCTCCTCCCCGCCCGGCATCGAGTGTTTTTAAATAACTGGGGAGACATAGTACTATGTCTCCACAGTTATGAATGAACAGGAGCTGATTTACATCACCTCCTGTTCATTCATGAATTTCTCAATGGGGAGAAGCACTCAGTACAGAGGCTTTTCCCCATTGATAATCTGCTTGATAGTAAATACCTTACTATCAGCAGTTTGTGAATGAATGGGAAGCCTCTGTACTGTGCACAAACACCAACACAGCGCAAAAACCATTTACAACATAAATCGCTTATTTACAGTTTAGCGTTCCTTAATTTTGTTATAATCCCCCTTTCCTCAGCCTCTCATTGGTGTGGCAGTATTAAAGTAAAGTGTTAGGCCTCATTCGGGCGCCATTCACACCAGAGCAGAAGCGTTTCACCGTGGTTTCCGCACGATTTTTGAAAGAGCATTTTTGGCTGTTTTTAGTCGCGTTTTAGCGCTGAGACACAATTAAAAACGCTCACAAATGTGCTGATCAGCACATTTCTATTAAAATGGGGGCGGGGTTTCGTTGGTTGCCTTACAAAATGTTGCTATGGGGCCCTGGGATTTCTAGTTACGCACCTGCAAGTACTGATACATTTTTGTTTAGTGTCATGTGACAATTTTTCGAAAACTATACAGACTAATGATTTCAGGGTGATGGTGGAGCGCCAGAGCCAGGTCCCGGCTACAACCGCTGTAACCCTGGTAGTCCTCGTGGAAATGCCAGGTATCGTCACTGGTATCTGCACATCCCTACTATCAAATGGCTTGGAATGATACAAGCAATTTGGCATCACAGCAGATTTCTCTACACCAGCTCCACCATGTTGGTACAAATGTGACAACATTTAATACATTAAACTAATTCAATTGTCTTGATTATTAGTCAAACTGATACCCACTGAGTAGATTATCTCTGTGTTCCTAAATATTTATCTGGTGAATTTAGGATTCTCCTTGGTTTTTCAGTTCTATGAGACAGTTAGTGAAATATACAGTATGTTGTATTTTAACTGAAAACTGAAATCTGATTATCTTCTAGATTGAAGCAGGACTGAGGATGTTTTGGTGATTGATTAGGCCCCATGCACAAGGGGCTATTATGTGTAGCTGGGGATTCCTGTGGCAAGAACCTGTAAATTCTTGTGGCAGGAATTTCATGTGTGTCCTACAGATGCTGCCGCTCTTCCCGTTTAAGTGAATGACAGGCTGACAGTGACTGCATCTGTACATGGCTGTCGGCATGCAGACAGATTGCGTGCAGGAACAAGTAACCTTCCCAAACTGCAGGTAATCGTACTGTGTACGGTTACATGTGGACAGACACATCTAAAGGACCCACCTGGGATTCCTGCCACATGTGTATGATGCATTCAGATGTTTTGATGCTTGCAACCCAGACAGCAAGGATAACGTGCCACAAACTTGTGGCAGGGGTAAATTGTAATTCTTGTTAACTTGCTGCACACATTCCTGGCAAGTTGCAGACTTGCAGAACACTTGCAGCACAAGTTCTAGTTGACACTTTTTGAATTTGTAGCAAGATTGCTTGGCAAGTCTACAGCATGAGTCCTGCAGGTCTTAGCAAGAGCTCTGCAAGTGTACAGCACTTTTGCAAAGCACGTTGATCTGGAGACTTGCAATGCAGACTTGCTGTAATTGTGCAAATTTGTGAAGCTTCGCAAGTCTAGCAATAGTTTAGCAAGTCATTTTCAAACTTGCAGCTCAATTGCTTGCTATCTGGGATGTAGCTTGTCAATTAATATTTACTGGGCTTAAAGGAGAACTATGGGGTTAGGGCTTTTCCCCATAGTTCTCCTAAGGGTAACGGGAGGACACAAACTAGCGTCCTCCCGTCACCCTCAGCTCAGTAGCTCGCGGTATACTGAGACGCCGCAGCTGAAGCGGATCCCGACAATTATGTCTGGATCCGCCCAGCTGCGTGAGTGACAGCTGGCTCTGCCTATCTAGAGGCAGAGCCAGCTGTACCCGCCCCCTCCCCCATCCGTTACGCCAGTCAGCGCTGGAGGATCAGTACGGGAATCCAGCCCCTCCCCTGTCACGGGAGAGAGCCGTGACAGGATCGAGAAGTGAGCGAACGCCGGTATGTGTTCGCTCACTTCCTGATCTACTGAGCCGACCTGCAACAGTCTCATTGTCACAGGTCGGCTAGAACCATGAGGTGAGTGAAAAGCACTCACCTCATAGTTCTCCTTTAACAAGGCAAATTTGTTTTTCTTCTTAGCAGAACTTAAAACTCCAGCCAAAAACTGTCAACCAAAGCCAACCAACCAGCTAGCCAACCAGCAAACCAACCAACCAGCCAACCCTACTAAGCATATTCTGTATAATCATTAATAGGTTTAGGAGTGTAGAAAAAAAATACACTTCAACAGCCAGATGTGGGATACAAATGTTGGTATTACAAAATAAAAAATACTGTAGGCTAAGTGTTTATTTGGTTTTAAGTAGGGTTGCACAGATACCAAGTACAGTACTCGGTACAAGTACGAGTACATGTACCGATACTTTTGAGCTCCAAGACTACACTAGAGAAAAATTCAAAAATTAAGAGGCAGCTGTCATTTGTAAGGAGCACACGGAGCTCCCGGGATTTCTACATCTCTGTTTTAATGTACGATTTTGTTTTTATAAATATAAATAAAGGGATGCACAGATACCAGTTTTGCGAGTACGAGTACTGGTACTTGCCGAGTACTTACAAGTACGAGTACTGATACATTTTTGTTTATTGTCATGTGACAGTTTTTCTAAAACAATACAGACTAATGATTTCAGGACCGTGGTGGAGAGCCAGAGCCCGGTCCCAGCTGCAACCGCTGCAACCCTTGTAGTTCTCATGAAAATGCCAAGTATCTGCACTGGTACTCGAAAAGTATCTGTGCATCCCTAGTTTTAAGGTTTTATTTGTCTACTTTAATATAGCAAACTGTCACTACAGATGAATCTTCCTGGTGCATGTGTTTTAAATTGCAAGGAATGATTAACCACCTGTAAATGTTTGGTGAGTCCCATGTTCACTGCTTTAAAATATCCCCTTAGTATTTGATGCATATCCTACACAAAGAGATTTTTTGAGAGCTGGATTTGTGAATATGGTGTTACTTTATTACCCTGCTGACTATTTATTGGTTTTGAATAATTACAGCATTTTGCAGAAGGAGAATTATTGCAGTATTATTTTAGAAAATGTTCTTTTCTAGTAGGATAATTTTAATAATGAATGCTACCAGTGTGTGTAAGGGACCTCCATAGAGACAACAGCTCTCTCTGGTGGATACAAGTGTCAATACCCACTGACGCTTCTCTTATTTCTGAATGCATATCTAATCTTCCTTCCAGCAACTGAAGTACATTTAGCACTGAGAGATGTGTAAATGTGTATTGGCACTTGTGTGTACCAAAGAGATCTATCGTCTCTCTGGAGTATGTTTGCACAGTCTGTCAGAAGCACTAAGCCAAAGGTACCCAAAGCAGTCCCAGATTCCATAGTAAATGCAAATAGGTATGGGCTCTAAAAACGGTTTCTGGAGTGAAATCATATACTGAAATGCAACAGGAATGTAGATGATCAAATGAGCAAAATAGTATTATAGTAGCAAATTGGTTCAACTAAACAGGGGTTAAACCGATATCAGAAAGATTTGTAGGTGTAAAAAAGTGCCTGATCCACCGTGTGAAATGATTTGCCCCCCCCATCTACCAGACACAAACTGATAAACGGGTATTAGTCCTATCCCATGCTGCTGTCTACTTATGGGCTCCTGCTCTCCTCACTATACTTCCCTAACAAGTAACAAGTAATTATGTGATGACATTATAAATATACTTGTGTAGAGTGATTTTCCCAGTAGGGAAGAGCATTACTTTCTAATTGGATTAATTATATGATAATGTTTGATAAGGGTCAGTCTCTTGTCATTCATGTAAATAGAGAATCCTAAGAATGCTTTTCTTGCTGTCTGGTCAATGGTCCTACACTGCAGAATATATCACTGGGCTGCACACTGCAGACTAATGGGAGAGTGGATTTTATCAATTTAATTCTTCTTCAATATTTTGTCAGGGGATCTAAGATGAGGAGAATGTTTATACCACACTACCTCCATGTTGCCACTCTATTGCCCACTTCCACTTCCGAGTCTATGACCTGACTTCTGTGCCTTTATAGTGTGTTTGACATTTCCTAACAGCCTTGTATAGAACTAATACAAATTAATGGAGAGGGAAGCAAACAATACACAGTACTCATAAATGGAACTTGGAGACTTGCAAGTAGGTATTGAAGAACACAGAAATTAGTGTATTTTATACAATCCACTTAAATCTTTTCATTCCTGTGTGTTTAGCTGCCCTTTGAAGGGCTTGCTCTGTTACCTGGAAATTTCATTCTCCTCCTGCTAGCTTATTGTTTGAAATATGCCCGGTTTGTCCTTGAATACCAAGAGAGAAATTTGCAAAGGAAGCTGTGAGCTCAATTTGTCCCTCCAGTTGAAAGATATTCACAGCACTCCTCTTCTCCACTCCCTCTCTTTGCCATATTATTGACAAATATACCTACTGTACTGTATACTTGTCTGTATAAATAATTTTATCTTGCTACATGTCTGTCTTCTTCAAGACTAGACTCAATATCACAGGATCTTACTAGAATGTATTTTATGGAGAACAATACACATTGTGCTTCTAAACAACTTCATGGCTTAGCACAAGGATTCCAGAATAAATTACTGCACACTTTTAATTAGGTTGGAATGGTCACATGCACATTGGTGTAACAGTAGATTTCTCTACATGAGATTTCATACTGACAAATGTGGCAAAGTTTTATAAATGAAATACATAAAAAGTACTTGGGCTGATAGTTTTTCAGACTGATTACCTGCTAAGAAAATTATCTCAGAGTTCCACAATATTTTCTCAACTACCTTTAAGACACTCAGTTTTTCAGTTTTCTGTGGCAGGTAGTGACTGAGTATATCATCCACCCAGCCATATGCTGATTAAATGCCATTCACATAGAATTCTTGCTACTTGATGGAGCCGAGGAGCATGCTGCAGAATAATGGGTGACTCCATTTCATCAATTTCATTGTTCTCCAATATTTTGGCTGTGGATTTCAGATGAGGAGAATGTTTATACCACACTACCTCCAGGTTGCCACTCTATTGCCCCCTTCCAAGTCTTGGTGAAGTCTGCTTCTGAGTCTATGACCTGGCTTCTGTGCCTCTATAGTGTGTTTGAGATTTCCTAACAGCCTTAATTAGAACTAATACAAATGAATGAAGGGGGAAACAAACGATACACGGTACTCATAAATGGAACTTGGAGACTTGCAAGTAGTGATTGAAGAACACAGAAATGAGTGTATCCTATACAATCCACTTAAATCTTTTCATTCCTGTGTGTTTAGCTGCCCTTTGAAGGGCTTGCTCTGTTACCTGCAAATGTCATATTCTCCTCCTGCTAGCTTATTGTTTGAAATATGCCTGGTTTGTCCTTCAATACCAAGAGAGAAATTTGCAAAGGAAGCTGTGAGCTCAATTTGTCCCTCCAGTCGAAAGATATTCACAGCACTCCTCTTCTCCACTCCTTCTCTTTGCAATCTTATTGACCAATATACCTACTGTATACTTGTCAGTATAAATAATGTTATCTTGCTACATGTCTGTCTACTTCAGGACTAGACTCAATATCACAGAATCCTATTAGAATGTATTGTTCTAAACAACTTCCTGGCTTAGCAAAAGGATTCCAGAAACAATTGCTGCACACTATTAAGTAGGTTGGAATGATCACATGCATGTTGGTGTCATAGCAGATTTCTCTACAAGAGATTTCATACAGACAAATGTGGCAAAGTGTTATAAATAAAATACATAAAAAGTACTTGGGCTGATAGTTTTTCAGAATGATTACCTACTTAGCAGACTATCTCTGATTGAATGCCATTCACAAAGCAATCATCCTTGCTACTTGCTATAATGCTGTGGGAATAGCATTCAAATAGCCTATGGGTGGGTAGAGGATTAATAAATCATCCCCTTAATATTCACTGGGCTTAACAAGGCAAATTTATTTAGCTTCTTAGCAATACTGAAAACTCTAGCCAAGTAAAAACACTGCCCACGTCCAATTATCATTACTGAGGATATACAATCACTGGTATATTTGCCAGTGTAAAATGAATACTACACTTTAATAGCCAGATTTAGTTTATGGTTGTACCAAATAACAATACTCTGGACTCCCCAGTAGTTAATGAAAGTGTTAACACTGGCCAATCTTACATGCAGGTGCCAGCTCCATCTTATGGCATGTCCTAATGTGCTTTCCAGTTAGTGTAAGTCCCAATGTCCTCCACTTATATTCAGATGGTTGAGTGATTGGAGCAATGAAGCGCCTCTGCACATCACTAGAAGCTGAACGATTGCTTGTTAACAAGAGCACTCAGCAGTGCTCTGCATCAATGTGTTTATAATTCATTTCTTTCATGTTAAATGCTGTGCATCAGCTGCACAGCCCATGACAGAAGGTATACCATACATACTAATTGCAGTATGGGTTCTGGAAGCAGCAAGTTGGATGGAGGTGGTCATACATTTAAAGGGCACTTAAAAATCTGAATAATATGTACCTATATTAAAGGAGTATGGGTATAATTAATGAGTAAACAAAAAACTAGTGAGCTGAAGTCCATAGGGTTGCCACCTTTTCTTCTAAGGAAACCCGAACACTCTAGCAATGCACTGAATTTTTTTTTGGGGAGAATGAGTCGTGGCTTATTCATATAAAATAGCGCCATCCATTCATATGTAAATATCACAGTCTATTT
>NW_017306282.1:118872-137877 GCF_000935625.1 Nanorana parkeri
GGGGGGGGGCGTGCAGTAGCCCCTATCTTAATTTTGGTTGCCCCTGTCTGCATGACATCTTGTGTCCGGTTTTCAGCTGCCATGAAACCCGAACAGAGCATTCAAAAACTGTCCGGGTGAATCCTGGACAGGTGGCAACCCTAGCTGAAGAGAAAGTCGACCCTTCTTTTGATATGTCACAGATATCTTTGTGCAGCTGTTTCTTGTTTAGGGAATAGAACATTGATAAGCATGGCAAGCTAGATTAACTGGCTAGAAAGAGAACACGCATGTCAGCATGTATGTTATTGTTGTCATGTATGCATAATAGGAAATAGTGCCAATCCCACACCTGACCATTCATGGGTTCTTATGTTGCTGTATGACTACAAATCACCAAATATTCTTTTAATCTTGGTTTCCCTAACTTCACCATTAGATGTGTCCACATCTCCTATTTTTTAGCTTGCTTTCCTCTGCTGTCCTCAGACAATTTTGTAGATTGGAAGAACTGACTGTTCAATTCTGTTTAGTAAATGGATGTACAGGGGTTCAGACAGTGCTACATCCTAATATCAATAGGTAAGAAAGAACAGGAAACTGACTATTTAGGCACCACCATGACCACTCCGATTTATATTTAAAAATATATTTAATTGTGTACACTGTTTTTTCAAATGAAATAATAAAGCTAAAATCATCCACATATATAGTCTTACTTACAGAACTATGAGCTTGTAGGTCTGTCATGAACCTGCACCTCCTCAATATGATATATGGTAGATAATTAACCTAGTAGTTTATATGTAATAGCATTATTATGTAACAAGGGTTATTATACATATTTCCATGGGGAGGTGCACAACTCTTGCTCTATGTGTTTTGCGGTCACCACCGCTTCTTCAGGAGCTTATGAGCATACAGTTGTAGTTCACAGATTTCTCTTACATCATGGCTCAAAAATAAATAGAAAACAAGGTTATATCACAACACAAGTGGGAGGAGCGATGCATTGAATAAACCAGGTAAGCATCCTGGCATACTCGACAAGGATATATGTTGTTGGGGAGCTTTATGAAAGAATATAAGACTATAAATGTAGAAATCAGTTGGGCCTTCACAACCTATGTTCTTTTTTGTTTGCCTGTTTTTGTTACTGCTAGTGCATTTATTACCCATGTATGATTGCTGATGGAGTCTGGTAGTGTTTTTTTCCCTTAAGCCAAATAATACAATAATCAATGGATTTTAAAAGGAGTACCATGTTGCCTAAAGCAATCAAATTTTAGCTGTCAATTTTCAAGTGCTGATTAGGAAATGAAAGTGTACATCTATCTCACTGCTGAGCAGCACAGATCATTCCCTCTTCTTAAAGCTTGATGACTACTGTTAGCTTGTTGCCTGTACATGTGGTATGCCTATAAAGTTTGCCACGTGCATATAGCACAAGTCAAAACCTGGCCTCTGTCACTTCTGAAGACAAAAAGAAAATTAGAATTTATGTTAAGAAACAAATTAATTCAGGCCATACTAGCCCATTTTACCCTACATGCCATATCTTCCCCAGACTTAAATGTGAGCCTCACAGAAGTCAAAGGGAGGCAAATGTTGAAAATCAGTTCTTTGCATTTTCAAGGTTAAAAGGCAGGGGATTGTCAAACAACATGCTTAGGTTGCTAGGCACTACCCAATTGAAAAAAAGCAGCCCTGTAAGCAATATTGCATTTTGTATTTTGCCGCATAGGTGACACTTACAAAGAAAAAAATATATATATTCTGATAAAGTCATTTCCCTGGTTGTTTTGTTCTGTAAAAAATGGCATGGGGATCCCCCAAAATCTCTGTGTGTGATATGATGGTTTAAGGATTTTGTCACACAAATATAATATTCAGATGTTCCAGACTCTCTGTGTTTTTTTTAACTTATGGATAGAGTAAGAAATGGTTACAACCTGTATCACAACTAATTTAATATTTTAATTTTTTGTTGTTGTCGTTGTCTGTGTCCCATTGAAAGACTGTGTCCCAGACACACAACAGGAAGTGGGAAAACGCAAAGTGGGAAAATGGATGCAAGGGAATCCCCTCTGCACATTTGTCACCACAACAGTTTTCCCCATTGCAAGATTTCCCTTCCTTTCTTTGTATTTGTGTTAACAATAACCAATGGAACAAATAGAGGAGGAGAATATCCCTAGAGTCAACACAGGCAAAAAAAGGTTTCAACACTTACACACACTTTCTAAAAAGAAGGTTTTGGTTCTACATCCACTAATGATAGATAGATAGATAGATAGATAGATAGATAGATAGATAGATAGAACATTGCAAACTAATGTGGCCCATTGCAAACAATTACCAATAATGCACTTCCTGGCCTCTGAACCGTGGTCAGATGGCTAAAGGTGCCCATACACTGCACGATTATCGTACGATAATCGTATGCGATCGGTTTTTCGTACGATAATCGAGCAGTGTGAACGGAGACCGTTTCTACTGTACAGTCGCACGTCTTCTGTCGAACCAGAGTAGAGTGTATGGCCACCTTTATAAGGGTCAATAATTGGGTTTTTTAATGTTCCAGCCCTCTCCCTTTTAAAGGCACTGCTCCCAGTAGCCTGTGTGTTGGAGGAGACATGGAATTGATAGGGACAGATAACAAGTGTTTGAAGGAGACATGGAATCGATAGGGACAGATAATAAGTGTTTGCAGGTAAGAATAGTTGCTGCTGCTGAAAACAGCTTTATTTAGAGTCAGTCATATACCCGCTCATTGTGTGTTCGAGGGACCTGGAGCAGATAAGGAGAGATCAAAGAGTGTTTACATCAGGGGCGTATCTGCTGCGAGGCAAACAAGGCGTTTGCCTGGAGCGGCAGATTCGCGGAGGGCGGCGATAAGCTGCACATCATTGCCTAGGGCAGCAGCAAAGGTAAATACACCGCTGGTTTACATAGAAATATAGTTGTTGCTATACTACGATTATACCAGTGGTTCTCCACCTTACTAGGAGCGGGACCCCTTGGTAACATTTGCCAAGTTGTGGTGACCTCCAACGGTAAAATGTAGGGATGACATGGCTGCTGCAGCGGCACCTGGCAGTGCGGCGGGAGAACTGACAATGCTGAGCTAGGTGGAGGCTGAGGAGCCTCTCACCTAGCGCAGCAGAAGGCACGCAGCGACCCACAGGTTGAGAACCACTGCTTTAAGGAGACAACAAAGCCTCTATTCCCATGGCAGTGTCACCGTGGGGTCACAGTGAAACACTCACATTAATAATGTGTCGTTTAAGCACAATGTTGAAGAGAAAGTTACACTCAGTCCTAATTAACTGTTTGAAGGTCCCCAGAATTAGCATATAAATGAAGCTCAAAACTGTGCGGCAGTCAGTAATATCTCTGAAGTGGTCAGCAGGGCTGTCTTTAACATTCATTGGACCCTGGGCAAACATTTTCCTTGGCCCCCCACCCCTACATGCCACGCCACGTTGCCTACCCGCAACACCCCGCCCTGCCAAGCCACCTACCTGCCCTGCTCCCACCATGCAAGTTTGCTCTCCACCCCAGCATACCAAAAAAAAGGGAGATGCCATGTGGCATGCAGCAGGTGCGAAGCAACACTATGCAATGTCAAACGCATAATAAACAGAATAGTGCTTCTTGTGCAGGGGTGGACTAACTACACATGTACTGTACCACCCTCCACCCTGTTCTATGCCATCCGTTTCCTGTGTACTGTACCACCCTTCCCCCTGTACTGTACCCCCCCATACTGTGCCACACCCCCACTATTCTACCCTTTACTACCCCCGTACTGTGCCCCCCCCTGTACTGCACCACCCTCCACCCTGTACTGTGCCATCCTTCCCACACTGTCCTGTCCCATTCTTCCCCCATACTGTGCCATCCCTCTCCCGCTGCAATATACAGTACTGCTCCTGAAAACTACTATATGTACAGTCAGTCATATACTGTTGTAATATTCAGAGCAGTTCTGATCGATAGCCAGCCGTGTTAATAAAATAAAAGTCTTTATTTTTCTCAGAAATGTTGCTTAAAAACGCGCAAAATCCATGTTGGTCAGTGTGAATGGGGTTTCAGCCATATCCTGCTCCAAACACACCTCACAGACAATGCAGGCTGGCTTCCTGTGCAGTTTGAGCACTCCCAGCAGGTGGGTTAACCAGGCCTGAATGCCTCTAGCCAGAGTTGGAGGCTCTTTCCCACCCAATATCTCTCCGAGCCTCCATGTTCCGGGTCCCATTTCAGTACTACCAATCTTGGGAAGATTGCATAGCAGTTTCCCTTCAAAAAAACTCACCCCGGAAACCCCTCACCCTGCATTGGTGAAAACCTCTGACTAAACCTTTTTTTTCTTCTCCTTCATCCCTTTAAAAGAGTTGCAACCTAAATAGCCGGGAAATATATCATCCGTCCAGGGCGCATTCCTGGCATCCTGTACACTGTATACAGTCAGTGTGTGTTGGAGATGTGAGCAGATAGGAATAGATTATCAGGTCTGGCAGGCCAACAGAGAGAGGCATAGGTTCTGAAGATGCAGCTTGCAGGGGGGAAAGCAAGTTCTGTATCTGCAAATGAAAAAAATTAGCAAAACCATATGATTTACTCTTTGGAATGGACTATTTTGTATCCAGGCTGGACCACTGACCATAACATGCACAGTATGATCTAATGTGTATTTCAAGCTAAAACCTGCCTGCTCTCTGCCTTTGAAATACAGCCTACTAAAAGGTTTTACACAATGTGCATCAAGTCTGTACAATTTCTGTTTTTTACTGTGAAATGATACACTCTAATGTTGATTAATTGATTAACCACTTGCTGACCGCGGTGTTTACACCCCCTTCCTGGCCAGGCCATTTTTCAGTATTCAGCGCTGTGGTACTTTGACTGACGTTTATTCCGTCATGCAATGCTGTACTGAAATTAATTTTATGCCATTTTTTGGGGACAGACAGAGCTTTCTTTTGGTGGTATTTAATCACCAATGCGGTTTTTATTTTTTACTATATTAAGGAAAAAAGTACAGAATATTTTTTTTAAAAAACAGTGTTCCCTTTATTATGTTAGGAAACATTTATTGTTACCCAATTTTTTGGTAAAATATAAAAGACGGGGTCACATCGTGTAAATAGACCCCAAACATCTGAAGTCTTAGAAATGCACGCGCCCGCAAAATCGCAAAAAAAATGACCATAGCCAAAATTGGCCATAGGTGACGCTTTAAAAGATTTTACCGCTCATCAGTTTAGTGTTATCAGTGATTCATGGCCCTAGAAATATTGCTCTCACTGCGACGTTCGCGGCGATATGTAACATGTGCGACGTAATTGGCACAATCATCGTTTTTGCGTGTAGGTGCACCTAATGCATTTTTGAACATCTATGTGGGGGTGGGGGACTTAAAAAAAATTTGTGGGTTTTTTTTGTGTGTGTAAATTTTATTTATTTTGTTACCAATTTGAACTTTATTGTATTGATACGAATCCCCCTATGTGATATCAAATTAAGGTGACAGGTCCCCTTTATGGAGACATCAGGTGTCTCTAAGACCCCTAATGTCACCTAGGAACCCCCAGAGAAGCTGATGAAGCAGAGACCTGCTTCATCAGCCTCTCTCCGGTTTTTGTACGGGAGAGTGACAGGTGAATGCGGAAGTGATGTAGTAAACATAATTTCCTGCATTCAGAGCCGGGGAGGAGAGCAGGGGGAGATCGTGTACTGAACTCCCTCCGTTCTCCGTGCACAGAGCACATAGAGCCACACTGCTGGTCCTGCATCCGACACCCGGGATCGCAGGGACGGTGGGAACGGCAACCACCGGAAGACGTAAGGAGGGGGGGAGCCACAGAGACTAGCATCATATAAGTCATTGGGCGTCTTTACAGACGCCGGACCACTTGTATGTAAACGGCCATCGCTGGCTGTTTGAAATTATGACGGTTTCCCACTGGGGGGTGCGCGCGAGTGGGCACGGGCCTGAAGGACGTCTAAAAACTCCCATCCGCATCCAGAAAACTCCCATCCGGCCGTTTTTCAACGTTCGGCGGACGGGAGGTGGTTAAAAGTGTTCTGGTGTCTCCCTCTCAAACTTCAGCCTAGTAAAAGTGCCTACATAGTGTGCATGGAGTCGGTACAATGTTTCTGTCTTTTTTGTGTGAAATAGTATAATCTAAAAAAAATGTCTTCATTACAACTTGCCTCATCTCCTTTTTGGCAAAGGAGGCAGAAAATGGTGCATTAGCCGCACTCTAAAAGAAAGTTGCTGCTATGCGAACTTGAGAAATGAGGAGGATGTGCCTTTTGCTGCCAACTTGTCTTGTTGAGGTGCTGCTCCCATGGAGTCATGTGTCTCCTCATGCATATGTTACTTAAATGGCTGTTACTTTTACTACATCTTTTCAGAAGCTGCACACAGCGCACCGGTTTAAATAGTAACCCACACGTTCTGTATGCATATAATGACAGCGTGAGAGCCGGGACGCTGCGCTTGTCGGTGAATCAGATCAGGTGAGTATTAAAAAAAAAAAAAGTTTTATTTTATGTTCCCGGGACATTTAAAAATGCCCCGGTAACATAAAATAATAAAACATTTAAAATTGTATTTTAAAAAATGTCACCTTACCTTAGCCTGGTACCATCAGACCCCTAACACTATAGTAACTTCCCTTGAGCTAGGGCTGGGATACATGATGTGGAACGACTTCCTAGCGCACTGAGTGTGTAGGAAGTCGCCTGACTGACCGAATCCCATACAGCCTACTAAATTAGTTCCGCAGCTGCCGTCCAAAGCCACCATAGCCTCTTGATTGTGATACCGACTTAAAGTTGTCCTGTTCACTCAGTGTCCCAGGACTTTAACTTTTGCCTCAACAAAACACTTCAGGCGTAATTCATACCCTTTAACCGTTTCCAGCAGCTTTCCACACACCTTGTGTGCCTGGCTCTCTCTGCCTGTCTAATCCTCCAGCCTCCCTGGCTGTTCTGTGTTTGGCTCCACCACACCACCTGGCTTGGCCCTCATGTGCCTCCAGCACACTCCACCTCTCCTGAGCTCTGGCCTGTCTCTTTAATGAAGCTGCTCTCAGCCACCTGATCAGCCCAGACTGGTCGTTGGCAACACCTGGCTCAAGGACTGGAGATTTTATCCCACCCAGAGCTCTAAGGCCTGGTTTACACCTGAACGTTTTGTAGCGCGTTCAACGCTCGACGAACGCTCTACAAAACGCTCTACAAAACGCTCAAACATGAAAATCCCATTGTTTTCTATGGATATGGTTCACACCTTGCCGTATTTCAGCCCGTCTTAACGCGCTACAAATCGGCTTACGCATCCCTGCCAAGCAAATCCAGACACATTCGCTCATCCCTAGATATGAATTCTGGAGAGTGCACCATGTGGAACTGTTGGCTGTTATGGTTATTACCCACTGATTATTACAAATGTCTACTGCAATTAATCAGTAAGTGTTGATGCTATTAATCGATGGACTGTCATGAGTACATTTTTTTAACAGGTATGTATTTATTGGTTTTAATACATAAAACAATACAAGCAGTACCTTAATTCAACTTGGCATCAGCCTCTTCCAGTCTTTGTACAGCAGAGCTCAGGTCGAGAGAGGGGCAGGCAGAAATGGAATTCTAATTAGTTGCACTGCAGTGCTCATGTGATAACAAGGGTTATTCTGATAGGAGGAGAGAGCACAGTGACAGATTAATAAGCTCATCAGTCTGCTGCTTCTCACTATACTGACCAGTCACAGGCTGATGGAAGGACAAGACCTGTAAGTACAACTGCAGCAGAGAAATTCAGGCCTCCTGTTGTGCTGGACAGGACCTTGTTGTGTAGCAGAACTGTGTAAATCTCAGAACTGGGCGGACTGAATTACAAATCTTTGGCAGGTAAAACAGCTCCCATGTAAGTATTTTATATGTACAGTTCATTGCCTGGAGCTCAGCTTTAAGAGTCAGGGATAGGTTTTATGTTGCTGCAGAACCACTTTCAAGCAGCAGGAGGGGAAATACAGTATTTGAATCAAGCTAAGTAATGTATCTACACCAGTGGTGGGCCAACTCTGGTCCTCCAGCTGTTGTGGAACTGTGCGGTATTGATGTCTAAAGAGCAAATGCAACCACCCTATGGATATTTCCATTTTTAGGATAGTGTGCAGAAAGATTAGAACTTTTGTGAGGCTTTTACTGCTCTGACCCAGCTGGGGATATTTCCCCCCACTTCTTGTCCTCATGACACAAAAGTACAAGCATTGAGAAGGTTGGATTTGAGAGACAGAATTAAAGTGTCAAACCCGCAAAGGCTAATGTCATTCATAACGCAGGCATATACGCATTTGTGCTTCCAGTCAAGCCTTGAGGGATACGGTAGGTTAAAACCTGAAGTGGATATTTTAAGGGAGAGTACATATATTATTCTGCAGATAAAACATGAATATAGGTGCTTCTATCATGGTTTGCAAAGCATGCTTGTTGGGAACCTGTGTATAACTGACTAAGCCCCTGGTCTAGTCTGAGCTTGAAAATAGGCTGTCCCTCCTCTGACTCATGGTCATACATGTGTAATCTGATCTCCCTGGCTATTTAACCACTTCAAGATAAGGTGTTTACACCCCCTTCCTGCCCAGGCCATTTTTCCGTATTCAGCGCTGCGGTACTTTGACTGACATTTATTCCGTCACGCAGCGCTACTTGTATGTATGGATGGGGACTTTAAAAAATGTTTTTTTTTAATTCTTTTTTATGTGTGACTTTAAATTTGGGGGGTGGGGGGGGGACGACTTACATTTTTTTTTCCACTAAACTTTATTGCTATCACATACGGGGAACCTGCCCGGAGGCAGGTAAATCTACACCATTATGCCAAAAGTATTGGGATGCCTTTACACGCACATGAACTTTAATGGCATCCCAATCTTAGTCCGTAGGGTTCAATGTTGGGTTGGCCCACCCTTTGCCACTATAACAGCTTCAACTCTTCTGGAAAGGCGTCCACAGGGTCTAGGATTGTGTGTCTATGGGAATGTTTGACCATTCTTCCAGATGCACATTTGTGAGGTCAGGTACTGATGTTGGAGAAGGCCGGGCTCGCAGTCTCCGCTCTAATTCATCCCAAAGGTGTTCTATCGGGTTGAGGTCAGGACTCTGTGCAGGCCAGTCAAGTTCCTCCACCTCCAACTCGCTCATCCATGTCTTTATGGACCTTGCTTTGTGCACAGGTGCGCAGTCATGTGGGAACAGGAAGGGGCCATCTCCAAACTGTTCCCACAAAGTTGGGAGAATGAAATGGTCCAAAATGTCTTGGTATGCTGATGCCTTAAGAGTTCCCTTCACAGGAACTAAGGGGCCAAGCCCAACCCCTGAAAAACAACCCCACACCATAATCCCCCCTCCACCAAACTTTACGCTTGGCACAATGCAGTCAGGCAAGTACCCAGACACGTCCATAACAGAGAAGCGCGATTCGTCACTCCAGAGAACACGTCTCCACTTCTCTAGAGTCCAGTGGCGGTGTCCAGTGTCCAGCGCGTTCTGCCATTTTGGAGTATATCCTGGTATACACCAAGATGGCAGCACCCAAATATGTGAGTGCCGCCATCTTGGTGTGTACCAACATATTCTCTAGAATGGCGGTGCTCATGCGCAGAAGACGCTGGCAGAACACGAACGTCACCCATGACGTGGTGTCATGTGACGTTATGCACCCCGCCTCCAAGATGGTGGCGGGCATGCGCAGAATGCTTTCTGATGACGAATTTTTATATGCCTGAATATCGTTTTAGTATATGCGGGCATACAAACAATTTCGGATTCGGACGAAACGACGAATCAACGGAATTTCGTTGATTTTGCAGGTTCATCTGAACCCGAATGCTCACGTCTAAAAGGTGCCCATACACCTTATGATTATCGCACAAAACTTTTCCTCCGATGATCGAATAGTCGTACGATTTTCGTACAGCAGCCTCATCCTGCCCCGATGATCGCAAGATTAATTCAGCCGTAATTAACGAAAAGCATATGGACGAAATGCAGTAATTGATTTGCCGTATTTTCGTTAGCGCAGTGTAGATCGTACGACTTTTGACGGATGCAAACGCCCGCAACCTTGCGACAATCGTACGATCTAGCAAAGTTTTCAAACATGCTTGACCGTCAAAAGCCGTACGATTGTACAGTAATGTCGGTCGGACACTGCAATGCACACATACGATTATCGGACGAAAAGTCGGTCGCATACGAAAATCGCCCGATAATCGTAAGGTGTATGGGCACCTTAATTCCCATGATTTATCAACATTTTATGTCAGCGGTTCTCAACCTGTGGGTCGCGACCCCGACGGGGGTCGAATGACAATTTGCCAGGGGTCGCCGGGAGTCTCCAGCTATTAGATAGCGGCTCCCGGCCGCCCAGGAGAGAAACACATTCTCCCAGAAAGGTTTACTCTGCTCGAGCAGAGTAAACCTTTCCCTGCGATCGTTTTAAAAAAAAATTCTGACATCGGGAGCAGCAAGTCAGAAAAAAAACCCCACCATTGGAATGCATAGCTAGATTCCTATTGGCTACTTCACTTTGCAATAGAAAACTAGCTATTGCACCCGCCCACTGCTGCTGTCAAACAGCAGAGGGGGACATGCAGTTCTCCATCAGGTCCCCATCTAGTGATTGACAACAGCAGAGGGCGGGTGCAATAGCTAGTCTGCTATTGGCTATTGCAAAGTGAATAGCCAATAGGAATCTAGCTATGCATTCCAATGGTGGTTTTTGTTTTTCCTATTCTGACGGCATACGGCACAATAAGGCTGTGACTGTTTAATAATCAATATGTGCTTTACAGCAGAGCTTACAATCTACATATAAAAGTGAGTTGTAATTAAGAATAAAAAATGGTTGGAGTTTTCCTTTGAAAAAAAAATTACTACTTTTTGCTTCTCATCCCTTGCTGACCCTGGCTTCTTTTTGCTCTTCCATCACTTTCAGTACAATGTAGCTGCCGCTATCATTTAATAAATGCAATATGCTTGTGTGGCAAACAATCAGGGTTACTAGCATGCAATGTTATTGTCAACATACACTGAGTGGCCAGATTATTATGACCACCTGACATTTGTAGGCAAATTAGCTATAATTTTGCGCTGAAGTTGCTAGGAGGGCCAGACCATTATAAATAGGGAAGCAGGTTGTTTCCCACGACAGTAGAAGTGATTTTTAGATACGGGTAAACATCGCGATTTAACAGCCTTTGAACGTGGGATGATTGTTGGCGCTCTGAGCCATGGAGCGAGTATCAGCAAAACAGCAGTATTCGTTAAATGTTCAAGAGCAGCTGTTAAAGTGTTTAAAGGCTGGACTGTCAGCCGAAAATCTGGGTCTGAACGTGCGAATTGTGGCCGTCAGCGACTAGTCAATGTTAGGGCAGAACGGAGAGTGGCAAGACTGGTACAAGACAACAGAAGGGCAACAGTGCAGTGTCAGATTCCTCGCATCACCTTTCAACATCTCGTGGAGTCACGAGGCGGCCCAACAAAGTCATCTCGTGGAGTCACGAGGCAGTCCAACGAAGTACTGATGGGGTGGTCATAATAATCTGGCCACTCAGTGTATACAACATGTATAAGGCTGTATACCATGTTTATCTCTGCAACTCTACTAAGCGGAAAGACATAAAACAGTGGTTCTCAACCTTTCTAGGGCCGGGACCCCTTGGTAACATTTGCCAAGTTGTGGTGACCCCCAACGGTAAAATTTAGGGATGACGCGGCTGCTGCAGCGACATCTGGCAGCGTGGCGGGAGAACTGACACTGCTGCGCTCTGAGAGGGCTGAGGAGGACTCTCACCTAGCACAGCAGAAATCACACAGCGACCTACAGGTTGAGAACCACTGCTGTAACAGCTAAAATGGCAAACCATATAACACAAGCCGAGGGTGTCAGTTTTTATTATTAATAATAATGATAATAAAAGGTTTGTTTTCTTTTGGAAAAAAAATACTATTTTTATTATTTTTGAAAAAAAAATTACTATTGTTATTATCTACATATAAAAATGGGTTGTAATTATTATTAATAATAAAGGTTTTAGTTTTCTTTTGAAAAAAAAAATTATAGTAATTTTATTTCAAAAGAAAAAACGCAAACTTTTTTAAAATTATTATATACAACCCATTTTTATATGTAGATTTTATAGGTAGATGATAAAAGTAGCTATATCAGGGCAGTGGGCAAAAAAGGGGAACGGGTAGATTGGGAAAGTGGGGCAGGACAGGGTGAGTCCTGGGGGAGAGTAGGAGGCGTATAGGGTGAGTAATATCTGTGAAACTGCCATGCCAAGACAGGATTGTAACAGTTGTAAAACACAGCAGCAGATTCCTTCATTTCTGATTAGAGCATTCAGAGATTCTGTTTAACAATGCAAAAAACTACTTTTTTTGTCCATTCTTCCTGTAGATGGCACTCTAAATTCCTGATTGCGGGTGTTTAGCAATTTCCTGTACAAATAGGCAATGTATACACATGTGATATTTCTATGAACTGAATGTTTTGATGAGAAAATAATTGTAGGATAAAATAACAGAGTTCTGCAGCCTGGTGTAAATCCCTCTGGGTGAGTTTGCTTGAAGATGCACAATTCTCTACAGTATTACCAGATTAAATAAACAGACCATGGCACTGCATGATTAAATATAATTTATTAAGACATTCAGCTATGTCTGTCAGTCTACATCCAAACGTACCACAAATAAAAAAAATGTAACCAAAAAACAAAAAGCAAAATTAAACCATTACCCAGAAACGTCACATCTTCCATCAGAATGATTCGCCTTTCCGCTTTTTCCCTTTCCGGCCAAATGTGCACAAAGTATAAATTCATGGTTTTTCTAGTTTTTTTTTTATTTTATATCAAAATTCACATTAAAAAATTGCCTTTTTGTATTTTATTTTCATCCACCTAAAGCCATGTCAATGTAAAAAATTAACACAACGTTTTTAGGGCCAAAAAAAAAAAATAAAAGATAAAAAAACTTATACACATCAAAGTGCTATGTCTACTAAAAGCCTTAGTATGGCATTTGCGGAATTTGATCATACACAAGAAATATGTACTCATTTCCAAAAAGTGCAAATATTGCCATTAACACTGTAGGTTTTCTTTTTTTATATATATATATATATTTGAGAGCGCAGTATGGAGGTTCTTCAGCCCCATCTGTGCAGTGAAGTTCATCCCACGACAAGTGATCACCTAAACTTCATATATACTTCATATACGGGCTGATCAGAACGTCGGCACAATACCACAGCAAGAAACAGAAAGAAAAAGGAGAGAAAGAAAAAAAGAAAGCATCCACCTAATTTGGAGGTCACTGATGTCCCGCCCCCTTTCATTCCCCTGACTGTGTTTACTTTGAGCGCAAGCAAGTGAGCATGCAAGCGTGCAGCATCGTCTCCAAATAATCACACAGCTGGAACATTACCCCCATGCTTCAATCAATCCTGGATCAGTTTTTTTTATGCCAGGCCTGAACAAATCCTGGGGGGTTTGTCCCCCGATTTTTGTCAGCTGGCCTTTAGATTAGACTAACTGGTTCTTGACTTGTCCGTGGCTGGTCTATGTAAACAGTAATGATATCACATCCTAGGAGGCTGGAAAAATAAAGCTGGAAACCCCTTAGCAGGATATTACCCACTGAGAAAAGAAACAAAAATTACACCAAAAGAATTCCCACAATCAAAAGCACCCAGCAAGTGAAGCCGTTATCTGTATCCATCGGCAGTGGCTAGAAAGAATAATTTTGTTAGGATTCAAATTCGGCACTGGAACAGAAGAAAAAAAAACAAATCCACATGGGAAAATGTTGCATACACATTGATGAGTGTCAGTGCTAAACGTCTCTCCAGGAGTTGCAGAATGCTGCATGTGGTAAGGATGGGGTTTGGCTTTGTAATGAAAAAGTTCCAGCAGGCAAAAAGGAGGATCAGATTCCTTTGAGTGGGGAATGCTCCTCATGTAAGTCCTCAGCTTGCATTTGGCTTGCCACACCCCCAAGGAACTCACTTCTATTCAGTCCTTCACAATTGGCACACAGAGGCTCCCCTGTCTGTTCTGAATTAGTCCCCGCAAAGCCCACTGATTGTATGTCTTTTGCAAGCTCTGGTTCCACTGTGCCCTGCTTTGGCTCATTTCCTGGGGGAGGTGCCACTTCCTGCGCCCCTGGCAGTCCTGCTGGTTGTGGGTTAAGGTTGTTGGCATCAGAAAGAGGACTGGGAGATGGATCAGGATCACCTCCTGCCTGCTGAGACAGGGACTTTAATTGGCAATGACACAATGGACAGGTCTCTTGTACGTACAGCCATTTTTTAAGGCATCCAGCGTGGAAAAAATGGCTGCAAGGAGTGATGACTGCCGAATTCATGTCCTACACAAGAAAGAAAAAAAAAAGTAAATTAAAATGGACTTGACATATAAAAGTGGTTCCATAAATCTGACCAAGTGAACTAAATTTACTAAGGATACAGTAAATGAACTATAGTAAAGCAGAACTCAATTTGAAGGAATACCATTGCTAGGCCATCAGTTTGGGCAAATGATTGCTGGACATGCAATACCATTATAGACAGAAGAGCTCGTCCAGTTTTCCCCCCACACATAGTAGTACACTGTCTCTCATTATAAATAAAAAGCGTTATATAGCCCCTCTTGTGCTTTATGTAAAGTTTTGTTTAGGCTACAATGGGGAAGGATTAAGACCACTGTCTTGTTTTAACGGATATCAGGGACTGTTAGAGAAACATTACAGTGACAATGGATCCCCAGACGGGAAGTAAAGGAAAATCTCCAACAGGGACACAAGGAAATAAAAAAGCTGACAGGGTACTAGTAATCCACTCTCTTCTTTTTCTTGTAGTCCATCGATGGACACAGGAATTCTATACCCCGAGTTATACTGACACCTGACGGAGGATGGGGCACTGGTAGTTGTAAACCAACTTCCATATAACCCCTCCTCTACCCAGCAGGTCTCAGTGTTGTGAGAAAGCAATACATAGGGCCAGGCAAAAATAAAAACAAAGAGGGTTGGGACCTCTATGCAGCAATGGACTACAAGAAAAAGATTTACAACAAATACAAAAATCATATTTTCTTAACCATTTATTGAGGGACACAGGAATTCCAAAAGCAGCCTGAGGAGTGGGCAACATGAACGGATAGGACCAAATCAATTTTAAAAGGACTATCATATGTCACAGGTATCTGAACCAAAACCCAAATCAAGATACATAGACAATGAGAGAAACCCTCATCAAGACAGAGGAACTGCTATGACCAAGGGGAGGACAGAGATCAACCTGATGTTCCAGCGCAGGACAAAGAAAACCAGTGTGATGGATGACATGTGAAAAACACTCCCCACCTGGTAGCAAATGGAACAGATGTCGTTGTGTTGCTCCAGTTGTTCATTGGTGGCGACAGGTAAGGATTTGATCTTATTTACAGCATCCCTGCGAAGAAGGAAGCTCTTCCAGCCAAGCTGTGCCCGCAGCCAAACGTTGTAGTACGTGTGTATGAAGATGATCATGGAACCCATCACGGTCCACTCGCCAAACACTGTTTCGGAGACTCCATAACCCACAACACACAGTGCCACCAGGAACTCCAGCAGGCGGTACGTGCCATTCACATAGTAAATGACATCGTCCATGTTCTCCACAGGCTCCTTGCGGAACTCCTCAATCATGAATAAGACGTAGATGAAAAGAGTGCCGAGGACCTGATAATGAAAGGAGGAAGGTTAAGGTATGACAGTGTAAAAAAAAAAAAAAAAAAGATATAACGATACACAAACGTTAATGAGAAACACTAAAAAGGAGGGGAACTATGAGGTGAGTGATTTTCACTCATCCTCATAGTTCGAGCCGACGTGTGACATTGAAACTGTCACACGTCGGCTCAATAGATTGGGTAGTGAGCGAACACATAACGTCGCTCGTTCACTTCTCGATCATCTCTCTGTAAGGAGCTGAGACTGTCACTCATGGCTCCCTGCAGGGATTCCCGCCCCCCTTCCCCGCTCCGATCCTCCAGCGCTGGAGGGAGCGGGTACAGCTGGCTCTGCCTCTAGATAAGACAAAGCCAGCTGGGTGGATGCAGACAGTAATGTCGGGATCCGTCCCGGCTGCAGCGGTCTCAGTATACCGCGAGCTGTAGCTCGCAGTATACTGAGCTTTGGGTCACGGGAGGATGCTAGTTTATGTCCTCCAGTGACCCTGAGGAGAACTATGGGGGAAAACACTTACCCCATAGTTCTCCTTTAAAATTCTTCTCTAACGACTACACAACCTGATAAGCCCCTGTCAAAATTCAACCTTGAATTAAGCCCTGAAGTAAGAGCTGGCTTGATGGCTACTGTCTCACCTATGGAAAAGGCACTTCAGAAGATATCTGGTAAAATTCACTGTACCTGAAGAGAAGTGAGTATACTGCTGGATATGATGATCAGGAGCCAGAAATCCATGTGGAAGAACTGACAGATCATATAGGCCATGTACGAAGGGAAAACCAGCAGGAACAAGCATAAGCTGACAGCACGGAAATGCTTCCACCGACTCCTATGAGGGGGGAAAAAGTAAAAGTAAAATTATAATTCAGTGTTGAGAAATGCCTGGTGCCCAAAGAAAGCGTCAAACACCACTCACTTGTCTCGTGAAGCTCCCAGAGCAAGGACAATGGGGTCAGCTATCTCCAGCATAGACTGCAATATGGAAGCCACCACAATGAAAAGAATGATGCTGAGCAGGAAAGCTCGATGGACCACTTGTAACTCAATCAATCCCGTCTGCACGGCCAGAATCAGCAAAGTCACCCCTTCTGTCATTCCTCTGCAAAGGAAGAGAGACATACATTTAATCATATGTTCTTATGACTAATATTTCACACCTCAATCAAAGCCAACTTCTTTGGTTCTGTACTTCAGATGAGTCAGAAAGAAAACAATTTTCGACATTTGGCAAAATTTAATTGCGCAGCCCGTTAAATGCCCAGATCTGTGGCTAGAGGGCTTATGGAGCAAAAACCTATTCATTTGGTTAGTTAAAAGAAAAGCTCAGTCACCACACCTATCAAGTACACAGATTGACTGCAAATTCAACACAAAGACTCACGACAAACTAAATACAACCAATCACATTTAGGCATGAAAATAAAACTGGCAAAGTACACTACGTGGTTTCATAGATCAAATTCTGATTTTCTTAAAGTTAAAGCCGCCTGTTACAACAAGCAATTTTGTGCATTTTTCGAAGCTGGCTTCCCTTGGTTATGAAAGGCTCAAGTTCAATTACTTTTGGCGTAAACCCTGCACACCCATCTTCCCCAAGTCCAGTTGAACATCCCTTACTGGCTACCGAGGTGCTCTCACTGGAAATGGGGGTAACAGGTGGGAGGGCCTAACCCTAACCAGGGATGCCAAGGCGTTAATCATAAAGAGAAACTAGTCTATGGAGGGCACATAGGAGGTTTTTCTAAGTCGATAGAAGAAATAGACACATTGTGGCACACTAAAGGCGAGCCTTGCGTATACGAGCTGGGAATCCAAAGACTTTCTATTTCTGCAAAGTATAGGATACATGACCGTGTTGTCACCTGTTCATAGCGGGGTCATTCATGAAAGCACGATATCCCTGCAGGTAGAACTTGCAGAGGGTCAAAACCCCAAGAGCCATAAAGGACACTGTGAAGACCAAACCCAGGAGAGAGTATGGAGTGCTACAGCACTCTGCAATGCTGCAGAAACAAAAGAAGAAACATTATGAAGCATATTAGTACAAAATAAAGCAAAAATAGAAATACAGCATTGTACATTTCACAATCAAAAGGTGGAATGGCATGTGCGCATTTTAGATATTCTTTCCACTCTAAAGTGAACCTGTGATGACAGAAATATGGAAGCTGCCTTTGCGGACTCAAAGTGGCATGACCCAGAGCTTATATTATTCGCTACCTAAATGAGTCACAGCATACAGAATCAGAGTTCAGATTTTATGTTTACTCCAAAAAAAGGTTTACCAAGTAGTAACTAGGGTCAGGATGACAGATGAAACAAAATTAGCAACAGCGGCTCCCATGTTTTTATGATCACAAAAATGTATTTAAAAGAAAAAAAAAAAGGGATGCATCACCCTAAAATGATATTCAAGTTCAGAACAGATTCACGAGGACTGAAAAAAAGATTCAACATTCTGATGCGTCTCAGGGAGTTCCGGACTCATCCCACAGATACTGACTTTCACTGTTGCTTTCTCCAATGTACTGCCCTGCAGCAATGTGACACAGTGTAATGAACGATGGAAGTCTCTGAGGCCTGGAACGTAACTGCAGATATCTCACTACAGCCACGACCAAGAGAGATAGAAGTGGGTAGTTTTGCCCATTAACCTCTACCTAAAACTGAGATATCCGATATGGATAGACATTTTAAATGTGTATTTACCGGTTTTCATGGGAGTTCAGCTTTAAAGGTGACACTAAACTCAGGAGTTAAATCTTAAAAATGCATTCAAGTACCTTAACTATTACCAAAAATGTCTCTTATTTGTGTATCATTTGGATGTAAATGGTAAAATCATCTCTGAATTGGTGCTGAAACTGTCCTTCCTTCTGGAGGGTGACTACTTTTGTTCCTCATGGTCCCTGTGTGTGTTGTAAAGTAGCCACCGCTCCAAGCTCACTCCTGTGATGGACTACAATTTCAATACAAATTAGTAAACTAAACATGAGATAAGCCCAACTAACTTTTAGTTTAAATCTGCTAAATACATTCCAGGTGCATCAAAACAAATGGTGCTTAAAGTCATACCGTTCATTTTCTATAGAAAGCAGCCTGAGTGGAAAAGCCTACCCCACTCCCTTCCCAGCATGCTGTAGAGAAGTACACTTGCACTTTGTGTGGAAGCAGTGGTCTCTCTGCAGACATCCACCCCCCCTCCCCCCCCCC
>NW_017306282.1:138459-163092 GCF_000935625.1 Nanorana parkeri
ATGAGCTTTGTAGATAGAAGAGCTGCAGGTCTGACTCAGCAGGGCATGTGTTGGACCTATGCAGGGCGACCACTGCTTCCACACAGAGGGAGAAGGTCCTTTTGCTCAGCATGCTGGCAGAAGTCAAGCTTTTCAGTTCAGGTTGTGACTTTTTTTTTTTTATAGTAAATGAACAGTAAGACTTTGCATGAGTTCTGTTTTGATGCGCCTACTTAGCCGATTTAAAATAAAGGTTCAGTTGGGCTTTAATAATCTGGAAACTGCCAACTTGAAGAACATTGCTTCAAGAATCGTTCTATTCTGTCCACAGTAAGCTGGTCACGTAGCGCACGGACCACATGGAAACCAATGCTGTTTACCAGCTCCGAAGGAGGACAACACCAAAGACTTGGCATTCATCACAGAGATTGACTGATGGGGAATCGCCAGATAAGAACATATGTGATGTGCCCCAGCTTTCCAGGAAAAAAAAAAACTTTGAAGGAAAATGAATCATGATGTGATCAATCAAGAGCAAAATATTCTACTGACTGCACATGAACTAGGAACTCAAAGATAATCTGTTTTTCTTCTTTCAGTATATATCTTGTCTCTTACTTAGGATCATTCTGCTTTTTGCTCAGTTAACCCCTTCTTCTCAGAAACCTGGATATTTCCATACAACGACTTCTAAACTATCCATGAAATCAGATTGGGTCATACTAAAAGGCACGTTAAATTGAGATATATGTTGTCAACTTTACCATTGTCTGTTAATTGCATGGGACAGCCAAAGCAACAAAAGGTATTTCCTGAATGATAGTTCATTATTGTTGCTCTTTTGTCCGGCTCCATCAACAGAATTTGCTGAGAACAATACTCTCAACATGGCTGGACCAGAAACTATTGTGAGCTCTTCTAAAAACATTTTATGGCAAGTTTTGATAAACTCCCCTTGTGAAGGCAATAAGGAGATCGAGTACTTGTCCGCCCCCTTGTGAAGGCAATAAGTAGGGATGCACCAATATTTTTTTTCCGGTACTCGCCTAACCAAATACTGAGTACCAGAAGTCCCATTCAGGAAGCCAGGCAGCGTGTAATGACTCGCCACCTGGCTTCCTGATTAGACGGGAAGCGTGTAAAGACTCGCCACCCGGCTTCCCGATTAACAAGGAAGCTGTCTCCCATGCTTCTCGTCACTATGCGACGAGAAAGCATGGAGCCGGCTTCCTTGTTAATCGGGAAGCCGGGCGTCGTGTAATGATCATTGCACGGCGCCCTGCTTCCTGATTGGCCGGGAAGCCGGCTCCATGCTCCCTCGTCATGAGATGACAAGAGAGCATGACGCAGGCTTCCCGGCCAATCAGAAAGCCGGGCGCTGCGCCATTACACGGCGCCCGGCTTCCTGATTGGCCAGCGTCCCGGCCGCTTGATACAGGAAGTATCGGGCTAGGCATCGGAGCATTTGGGCGAGTACGAGTACTCGCCCAAATACTCGGCATCGGCACCGATACTAGTATCGGTATCGGTGCATCCCTAGCAATAAGGAGATCGAGTACTTGTCAGCCCCCTTGTGAAGGCAATAAGGAGATCGAGGAATATGAACACAATAAAAAGGAAAAAAAAACCATTAAAACTCAGCTTTAAATGTTTACACTGTAAAAAAAAAAAAAAAAAAAATTGAAAGCCAACAGCCCACTGGATGGTGCTGTTTTACCAATTCCCTTTGATGGTAAGATGGTAAACACGATATAGAATAGGACCTGATCATACAATTTTACACATAGCAACATTTTACAGTGCTCAGATCAACAACCAAATCTAGTCATAAGAGTGTTGCTGCCTTCTGAAATGCTAATGACCATCTTTCATCTGTCCACATAAGACACACAGAGGATCACGTCCACACTATCTCTGGAATGTGATAAGCTTTCCAAGCCAATGAATATTAAACTCTGACTAACATGCCAGGTTGGTATTTGAGGTCTACGCCTGATAGGTCACCTATGTTATCTGCTCTGCATCAGACACACCTTAGCAACCGATATACAAAGCAGGGTATTAGCAATCATCTTGGGTGATGAATATGAGAGAATCACGAGTAACCTCAGCAATGTTTAGGCTTCCCTAAGCTCTCACTTCCAGATGTTCATGGTAGTTATAGTTAATGTCAGAACGGAGGATAAAATAACATTCTGGAGAGAGTACTGCAATGCGTTTAATTGAAGTAGATGTAACACAACATGGGGAATTGCAGAGATTTGCTCAATATTTTTTTTATGGGGTTTCTTGCCCTAACATATACTTTAACTGTGACAATTCCTAAAATGTTCTCATCCCTGGAAGTCCTGGACAGCTTTTGGACTTTAAAAGTGTCAAACCGGTGTCATCTCTACATATACATTATTTTTTCTTCTCTTCTACCAGAATTAATTTAGTCCGTTTACTGAAGAATACCTTGTAAGAAAGAGGAAGAGGAGCCTCTCGCGAGAGGTAGGCTGGTCTCGTGTGCTGAAGTATGTGTAGATCTGAAGAGCAAAGAGGACCAGCCAGAAAACCATGAACAGAACTGGGACCACAAGCTGGTTCCACAGGGACATCCCCAGAGCCAGAAGACCGTACACTTCCACAACCTGTAATGCAAAAATGAACAGAGAAAAAACATGAGGCTCACTAAACAGAAAACATCCGTGGCCATAGAGGATACATAACCCGTTCTGACTGACTCAAACGGTTAAAAGGGTTTTAGATTTGTATTGGGAAATCCTGTTCATTTGCCACAACAAAAACCACAACTTTGTGAAATGTGTGTTAGGCAAACTACGCCATATGCATTTTTCTTGGTCCACTGTGCTGCCTTAACGCTATGCATGTTTATGGGTTTGTGAACCATGATGCCCCCTGCATTTATTTAGGCTGGGCACTCAAACCACAATCAATACATCCAAAAAATGTAGAAATATAATCTGCAGAAATACCTTTATTTTATGTCAGCCTTGTAGATCATGTGATCGATATCCCTCTCCTCTGCACAGACTGGGTCAGTGGACAGGGACTCTGGCCATGCAAAGCAGAGGGAAATGGATCACACTTCTTCAAAAAAAAAAGTTTATAATGCATATTGTTTCTGTTTGTTGTCTTTGTGTGCATCGGTACCAATTTCTACAGGCGCTGCTGTCAATCATGTAGTTAGAACTACACCAGCAGATATTGCTGCCTTTGGAAGAAGGCTGAGAGGAAAGGGCAGAGGAGCACAGCTTCTGTAGGCATTACCTTTATATATTGATTTATTTTATAAAGAAAGAGGATTGTGTTGCTTTGATGGCAGTGCTGGCTAGATCCTCATGCACATTGTTGCCACCTGAAACAAGGAAGTGGAAGTAACTGACATTGCTAGCCGACATTGAGATCTCATACATCCAACCATAACAAATGGCTTCAAATTCAGTCAACGGTTTGCTACTGTAAAGCTGGTAATCAATGTGGATTTTGCGGGAAATTCACACAGCATGTGTCGCTGTCGGCACCCTTTCGGCCAGCATCCCTCGATCAGCTGACCGAAGGAGGCGGTTGGAAAATCTTCACTCTAATAGAGCTGGCAGCCAATGAGCTGCCAGCTTTGTTCGGGTACTCTGACAGTGGCCGCAGTCTGAATACAAAGGTAGATCCATTGATCAACACCCGTAAGCATTGGAGGAACCCGTTATATTTTCTTTGTTCAGCTCGTGGGTTGAATAAAGAAAATATTACAGTGTATGGGCAGACATTAGACTGACTACAGGTTTATTTAAAACACTTTACTGAGATCTGTATTTGAGTCACACGGAGGCTGTTTCCATTCCTGACTCTCTCAGTAAAATAGTGCACTTTTAAAGCTGTGCTTCTGCCTTGAAGACTTAAAGCATGCAATGCTGAACGTCACCAAGAACTAAAAAAGAAAAAGGGGGTCAATTCATCCAGGTCATGGTATATCTGGATGTAATCTACATCCATTTGCCTTGGCTTATTTTTTACAGATAAAAATGAAAATCACTGTAACAAGTCTATAGATGTCTTGTACAGTACCCATACCAGACTCTCTCCCAGAAACCACAATAATGTGGACACTATTTGAAAACTATTTCAATCTTTGGCAGATCTTAGTATTGTACATCTGTCAGAATAATACTGGAACATGTCAAAGCAGATTTTGGCTACATTCACATGGGCCGTTCGTGGATTCCTGCAGCAAGAACCTACAGATTCCTGCGGCAGGAATCCTAGATGTCTACATTCAGATGTGGCCGTTGTACCCATTGAAGTTAATGAGAGGGTGACAGTGGCCACCACCTATCAACACCAGTCCGCAAGTAAACATGCATGGTAAGATTGCATGCGGTTTGCAATATACGATTGTCCGTTGATGTAGCATAGATGTGTCCAGCGATAATCATCTATCCCAAGCCGCATGTAATGGTACCATGTACGAATACTTGCGGACAGCTGCTGATAGATGCGGCCGCTGTCAATGACTTCAAGGGCTAAAGCGGCCACATCTGAACAGGGATACCTGGGTTTCCTGCCGTAGGAATCCCAGATTGCCAAGTCAATGTAGCCTTGAGATTTATATTGGTAGTTCCTTTGCATTTATTAACAACATTTTACCTGAACGAGCTCCCTGTATGCTGTCTTGGCAAGGTTAAATGGCACCAGCAGGTTGGATGCCAAAAAGTAGAGCACTTCGAGTCCAGTAAAGATCATGGCAAACTTGTTAACGAAGACAATCGTCTCAATTGGAACAAGGCAGAGACGAGCCAGCAGGGGGACCATGTGAGCTGAGAAAAGCCAGATCTGTTTGGTCTTCATCACGCAGGAACAGAGAGAACAGACGACAAGTTGACCTGTAACACAATGTCACAATAACCACTAGTTGCAGCGCTGGTAACATAAAAAGGTGATTCGAGTTCATTTCTTTGCTGAGAAAAGGGGGTCAATCAGAAAATAGCACAAAGGGAGAGTGTAGGTGTTGCCAAGAGCAATCAGATTCTAAGGGTCACTTTGCTGAAGCAAGTTGGAAAATGCTAAGCATTTGATCGGCTGCTATTGGTCATTTAGGCTTCATCTGCTCGTATGGAAAGAATCAGAGTAACTCAACAGATAAATTATTAAATCTAAGAATTTTTAAAATACAAAATACGCAATATAGTGTAGGCGATTCTTTTGTCACATCACAGTTTAGAAACTTTGACTGCGTTTATAGTCAAAAGACTATAATCCTGTAAAAACTGGAAGGATTTGGAGAAGATTGGAATGTCCGTCAGCAAGATCAGCCAATGGATCAGCAGATAGGCAGACTACCGGTTTGGTCAGTAACAGCAGGGTCAGCTATTGTTCCCCTTTTAAAGCGTTCTGCTTTGCCATTAGGTTGTGCATCACTTTGTCTGGTAAAATGTCACTGGAGCAGTGAGTGGGGGCAAATATCCCAAAGGGCTTGTTTCCACCACCAGCTTGTGCGCGCTCATCACACTGTCCCGTGCTCGGAAAGCAAGGTATCGCAAACACAAAATCTCCTTGCATTCTGGGGCACGGCAGTACCATTTAGGTCAATGGCACTCCAGACACAGCCCCCCACCCCCCCACCTCGCAGTGAGATCGGCTGCACAGGACCGCATGGTAAAACGATGCCCTGCGTTCCAGTGCAGTACGATCGTAAAAGATCGTGCATGCCCTATTTTTTGCGATCGTGCCACACTGGAACACAGGGCATTTTATTACCGCGTGGTCCTGCGCGGCCGTTCACACAGTGTGGGGGCGTGTCTGCAGTACCATTGACATGAATGGCACTGTCATGCCCCCTCCTGCCCCAGAACGCAAGGAGACTTTGTGTACGCGATCCCTTGTGTTCCGGGCACGGGACAGTGCAATGAGTGCATGGGCTAGTGGAAACAAGCCCTAAGGGAGAATATAATAGCACAGTGACCCCATCATTATAGGCTCAAAGCAGCAAAAAGACGTACCGTAAAAGGAAATGGCACTATATACTAACCTCTCCAGCAGCCCTCATCCTGAAATGTCATCATGATGCTGCCCCTGGGCGTCCTGCAAGTTTTCAACAGCCGCACACGGTGGTTCTTACCAATGGCTTATATGTGCTGTAGTGACAGAACAGCTGGTAGGAGGAACCAGTGTGTCCAGCGGGTATTCACACGCCTGAAGTGCCCCGGAAACGCGTTAACGTCACTACAACACTGGTATAGTGTAGTGGACATCTTATTGCTTGTCAGCCCTTACCTCATGGCTGTGTGACACTCATGTTTGTGAGTATTATTCTGTTTTATACTCATGTTTATTGAAATAAAATTGATCTACACCAGGAAAGGCGCCCCTCTTGTGCTTATTTCCTAGATTCCCAGCTTTCCCGGCTTCTTTTGGGCAGCATCCTGCAGTATGCCCAAAAGGAATTTCCATTAAGGATTGACAGTCCGCGGCGCTTCACTGTTTTTATACACCTGAAGTATTGAATACCTGCAGCAGTCAGGGAGCAAAATTGTGGTTTTGTTTCAAGATGCAAACTGCTAGAAAGGCTAGGTATAAAGCATTGCTGCTGCTTTCACCATGCTAGGGTCACTTCTGAGAACTCCACTATTGACTGGTGGGTTTCCCTAGAAACCGCACCCATAAACTATTAATATTATTGCTGAGCAGCAAAATGGTTGCCATCGCACACATCTGTGCGGCTTTCTGTGGTGCAAACCTGCCTAACCTTTGATAGCCATTTGGTTTAAGAGGCTTTCTGAGGCATGGCTGCACAGAACACATTTCAAAAGGATTTCCAAGGCTGAGCTGCACTGCCAAGAAGAAAACCAAGTAGCAGCACAGAATCAAATAAGTTTGTCATTGTGGGGCCTGAGCAAAGGGACTCAACAATTAACAGGGTGCTCGCCAATGTCTGCAATGCACTTAGATATGAGTACTTGCGGGAGCAAGAGAGCATATAAAGCAAAATCACTAGGGGGATGAGAGTTCTTTTGGAAGTCAGGTTATTTTCAAACTATGGGCTACGGTCTATTCATCAATTACGAGTATCTACAGTTGTGCTCAAAAGCTTGCATACCCTTGGAGAATTGGTAATATATGTACCATTTGTAAAGAAAACATGAGTGAGCAGGCTATACATATTGCTTTCATCTCTTACGGGATATTTCATATTCAACTGCAGGTCATAACAGAATGGCACAATCCTAAAACTAAAAGATGGCAACAATTTAATTACCCCGTTCAAAAGCCTGCATAACCTTAGTTCTTAATACTGTGTATTGCCCCCTCTAGCATCAATGACAGCGTGTAGTCTTTTGTAATAGTTGTCTATGAGGCCCCATATTCTTGCCGGTGGTGTAGCTGCCTATTCGTCTTGGCAAAATGGCTCTAGGTCATGCAAAGTCTTTGGTCGTCTTGCATGAACCGCACGTTTGAGATATCTCCATAGTGGCTCGATGATATTAAAAGGTCAGGAGACTGATAGCCACTCCTGAACCTTCATCTTTTTCTGCTATAACCACTGGAGGGCCAATGTGGCCTTGTGCTTAGGGTTATTGTCGTGCTGGAAAGTCAAAGAGTGCTCCATGTGCAGCTTTCGTGCAGAAGAATGCTGATTGTCTGCCAGTATTTTCCGATAACATTCTACATTCATCTTGCCATCAATTTTCACAAGATTCCCTGTGCCTTTAGAGCTCACACACCCCCAAAACATCAGTGAGCCACCACCATGCTTCACAGTGGGGATAGTATTCTTGTCGCTGTAGGCCTTGTTGACCCCTCTCCAAACATAGCGCCTATGGTTGTGACCATGAAGCTCTATATTGGTCTCGTCACTCCAAATTACAGTGTGCCAGAAGCTGTGAATGCACATCCAGGTGTTGTCGGGCGTATTGTAAACTGGCTTTTTTTGTGGCATTGGCGCAGTAAACGCTTCTTTCTGGCAACTCGACCATGCAGCTCATTTTTGTTCAAGTATTGTTGTATTGCACTATATTTCTCCCGAGGTTACATGTAGGTTTTTCTTTGTATCCCGAACAATTCTTCTGGCAGTCTACAATCTTCCTTGGTCTGCCTGACCTCGGCTTGGTATCAAGAGATCCCTGAATTCTCCACTTCTTAATAAGTGATTAAACAGTACTGACTGGCACTTTCAAGGCTTGGGATATCTTTTTATATCCTTTTCCATCTTTCCATGACGTTGTTATGCAGGTCTTTTGTGCTCCCCAGTATCTAGCCTGCTCAGTGCATCCACGTGAGAGCTAGCACCCTCATTGACTATTTATACACTAATTGCAATTTAAAAGCCACAGATATAGAAAATGTAATTGTCATTTGAACGTGTGTGTCACCTTGTGTGTCTGTAACAAAGCCGAGCACTCCAGGGCATTTCAACTTTTAATCAGGACCATTTGGGTTATTTATATTATCATTACGGTTTAAAAAGGAGCCAAAAACAACTATGTGATAATAAATGGCTTCATTTGATCACTATCCTTAAATAAAAGGCAGTTTTTTTGGCACGGTCATATTTTCAATATCAATGCCAAAATGTCACGATTTCTGCGAGGGTATGCAAACTTTTGAGCACAACTGTATGTTCACTCACCTTTTATAAAGAGATCACACCTCTACAAATATTTATTTGCAATTGCATTTCAAGGTAAATAGATATCACTCACCTAATAGTGCGGCGAGAAACCTATTCATAGACAACGGCTCTAGATGCACAGGCCCCTCATATCCAGACTCCAGCTCGCTGCGAACATAATCCCTAGTATAAGTAAAAGAAATCATAAGTTAACAGTTGGCTAATACAACCAAAAGCATGTTTCCTTTTTTTAAAGATGATTTGTCATTTGTTCAGCTAGACTATAGAACCAATAGTTAGGTTTTAAAGGGTTTCTAAAAGGCTACTTTTTTCTTCTCCCCTTGCAATCCTTTTGTCCTCCAGCGTGGATATTATCTTCTGTAAAATACACTAAATTACTTTCTTCGCACTGCAGTGCTACTCTCACCATCCTCTCCTTGTACAATGATCGTAAAATCCAACCCCTTCCAGTGAGCTCACACAGTCATGGATACACCACCTGGGTCTTGGCATCATCACGCTGCCTGACTCAATCCGAACATTACGAGTAGCCTGCATGGACAACATGCTGACATGCGAATCCCAGTGAAGCCATCCCACAGCCTGATGTTAGGGGAAAGAGGTCATTCTGTGACTGCATTTAAAGCCCATTTCCACTTTTGCAGAGGTATTTAAAAAAAAACATATGCTAGCAATGTACACCGAGTGTACAAGAAGCAGGTATATGCAGTTCCTGTATATGAACAAAGAAACTTACTTTTTTTGGTCCTCTGCATCTCCTCATGGCATAGTCTGTGTATATCAACACTCTCTCTCTCTTAGCTCTCTCCCCCTATTCATTAGTATTCATAGTAGCAACCCCAAGCTGCTTTACAAATCGGACCCCAGTGTCAGACTGAGTTTCCTATAGAGAAAATTTTCAATTTGTAGGACTCAGGCCTACTATAAAGTCCATTTAAAAAAAAGGCAGCGCTGCGAGTCATGAAAATGTACACATGTATACACCATCACTGCACTGCAGGAAATGGACTTTAAACCTAAAAATAGAAATGTTATATATTCAGCTTACCGGTCCTCAGATGTGATGGCTACATTAGTTTTCCTTTCTCAGGCTAAGAACATTTTCAGCAAGGACAGCAAATACATATTGAACTTGCCAGAAATGCAGTGTCCTTGTCACTTCCTAAGAAGCTGAAAAGACAGCAAAATGATAATATCTTTCTTTTGTAAAGGAGTTATCCCATGTGTGACGTCCAGCCTGTGTGAAAACCGTGGCTGCCTCTACAGATACAGTGGAGAAATGTGTAGCCTCAAAGTGACTGTGTGTTATTCAGAAGATTACCATGTGAAAAAGAAAGGAAAAAGGCTTGGAAAAAAAAGAGAAAACAACTGCAACCAGCACACGATAAGCTGCAATAAAATGTCATTTCTGGGGGTTTAGCTATGTTCACCATGACCAACAGAATAAAGAAAGCAAAGCTCCTACTGGTATATGAGAGCAGAGTAGACCTCTAACTGTAACCCGGAGAGAAAACCGGAGTACCCGGAGGAAACCTACGCAAGCACAGGGATAACATGCAAACCTTGCAGATAGCGATCTGGCCGGGATTGTTTTAATTTATTTACTGAAGAAAGCCAACAAATTAGAGAGCAATATTCCTACTATTTCCTGGGAGCACAGCTTGTTTTCTATGTTTCAGACCTGCTCATGTATGACAAAGGTAAGGTTGAGGTTTAGTGAGCTATCTTTGGGTCTTTAAGCAACTTTGCTGTGACTTTAAAAAAAAAAAAGAAGGAAATAAAGAAATAAAAAGGAAATTTGCTATCGGGTATTAAAAGTAGAATCATGGGGTGAGTGAAAAACACGCATCCCTATAATTCAAGCCGACCTGCGACACTGAAGCTCTCATAGGTCAGCTTTATTGATCAGAAAGAAACACACACCGCTGATTGCTGACTTTGCGATCTCTCCTGTAGGGATCCCCCTCCGCTTTCCGATCCCCTAGCGCTGACTGGAAGAACGGCCGGGGGAGGGGGCGGGCACAGCTGTCTCTGGCTCTAGAGAGGCAGAGCCAGCTGTCACTCACACAGCTGGGTGGATCTCGACAGCATTGCCAGGATCCATCCCAGCTGCGGCGCAGCCCTGCGCTCTCAGCATATAGTGGGTAATAGTTTTGGTTCACCAGAGGACAATAGTATATGTCCTCCTGTGATCCTGAAGAGAACTATGGCCAAAAAAGGTTAGTCTATAGTTGTCTTTTAAGTGTTGCTTTATACCAGCCAATGCCACAAAAGTCCCCACAATTATACCCAAAATCCGGGCTATTCTGAAGGGCAAAGGTCAGACACTTATTGGTAGTGTTGTGTCTTGCCTCCTCTTCCCAATTTCCACACATTGCTATTGGCCCATCACTATAATGGGCTGTTTCACTGGCCAGCAGGTACATGCACAAGGCAGGCAAGCTTCAAGATTACCAGAGGTGCCAGGGCTTTTGCCTGTTAGAACGGCCTGGCATTCAGGCATAAGAAAGGGGACCTGAAGCATGCTGAAGGTATTTTTAGGCCCCACTAGGTGCTTATACTTCACCTGACTGCAGGATTTTTTTGCCGTGACAGCACTGTTTAAAGATTTAGAAGGCGATCAAACCTTGCTAGAGACCAACCCAAACTGGAATAAGGATGGCACTGATCTGTCATATTTGTTAACGTTGTCAGTATCGGCTAATACAAAAAGGTATTTTCAGCTCATTGGCCTTTTAGCCAGGCTACATAAAAGCCACCATAAACACATAACCACAATACAGACTCAGCCTATGTAATAAGCTTTACCCAAGTCCATGAAGACACATAATAACGTTGCACTGTCCCGTGTCACATGCCTGAAAATAAGACAGATTGGTGCATTCCTAGAGGATGACCCATGTAGCCACCTCACCTGGAAATTTGATGTCCCGTGTAGAGCAGCAAAGCAGTTACAAAGTAGAGGTACAGCTGAGCGAGGTACTGGCGAGGTAATGTCAAAAGAACAACACTTATGATGTAACCTGCAAAGGGAAACAAGAAAACTTGGTTACTCTAAAAATCAGAATAAAGATCTTTTTTGGTACGTTTTTGGAATTGGAAAAAAGGCAATGAACCAGATTTCTAATTAGAAAAAATAAGTGTAGGGCTACACACAATATTCAATTATTATTGTATGTAAGCCCCTATGTGAAACACTGAAACTCTCATAGGTCAGCTTTATTGATCAGAAAGATCAAAAATCAGCCCCGCATGCAAATAGGCATAGCAATAAAATTTTGGGGAAATGGAATTAGCCGATCAAATCTGGCCCCCCCCCCTCTATACTTAACTTTCGGCGAACAGTCCTTTCCCTCTGCCAGTACGAGCGTACGATCTGTACTGCTGTCCAGCGCAGCCCTGCACTATGCATTTTTAATTTCTCTTGCAAATTGCAAGCACTCGGTCATTGTGGTCAGGTGACCACGATGACCAATGAGAAGCGCTTCTCAGCACAGTTAAACACAGTTTTGATTAAAACTATTTTTTGTATCAGGATAAGTCGATTGGGCATCTGCTTTAGCCCTTGGGCAAGTAATTTTTTTTTTTAAATGTCCACACCTCTGTACCAGTAGCGAGTGGACAACCCTGCCTCTGTTGCAATGAAATCCCATTCACTGTTTTCAGCTCCAACTGAGTTCTCCCTTGTTGATCTACAGCACACCTCCTCATCTCCATAACACAAGGAGGATCTGTAGCCAAGCAGGGAAAAACTTAGCCAGGGCTGACAACAGTGCCTGGGATTTCATTGCAGCAGAGGGAAATTGCCTTCTCACTACAAGAAGTTAGCAGCTCACTGGAATTCTGTCGGGGATCAACGGCTATTTTTCTGAACTTCCAGCTTTTGAGCACATGCGGAAATGTACAAAATATGTTGAGGAGTTGTTTGCCCAGACACTTTAAAGACAGATGGAAAAAAATAACCTCAGACCGAGTTCCACAGGCAGTAAAACAAAGACCTAAATCACAGATCAGATAAGTATGTACAGAAATAAATCGTTCGAAGTCTATTGATGTGCGACAGTGGAAATGGTCATAAATGCGGCAACACCTATGACTTGTAGGGAACATCTAGGTTGTCTAGTCACGTTACTTTGATTTTGATCTTTTAGCACAGTCCAGAGATAGAAAAGTCAGACGTGACACTGACTAAGAAACTTTTGTACAGAGGCTGAAGCACCTAAAAAGATCTAAAGAGAAACTGGAGTGTATTTTCAGCTAGTCACCATTCTGTTGTCCAATGAGACTGTCTCAGTGGCCAGTAAAGAGCAGCCCAATATCTCACATGCACGGTAGGGATGCACCGATACCGGTTTTTCTGTATTGAATACGAGTACCGATATTTTGCTTTTGGTACCCACCAATACCGAGTACTGATACCGATGCTTCCGCTGGCATGGAGCCCGCTTCCTGGGCAATCAGGAACCTGGATGGCATGTAATGACATGCTGCCAGGCTTCCTGATTGCCCAGGAAGCCGGATCCATGTTCTTTGGCCGGCTCGACTGATTGGCTCGTTGCCGATTTCCAGCTCGATGCCGATTGGTATCGGGGAAGGTATCAGAGCATTTGGGCGTGTAGGAGTACTCGCCCAAATACTCAGTATCGGTGCATCCCTAAACACAGCAATCAATGCTGCGGCTGGCAATTCTTGTGGCAAGAACCTGCAACAGGAAACCCAGGTATGTTCGTGCAGATGCAGCCACTGTGCCCATTCAAGCAGCTGCAGTTGTCCGTGGCTGTGTGCAAGTAATCATTCATGTAACGATTACCTGCGGATCGGGAGAGATGCTTCTCCCCTGGCAGAATATCTCTGTGCATCCAGGTACAAGTGTCTTCTCTTGATCTTCAGGTAAACGTTCAACAGCCACGGACAACTGCAGCTGCTGTCAGACTTGAATGGGTAAAAGTGGCTGCATCTGTATGGACCCACCTGGGATTCCTGTAGCAAGAATCCGCAGGTTCCTGCCACAGGAAAACCCAGACGCATGTTTGAATGCTGTGTGCATGAGGCCTTACTGGACATTGCATATAGAAAAAGTCGAGGCCCGGTATTTAAAAGAAGAAAGTGAAATTAAATCAGCTAAGAACATGCTATAACAAAGGTTATAGCAGGCATTATGTGGTGTCTACAGTAAGGTAGGACTTAAACATTTAAAGGCTTAACCTGTAGTACAAAACTTCACTTTAACAAGCTTCAGAGATTTCAAACATGTTAATACATTTCTTTGAACACTTCAGTCACACCTTTCCCCTACAGAAAATCAATGAGTTGCAGTGAAAAGTCACAGTGGGGTGGATTTCTATGATAAACTAGCAGGTTTATTCACAAAAGGGTGAAGAGTTTGGAGAAGGCCGGAGAAATGAACAATCTAGGTTAAAATAGCCAATTTGGAAAAATTCTCCAATTCAGCTCACTTTCCAGTTCAGCTATGTTGTCCTAGATTGTTCACTTCTCCCGCCTTCTCTAAACTCTTCACCCTTTTGTGAATAAACCTGTAAATCTTTCAAAAGGACATTCCCATCCGTTTTATAAAAGTGGCACCCTGTCAAAGTCCAGTTTTTTTCTCCTGATCTGAGCGATATTTGCCTGCAGTACAACATGCAGGAAGGATCACTGACCTTTTCCAATAAGGAATCACTGACACGGACGTACACACTTCCTGATTAAAGATAATCTCTGTGATATCATTTGTCTAAATGTTGTGTAAAATGTGTGTATACTTTCCTGAATCGTAGGGGGGCTTTGTGGGTTTCTTCCAGATTTGTACAGCAATTCAGAGTGAAACGTCTACGGCTGCAACTTATGCTTATTTTCATAAAGCGCTTGTATATCAAAGCGAATTTCCCCATAGGAAAAAATGGAAACTCAGATGATTTGTTCCACAACCCAAAATATTCACAGAAAAATGATTACAATACAATATAGTAATATAATACTGTACAAAATATAAAGAAAAATAAACCAATTTCCGGTTACCTTCGTGGCTGGTGTGAGGGGGACAAGAGAGAGGAGGATTATTGTGAAGGACGACTTTCACTATCACTAACGGAATCACTGCTATCTCTCGGCTCAATTAAATCTTTTTCATTTCGTGAAACCTTAACAAGGAATCTATCCAATGTGACATTGCATTGTGGTTAAACAGACTCATCGCTCGCACTGCTACAGCCTTATTTGGGTGGTGCTTTTCTACAAAATGTTGCTCTTATTGCAAGACATTGCTTGTATATGAAGGCAAAATTTTTCAGAAATGTTTGCTTGTCTTACAAAACACTCTCAAACCAAGTTACTTGTAAACCAAGGCATTACTGTAGTTGGAAGAAGCCGCTCATGATCTACATCCGACTATGAAAGCAAGATCCAGCAGATATCTGCTGAGTGCAACATCAAACACATTTAGGATCATTGTGCAAGAAAGATCAGAAGAGTACCGTATAAATTGAATATGGCTGTGTGATAATATTGACTACCTCTTTCGCTGTTCTCTAACCTTATGTGTGGAAATTTGATCACTCTGTGGAAACACACAATTGAAATCATAGATTTCTCTGCTCTGTCCCTTGTGATCTTGGGTAGCCAAAGTTGTTTAGAGCACACACAGCAAATTTATATCCTCTGTGGCTTTTGAGGAAAATATTTAAAATGAACGATTTTGTGCCCGGCATTTAACTTTAACAGGTTGTGCTAAATTTTAATGAGTGTCTATATATAAAAAAGGACACAAACGTCTTCCTCCAGAATAATCTCAACTTGTTTGATCACATTCCCTAGGCACAAAAATCCGATACAAAGACGTCACAATCAAATCATTATGAAACCGTAACCTAATATTTGGACACATAACATTTCTCAGACAGGAAACACTAACACCCATGTGCCCTCTGTGTTCTCTATGAAGGTAAACAATTTATGATTGAGCAACAAATACCGATTTCTGCGTTAGCAAAGACTAAACATAGAAGGTCATGAAAAGTCTGAAAGGAATGCCATACCGACATAATGCATGTTCAGTGCCAGGTACTTGTACTGGAAGAGAGGGTGGCTGTTCAAGTTACTTCTTTGGATCTGCTGGAAGAAGGAGCTGACATCCCATCGGTATAAGACATCTAACAGCATGATGCTAGGGACCCGTAGGGCCACATTCAACATGGCTTCCAGCTTCTCCTTTGCACCCATACCGATTCCCTTTGGAGCAAGTTGAAGTCGAACTATGAAAACACAGAAACAAAGAAGGGTGAGGGCTGAGCAGAAATGCTGATTGGAGGAATACATTTTTATCTGTAACTTTTTTGCAGCTAGCCAACATTTCTAGCCCTGGCATTCACACCATCCATGCCCTTGAAGCAACTTAAAATGCAATCTTCTATTAAAAGTCATACACATAGCACAGTATTTTGGATGAAAGATGCTTGACCTATCTGTATGCTTTAAGGAACCTCATACAAGTTCAGGGAGAGTATGATCATGCATATACTGTGGAATTTATAGTGCATCTACGACACTCTTCAGAATTCTGTCATGTCCGCACGACAAACATCAGTGCTTGCCATCAGTGCAAGTACCACCATTTGTGGTGCAGAGGCCTACTAAAGCCAGAGTGTGCCTCTCTGGGTGACGGTTGCAGTGGCCAAGCAGAGAGCTCAGTGATGAGTACTTGTACTGTAGATGGACAGTTTCTTGAAGTAATTCCAAGCCTGATGAAGGGGACCCTGCGTGGCCCCAAACATTGCATCCATGTTATGACAACATGCGTCAATAAACAGGCGTTTGCTTCATTTTACTACGGTGTGCTGGTGACATCCTTAAAAAGTCTACCATCCGCAGTCACTTCGAGCTCCCATGCTGATTGGGATGACCGGTAAGGAGTGCAGCAGGATTCTGTAATAAACCCAGTTTCTTAAAGAGGCGCAACTAAGAACTACCTCAATCTGACAGTGAAGCTACCGAAACTGGTGAGAGGGCTTTTTTGAATTCGGCTCAGGGCCTTTAAAGGTCCATTCCGCCAGAAAAGTGGCAGTAAGCCTTTAGTGATCCCCCCCCCCAGTATCCCTGGTGAAAACTGAACCCACAACGTCAGAGATTTAAGACCAAATGCTGTAACTGTGGACTGAGAAGTCTGGTCCTACTTAAGCCTACAGAGCTACAAGTTTGTTGAGGTATAATGAAGATAAGAAACCAAGTTGAGTGCATTTTAACACCCCATCTTTTAAAAGCGCTGTCAAAAATCAGTGTGTGAATCATCACCCAGATGAAATAAGTACAGAGAGTACACGAGCCCTGGCAAAAATATTTATTGGGACAAAAAAAAAAAAATCAAGAGGTCACTTACACCTGTTTGAAGAGCATGTTTATCTGGAGGCAAGAGAAATTTGTAGATGGGTGGATAGATTATATATAAAAAAAAGAGAAAGAGAAAGAGAAAGAGAAAGAGAGAGAGAAAGAGAGAGAGAGAGAGAGAGAGAGATCTATAATGGAGAGGTTTGTAAGAAAATAACTCATTAACAACTACAGATGCAGTAAATACGGGACTGGTTAAAAGAGATAAAATAGTTACCATCCCCAAAATGGTTTTGTTTTATGTTTTCAAAGTGAAGACTGTATGTCCTGTAGGGCTGCAACCAACTAATCGACAATGAGAATAGTTATCAACTATTCTCATGATCGATTAGTTGGTTGGTGCTATTGCACCCGCCCACTACTTGCTGTATTTACATTCAGCTGCCGTCTGCGGAATCTTGCCACTGGCAGCGGACATTCCCTGGCTGAAGCTATTCAAGCGCCATGTGCTTACAATACAATTATTTAAAAAGTTTTAAAAGGTGGCAAAAAAGTCATTTTTAGTTTTGGCCTGACAAATTCTGCTGTGGGAGGTGCGTTGTAGTGCCAATCATTTCAATGACATTCCAAATTGGCCACCCCTTTACATTGTGAGCGCCTGCACTGGAACGTATGGTACCCCAATGCTGTGCGTTACAGTGCGGTTGCAAAAATTGTTAGTTGCATCCCTAATGTCCTGACTCCTTTCTGCTGCCTCTCATTCTATATTAATCTATATAAATGTAATATATCGCATCTTACCAGTCCCTAGATGTGGTGGCTGCTCTGGTTTTCCTTTTCAGGTGAAATACAAGAAATCCAGTAAAATCTTAAGCAGCAAGTGAATTCGGGAAACAGGAATTACTCCTCCACTCTGGCACCCTCCCACCCACCCCATGTTAAACTTCCCTTCCGCTGGTACTAGCCACACCCTTTACTGCCGTGAAGTGCAGCCCTGTACTCTGAATTTTGAATTTCACTCGCAAATGGCGAGCACTTATTGGCCAGCGAGTTCAACTGATTGTTGTTCAAATTTTCGTTTTTATTTAACATTTGATTTTGAAATGAATGGAGTTTTCCAAGGAAAACCACATTCACCGTTAGAATTTCATTAAATTGAGAAACATTTTCCAACATGCTCCTTCTAAATTTTTTTGTCACTGCGGTCGAAATCGATCATCGATTCCACCGCATCAACAATTGGAAAGTCGAACGTTCCGAGATCAATTTTGTTTGTTTTAAAGTCTAACCGTATACCCTACTTAAAAGAGAACTATGGGGTAAGTGTTTCTTCCCCATAGTTCTCTCTAGGGTCACAGGAGGACATTTTCGAACATCTTCCCGTGACCCAAAGCTAGGTACGTAGTAAGCTATTGCCTGCGATATACTAAGAACGCCGCAGCCGGGACAGATCCCAACAATACTGTTGAGATCCACCCAGCTGCGTGATTGACAGCGGGCTCTGCCTATCTAGAGGCAGAGTCAGCTGTGCCCGCCCCCTCCCCCGTTCGTTCCTGCACTCGGAAGATCAAAGAGGGGAGGGGGGAATCACTGTGGGGAGCAGTGACTGACAGTCACTACTCACTGCAGGGAGGCGATTGGTAAGTGAGCGGATCGGTGCATGTTTCTGCTCACTTCCCGATCAATAGAGCCGACCTGTGACAGCTTCTTTTCTTTTTCACAGGTCGGCTCTAACTAGGAGTGGAAATCACCTTCAAAAGCTTTAAATCTGCAGCTTCCATTAAAATAACACCTGTTGATCCTACCACAAAAGTTCTTGTTCAGGCACTTCCCGTTATAGGGTGACAACTCTCCGTCTCCCAATGTGCTCCTGCGTTGTCGCATGGCATGCTGCTGTAGACTGAAAGTGGGGGTTTCGACAAACATTATGCAAACATGTTCTGCAGTTGTCATCAGGAAACCTACCCTGAGAATTACCATGCAGTTATCAGTGCAGCGCTTGAAAACAGGAAGTGGTTTAAAAGAAGCTGTAGGAGATTAGGGGATTAGCAGCACTCGTACAAAATGGTGAAAGTTAAACAAAAAAAAGCAATTATTTTTACATACAATTTAGCATTCAGTTAGGGTTTACATTTACTTTAAGCCAAACAAAATGCTGTGACGTTAAGGAAATCCGGGCAATGTGATGTGGTTTCCCGAGCTGATCTTTATAGCTAGCTGCCTGGATCTCAAGATGATTTACTGACTTCATATTTTCTTAGCCATAGACCTGGAACAAGCATGTAACAAATACAGTCGGAGCCCCTAGTCTGCATACTTGTTCAGGCTCAGTGATTGAAGCCTTTTGATCAGCATGATGGCCAGGCAGCTAGAATAAGGGCTTACATACTCTTCTCAGCACTGGTTTACGTTAAAGTGGATCTGTGGTTTTCAAAAAAAAAAACTGCAGTAGCGGATAGCTGACGGCATACCTGCTGCTCCAGAAACTCTCATCCTCTCAGATCTGTATTAGTTTGTGTACCTTGTGCAGATTTCCCCCTTCTGTCACTGGGACAGAAAATGTTTCTAATGGAGATAGTACTACAAACCCCACAGGAGTTTTTATCCTCCACATGGACATTCCAATCGTGTCCACCTGTCAGTTTTTCAGGTGGACCTTATCGGAAGCCCAATGTTAGTCTATGGGCAGCTGCTTCTAATGGATGTGTGTCCGTTTACCTCCAGTTACCCCAGGGGAAGTCCAGAAAACCAAACGGATCAGAGTTCCGTTTCAACTGACTTGATCTTGCCGCATCGGAGGTCATCTGATGTGAAGTGGCACACGTCCGTTTAAATCCAATTCCCCATAGACCAACAAGGTAGGGCTGCAACAACTAATCGATAAAACTGATAATCCATAATGAGAATCGTCGCCAACTATTCTCATTGACAATTAGTTGATTCCGATTAGTTGATTCCGCTCAGTCGACTTTCTCCTTCAGTTCCCTTGATTGACAGCAGGCAGGTGCAATAGCCAGCCTGCTATTGGCGATTGCAATTTAAAATAGCCAATAGCAGGCTGGATATTGCCCCCAGCCATTGCCTGCAGTGAGCTAAAGCTCTTCAAGTGGAAAGGTGACACTGGGGGTCTGATAGACCCCCTAATGTCACCTTAAAAGGGAACTTGTCACCTTCAATCTGCTACCACATAGGGGGCACAAACACGCCTCCCGCCCGAAGTGTGATCGCCCACAATGGAACGCACGTTACCACAATGCTTTGCATTCCAGTTAGATTGCAAAAAAATGTGCATGCAGTTTTATTCTGAAATAAACTTTATGTTAACATTCGATTGTGGAATAAATTGAGTTTTCCAAGCGAAAACCACATTCTCCTTCGAGAGAAATTTTCTATCCTGCTCCTTCAATTTTTTTCGATCCTCGATTTGACCCCATCAACTAATAGAAAAGTCAAAAGAAAGTTCTTTTGTACAAACGTTCTTTCGAAAATCTAAGCAGTGTATGGTCAGCTTTAGAGCAGATTGAGGTCTGATTATGTAAGGAATTATGTATTTCAACAAAAAGAAGAAAAAAATATATGATCATGTGATGCCCTGGGAAATTGAAGATATATACAAAACTCCCAAGACTTTGTGACTTGACGTAAAAGGGTAATAATAGAAATGTAACCGATCCATTATTCGGCCTGCTATAACAAAAAGTCCCAAGCATATTATGTACATAAGAGAATGGTATGTAACCTAACCTCAGCATTGTATACAGAATATGTATGTTAAAGTGACACTAAACTCAAGAATCAAATCTTAAAAATGCATTCAAGTACCTGAACTACTGGTATTAACAAAAATGTTACTTATTTGTGTGTCACTCGGCTGTATATCCTCAAATCATCTCTGAATTGGAACTGACACTCTCCTTCCTTCTGGAGGTAAACATGCCCTGAGAATTATCATATAGTTATCAATGGAGCGCTTGAAAACTGGAAGTGGCTTAAAAGACGCTGTAGGAGATTAGCTGCACTAAATGCAAAAAGATGAAATTAAAGTGACACAAAACTCAGGGAGTCAAATCTTAAAAAGACCATTCAAGTACCAACAACATACATGTATACAGGAACAAAAATGTATCTCATTTGTGTATCACTCGGCTGTAGATACTCAAATCATCTCTGAATTGGTGCTGACACTGTCTTTCCTTCTGGAGGGTGGCTACATTTGTTCCTCATGGTCCCTGTGTGTGTTGTAAAGTCGCCACCGCTCCAAGCTCAATCCTGTGATGGACTACAATCTCAGTACAAATTAGTAAACTAAACGTGAGATTGTAGTCCATCGTAGAAGTGAGCTTGGAGCGGTGACTACTTTACAACAGACACAGGGACCATGAGGAACAAAGATAACATCCCTCCACAAGGAAGGACAGTGTCAGCACCAATTCAGAGATGATTGGAGGATCTACAGCCGAATAATACACAAATAAGATACATTTTTGTTATTAGTTAAGGTCCTGGAATGTATTTTCAAGATTTAAATCCTGAGTTTAGTGTCACTTTAACATAGGCACCATATACCTGCAATAAAATGACAGGACTGAGTGGGAAGGCACTTGGCTTATCAGGACCATGACTTCTCCACAATTAGGAGATATCAGGCAGCAGACAAACATTCCTTAGGAGTGTCTCCACTACAGTGCTTGGGACTGCAGCTGTAAAAGTGTCTAGTGGTACTAGTGATCGAAGTCACCATATCTGCCTACAGCAGTGATATGTAGTGTCCATACTTCATAATTACAACAAAAAGGTCATGTTATAACGTTTGTGCTATTTTGGAGCCTCCTCAACACAACATAAAGTGTGGCATAAAAATATTAATTGAGCAAAATGTGAAACCATGTTAAACATTGTAATACTGAACAAATGACACAAGAGACATATCCTGCGATGCACATACAAAGACACTTCATAAATGTCCTAAGCCTCTGCAGGAATATGGATTACCATAACATGTACACAAGGAGTCTGGTAAGAGGATAATACTGTAACACAGGACAGACACGCCATATACACTGAGTGGCCAGATTATTATGACCACCCCATCAGTACTTTGTTGGGCCACGAGAAATAAAAATGTAAAGTCATCATTACTGCTTGGAGACTTAGGCCAGCAAGACAAGACGACTACAACTACGCTGTGGCTGTATTTCTGAATAGTCACAAAGAACATAAATCCCCTTTCTGTGCACCAAATGCCTTTAAAAAGCCAGAGTTCAGCATTAAGGAACAGCACAGACACATTACAAAACAGTTAGAGTCAGGGCTATAATATTGATACAAGATCATCTTGAACAAAATATCCAGCTATACCAGTACTAAGGTATGCAAATACTGAGCCTACATCAATACACAATGATGCTTTTCCGCTTCTGTTTCATCTTCACACCTGAATGCTGCACATAAGAATGCCAAAGTATTGTAACTTTGTACAAAATAAAATACTACCCAATTAAGTCAAATCATGAAAGAGTTACCTCATGTCTTAGGTACTTAACGTTTTATTAAACTCTCAATTTTTTTCTAAAAAATTTAGATCAATAAAATACATATTGTTTAGCAAAGTATGTCCTTTTACTTTTGCCCAAGTACTTACAGTCATCATATTTCCAAACAGCTCCAACTCTCTAAGCTCAGCTTCCCCAAACTTTCTGTCCATTACAAGTAGGGCTGCCACAACTAATCGATTAAATTGATTATAATCGATAACAATCGTTGACAACCATTCTCATCATTGATTAGTTGCAGCCGCCCTGCTCCTCCGTTCTCCTCCCCGCTGGTGCTAGCTGTAGCCAATCTGCACCTGTATCTGCAGCAGCAGCAGGGACACAGACCACTGCAGCCGGCACCAGGAGGGAGAAGAGATTGTGGTGATGCTGCAATCCCCCGCCGGCCTCCACACTACCTCCCCTGCTGCTTCGTTCCTCCGCTGCCCGCCCCATTGCCTTCTCTGCTGCCCTGTGCCCCTTCTTTTGCCGATGTTCTATCAATCACTGGAGTCCCAGGGATTGATAGAACACCGGCGTCAAGTCTCCAATCAGCAGCTGGAAACAATAGCCAGCCTGCTATTGGATATTTTAAATGGCAAAAGCCAATAGCTGGCTGGCTATTGCACCTGCCCACTGCCTGTTGTCAATCAGCAGAGGAGGGACCTTAAGTAGAAAAAAAATAAAGACTTTAATTCTACTTTAAGTAATATTGACCAGATCCCAATATTATGTATGTTACATATACACATACTGTATATTGCAGAATGCCGGAGGCCAGAGATGTGATTTAGTCATAAGAAAACCAACAATCTGCAATACTATTCATGAAGCAGAGTTCTATACATTTCCTTTTTTTGTTAGCAGGGACGTAAAAGTATAACGGAGCCCTGACCTGCAACAAGCAGAGTAAACAAACGGGATTCCCATGAAACCTAGCCCTATCGCTGCCACCAACGTATATTATACATCGGCAGCAGTGGGCCCCTGTAAACAGATGCCCGGCTGCTATAGCTGGAAGTCTATCTACTGTGTAAAGCTGACTAATCGCTTTCAGAGGCTGAATGAAACTGGAAGCGACAATGACTTCATCACTTCTGGTTTCTGAGTAGTCATTTCCCGGCCACGGGAAAAGCTGATCAAGCACAACCTGTGCTTGATCAGCTTCAATGGTCTGCAACGGTTAAATTAGGAGACTAATAGACCCCTAATGTCTCCTTAAAGAGAACCTGTCAGTACTACAATGCTATTACACAAGGGGCTAGGGGGCACACAAACAAAACCTGTGTTTACAGTCTTGCTGGAACAGAGAAAGAGTAAGGCAGGCATTTCAATTTATATGGCCACCCCAGCAAGACGTACCATAGCTAGGTTCATATTCAAATACAGGACCCCCTTTATTGTGCTAAAAAACAGGGAGTACAGATAAGCGCATATGGCAACAAAGGGTGCACATATATTCTATGTCAGGGCTGGATTGTCAGGGCAAATTAACATGGAATTCAGGAGCCAGTCTGTCCAATCCAGGAGAAAGCAGGATTTTTTTGCCCCCATTAACTATAGAAAACCTCTAAAGCTGTGATTTGTAACGAACATTGGATAACTAGGATTTGTTCAGCCCTTTTCTAAGTATTCTAGAAAATAGGTGGAAAAAAACCCTTAATACAAATACAAGGCCTGTGGGCCAGAAACATCAGACCTGAGCTGTGTAGGGCAGGGACTGCTGACACTTATAGTGTCCTCACACACAGTATACCAGGACTGTCATATTATGATAAGTGGGCCCGAGCTTTGTACTGCAGCAAGCAGCAGGGTTCGTTTTTCTTCTTTACGTCTGGGCCCGATTTTATTCGCAACCCTCGGCATGGCCCCTCCTAAGTTTGGATTTAACACCCTGCCCTAGAGCAACAATACGTACGATATACAAAATGACCCATTAAAAGGAGAACTATGGGGTCAGTGTTTTTCCCCATAGTTCTCCTTAGGGTAACGGGAGGACACAAACTAGCGTCCTCCCGTTACCCTAAGCTCAGTATACCGCGAGCTACAGCTCGCGGTATACTGAGACGCCGCACCTGGAGCGGATCCCGACTTAGATGACGGGATCCGCCCAGCTGCGTGAGTGACAGCTGGCTCTGCCTATCTAGAGGCAGAGCCAGCTGTACCCACCCCCTCCCC